>NC_138314.1:38675000-39002500 GCF_965601325.2 Salmo salar
TAGACCAGAATAGACTGTTCACATTCCTTTAGAGAAGCACCGTAGACCAGAATAGACTGTTCACATTCCTTTAGAGAAACACTGTAGACCAGAATAGACTGTTCACATTCCTTTAGAGAAACACCGTAGACCAGAATAGACTGTTCACATTCCTTTAGAGAAACACCATAGACCAGAATAGACTGTTCACATTCCTTTAGAGAAACACAATAGACCAGAATAGACTGTTCACATTCCTTTAGAGAAGCACCGTAGACCACAATAGACTGTTCACATTCCTTTAGAGAAGCACCGTAGACCACAATAGACTGTTCACATTCCTTTAGAGAAGCACCGTAGACCAGAATAGACTGTTCACATTCCTTTAGAGAAGCACCGTAGACCAGAATAGATGAGAATGTCGATAAGTATTGAACAGGCAGTCGATTCTCAATTACTTTAGGCCTTTTCACATTGCATTATTCTTAGCCCTGTAATATCTTGCTTATAGCCTAGCATTTGATTTCCAACAGTGATGGTTTGTATAAACCTTGCTCTCTGCCTATCTAACCTCGGAAACAATGTTACACTTTTGAAATTCGATCTCGCCCCTGTACAGAGAATGCTGTGCATGAACGAGACCTCAACTTTTCTGATCCAGGCGAAATCATGCAACAGTATTATTATCATGGATATATCCAATTAATAGTCAATGGAAAAGCTATGAAAACACAGCCGTGCTAAAAAAGTTGTTTTGTAATTAACTTGAGTGTACAGTTGCTTTTCTACAACGGGTTAGCTAACCAACTAAGGCTAACACAGTCACAACAAACCGCGCAACTAGAATAACAGAAAAGTAGCTGCATTTGTGTTTGTTTTACCTGTTTTTCTATTTACCTTTCTTTGTAAAAATGATCTTATTCATGATTTTGACTGGCTGAGAAAAGATGTCCTGACACGTTAATTCTTAATAGGACAGTGGAGATGTTGAGACAGACAGAAACGTTTGTACAAACCCCCGTTGTTGGAAACCAAATGTTAGGCTAGAAGCAAGGGGAAACAATGTCTACATGCTTTTTACAGTGGAGATCAAGTTAATGAATTGGCTGTCTGGGGCCTCCAGAGTGGAGCAGCAGTCTAAGGCATTGCATCGCAGTGCTTGAGGCTTCACTACAGCCCCGGGTTTGATCCCAGGCTGTGCCACAACCAGCCGTGACCAGGAGACCCATGAGGCGGTGCACAATTGGCCCAGCGTCGTCTGGGTTAGGGGAGGGTTTGGCCGGCTGGGATTTCCTTGTCCCATCACGCTCTAGCGACTCCTTGTGGCGGGCCGGGCACCAGCAAGCTGACAACGGTTGCCAGCTGGACGGTGTTTCCTTCGACACATTGGTGCGGCTGGTTTCCAGGTTAAGCGAGCAGTGTGTCAAGAAGCAGTGTGACTTGGCAGGGCCGTGTTTCGGAGGACGCATGGCTCTCGACCTTCGCCTCTCCCGAGTCCGTAGGAGAGTTCCAGCGATGGAACAAGACAGGGAACTTCGAATTGGATATCACGAAAAAGGGGTAAAAAACTAAAACAAACAATTGGCTGGCTGGGCTGATGGGCACTGGATGAGTAGGGATTTCTCAGATGGAGCAGAAAACAAAATGTCCATTTTTGCTTCATAGGCTTACCCGTGCAAAACATAGTTTTTTTTTTTATATTGCTTAGAACACGTCTCAATCAATCATAATGCTTGTTTTAACCAACCCATTGTAGAATATTAATTTACTGCATTACAGGCATCACAAGCATTTGTAAATTAAGTGAGAGTGCGGCTTTTGTGATTGGACAGTGAGCATTCTAGGCGTTGTTCTTGACCCTGATTCACACTGGCTATTTTGGCACAGTGTTTCTGGGGCTAACCCTGAAAAGTTGATGCTAACCCTGCTCCTGAGCAGAGCCAGCTAGCCCTGGCCTAAGGTGAACATTCGCTTAGCCCAGGGCAAAAATGTCCTTCAGCCCTTGGCTAAGGTGCATTGTGAACGTGCCTTTTGAAGAGATGGTTTAGATCATGCCAATGTATTTTTTGCTTTTGTTCTTTGAAAAAAACGAATTAACACATTTTTCCTTTGATTTTTTTAGATGCGTTTGTGGCCCTCAACGGTAAGTACCAAACCTGAGGTAACGAGATGATACCTCCCCTCACACGTATTTATTTTCAGCTCTTCCGTTCAATCAATTCTTTGCTCTCACCATAATGAAACCCCGCCCACTATTTCACGAGAAGCTAAACGAGCTGAGCTTTAATTGAAATGTTTCATTTTCTTTATTTTCTTCATTCCTTTTCTTGTTGTAGACGTTCAGTCCAGTCCTCACAGTCATGAAAGGCCTCGTCATGGTCAGTTTACTTTTGTTTTCCCACAGTTTGTCATATATAGTGTAATTCTCTAGCATCTAGAACCTTTCCTAATCTACTCCTCAGTGTTCCGAGTCCAGATCTTCCCTCTCCTCCACCCCTCCTCCTGCCCTGTTCTGCTCTGCTGTGATGGACCTCTAGACTGTGATGCAATAGCATTGATTTGTCCTAACCTTTGTTTCCCTAATTGGATGGATCTTGTTGTTAATAGAAAAGGCCTCCATGGTTCACTGTGGTTCACCAGACTCATCAAGGTGCATGAAAACGATGGAGGTTGTTGACAGAGGCTAAACACAAGCTCACTGCTGTAGAAGCTCCAACATTTTCCATACAAACCCACAGCACTGCTGCACGGTACCACTAGCTTACAGCAAGAATACTCACGCAGACACACGCAGACAGACAGCACAATTCAATTCCACACTTACATCTATTGAATGTGTTTATGCTCGATTCTTGGTGCTGGTTGATTAAACAATTTTCCCTCCAGGCTTATGAAGAAGAATGATAAACAGTCTTGATTAGCCTGCAACGATGTCACAGTCCTCCATAGCAACTCACACTTCATCTATACAAAACCAAGCATTCACACTCCCATATGGAATGACAAGAATAGCAATTTTTTGGGGGTGATAACATTCCAGATATAATCCCTTTTCTTCCCTACTGTGTTCCCCCATTTCTTCCTGTCAGATTTCAGGTGAAATACAAAGCGTTTGTATTTAAATGCAGCCCTGCAGTTGTGAGTGTTTGTTTCTCCCTGTAGGTATGACTGTGTATTTCAGGCAGTCAAACCCAAGCGTTTCAAACACAGACTGTTGATATAGTGCTGAAGACGAATGCCCTTTCTTTCCCCCCAGACGAGCCCTCTCCTCCTCTCCTCCTCTGTTAAACTTTTTAAAAAAGGAATCTGCACAAGTCGGCAGTTTAGGATTTTCTTTTCCAAGGAGCTGGTGCTGTGCCTCTGTATGTGTGTCATCTGACTGAAATGCACTTCCCTTGGCCGAAGAAAATGAATTATAAAAAAGTCCTGTCACACTAATCTCTCAGCCCACGGTGCATTGTTAAATAAATCATTTTAATGATTACCACGCGGAGGCTTGGGGGCTGTTGTGCACGGTAGACAAACGGCAACAATCCCAGCCCCCTACCACCTCCCTTCCTCTCCCTACCCCCACCACCAGCCTCTCAGCAACCATCACCCCCTCATGGGAAAGCGTGTTAAAATGGTTTACTGGGAGCTGGCCTGATTAACATACGAGCTGTTGATTACAGTATGGCTGCTGGTCTCCTGAAAGGAGAATCAAGTTATTGCTCTAAACAGGAGAGACGTGAGGATGGACACTGATAATGGGATTTATATGGACATTCTTGATAGAGGAGCCACAAAAAGATACAGGCTGGAACCAAATGAAGGAGAATGAATGTGGATATTGATACAACATAGAAAAATAACAGAGTATGGGATGGACTCGTTTTGTTTTAGTCCAGCTGTAACTGTGGCCAGCAGTGCACTGTCATTGATGAGTGTAATCAGTAGGGCAATTTAGGTTAAAGGACATTAATATCTTAATTATCCTTCATGATTAATTTGGTCATGTTGTTGGGCTTTTTCAAAGCACTCTGCTAAATATAGCTGATGGATTGACATTGAAACGTAGTGGGTAGAGAAGAGCAGAGAACGAAAACAGAAGACAGGTTTGTTAGGGAGCGATGAGGACTTTTTCTTGCTCTTCATATAAAGGTAAGCCTCCCTGAGGTGATTCTGTGAGAGGCTTTTTAGTCTGAGCCAGCGGCAGCGTGACATGTAAGTGAGAACAGGAGAGGTTCTCCTCTCCTGAGCCACATACCCTCTCTCTCTCTCTCTCTCCTCTCTCTCTCAAGTCACAGCTCTCTGGAGATACAGGGCCCAGTAATGAGCTGCCCAGGATCACCTCACCAGGGAGGCAGGAAGGCAGGAAGGGACACACACACTGCTTTGTGACTTCGCACAGCCCATCTGCCCCCCGAAAGAGTGTGTTTGTGTGCATGCGTATATGTGTGTGTAAGAGAGAGTGTGAGGAGAGTTAACCTGTGTTGTGTCCGGCAGGCCATCCCACCCTCCCATTCCCCACCACGGCCCACCCCCAAGCAGGAGGACCCCTGGGTCGGGGCGGCATGGTGGAGCAGGCGGACCCCCCCATGCCCTCAGATAAGAGGGACCCCTATATGGCGGTGCCCTCTCAGACCCAGCAGGACGCCACTGGTAAGCCTTGGAATAGAAGAGTCCATTTCTCCTGTGGCAGGGATGAAGTTTACCGTGTCTGCTTCCAACTGACCAGCCCAGAACTGTAACAGTGTCAGGAGAGAACAAATTGCCTCACCCCGTAGAGAGATTTATTAAACAAAGAGTTTAATGTCCCTGAGGAGATGTAATATACACACCATTACACTTCAGGAAGAAGAAAAAAATTAAGATTGCTATGTATTTATTTCCACAAGAAGATGGCCCCAGCTTTATCTTGTGCAGGAGCATGATATGGACGGCCCTTTTTGCCGTGTTAACATCCCAGCTGGCTCAAGGTCACTTTAAGCCCAGACACATAAAGACAACCAGAGAAAACACAGCTGTGATTACACTGATCAATGCCCTGTCCTGTAATAAAGGATAAACCATTAGAAGTTCCATTACATCAAATGTAATGTCTCCCTGGTACATTACTGAAGTCATCTTATTAGATGACTGGCTGCCTGAGTAGATATTGATAATCAATAAGGATGATTAGAGGTGACCGTAGACATCCACAGAACACACGCTCGCACACACGTACGCACACACACTTACACACTCACACACACACCAACGAGGAGTGCAGCTCTGTGTGTGTGTGTTAGGGTGAGGTCATCATATCTCTCTGGGGCGTGGCAGTGTGTGTAGTCTCCTGGGTGGTACTCTATGGCTGCGTCCCAATTCTCTGCCATTCCCTTCTCCAGAAGTGAGCACTTCCCATTGTGGATTTTAAAAGCATTGGATTGGTGAAAACATTGACTGGAAGGAGTTTCTAGCTTTGTTAAATCTATGATAGGAAGTTTAATGTGGGAGAAAGGTGGAGAATGGGGATGCAGTCTAGATGAATCTCAGTGAGCTATCTGTTGCTCTCCTCTCGCTCTTTCCTCTCTGGGAGCTGGAACCAGACAACTGTAGCCAGACCAGACAGACACAATGGTGGCAGAGACTACAGCATGCTTAGACAGTATCACTGTGGTGTTGCTACCCTCGTTGCTGTTACCTGGGACCTGACTGGCCCCGTCCATCATGGCAACCGTCATGGCAACCCAGTTCACAGCAACAAGGGCTCACATTCAAACCAAGCTTCTCAGTGTTTTTCTTTTCAACAACAATTTTGCAGCTTGTCTCAGTATTATCAGTTCAATTTCAGCTCAAGTTGCTTTTTTGTGTTTAAAGTGAGCTCTGACATTGCCTGTTTTGGTTCTGTGAGTGACTGTATTTGCATGGCTTGTTTTTCAACTCTTGCTTGACAATTTATTTCCCTGCTTTGATTGTATTAAAGCACCATTTTGCCTACATGCAGCTTAAAGTGTCCCTGCATGGCAAGTTGAGCACCACTGTCTGCAGTACTCATCTCCTGATGTCCTTATCCTAGAGGTCTTCAAGGGTCCAGAAAGTTGGATCCATTCCAAAATGGATCCGTGGCTTTTCCACCCGACTCGCGATATGCATAAATATATATATTTTTAAACGGAGAACCGTTCCGAATGGACCCGAGGACAGTCAGGCTGTGGAAAACAGACCAATACAGACCCGTGTTGGTTCGGATCCGAGAGACCCGTTCAGACCCGAGAGAAAGAAAGCTCTTACTGGGCGCAGACCAGCGCCATCAATAAACAAGCCATATTGGCCAAATGATCCACAGTTACGTGTCCTTAAAAACTGACTAGAACAAATTACAGAAAACCTTTTCATTGTGTTTGGATGTGTAGCATATTCCAAACATAGTCTATTGGTTTTTGCTTGTCCATTTCACTGTTCAGTTGTCGGAGATCTGAGCAATAAATGTATCAGGGCATTGCATGCATATAGGCCTAGTCATCCACTGTATGACATGAATATTAAAACAATATATACTGCTCCAAAAAATAAAAGGAACACTTAAACAACACAATGTAACTCCAAGTCAATCACACTTCTGTGAAATCAAACTGTCCACTTAGGAAGCAACACTGATTGACAATAAATTTCACATGCTGTTGTGCAAATGGAATAGACAACAGGTGGAAATTATAGGCAACAAGCAAGACACCCCCAATAAAGGAGTGGTTCTGCAGGTAGTAACCACAGACCACTTTTCAGTTCCTATGCTTCCTGGCTGATGTTTTGGTCACTTTTGAATGCTGGCGGTGCTTTCACTCTAGTGGTAGCATGAGACGGAGTCTACAACCCACACAAGTGGCTCAGGTAGTGCAGCTCATCCAGGATGGCACATCAATGCGAGCTGTGGCAAGAAGGTTTGCTGTGTCTGTCAGCGTAGTGTCCAGAGCATGGAGGCGCTACCAGGAGACAGGCCAGTACATCAGGAGACGTGGAGGAGGCCGTAGGAGGGCAACAACCCAGTAGCAGGACCGCTACCTCCGCCTTTGTGCAAGGAGGAGCAGGAGGAGCACTACCAGAGCCCTGCAAAATGACCTCCAGCAGGCCACAAATGTGCATGTGTCTGCTCAAACGGTCAGAAACAGACTCCATGAGGGTGGTATGAGGGCCCGACGTCCACAGGTGGGGGTTGTGCTTACAGCCCAACACCGTGCAGGACGTTTGGCATTTGCCAGAGAACACCAAGATTGGCAAATTCGCCACTGGCGCCCTGTGCTCTTCACAGATGAAAGCAGGTTCACACTGAGCACATGTGACAGACGTGACAGTCTGGAGACGCCGTGGAGAACGTTCTGCTGCCTGCAACATCCTCCAGCATGACCGGTTTGGCGGTGGGTCAGTCATGGTGTAGGGTGGCATTTCTTTGGGGGGCCGCACAGCCCTCCATGTGCTCGCCAGAGGTAGCCTGACTGCCATTAGGTACCGAGAGGAGATCCTCAGACCCCTTGTAAGACCATATGCTGGTGCGGTTGGCCCTGGGTTCCTCCTAATGCAAGTCAATGCTAGACATCATGTGGCTGGAGTGTGTCAGCAGTTCCTGCAAGAGGAAGGCCCGCCCGTTCCCCAGACCTGAATCCAATTGAGCACATCTGGGTCATCATGTCTCGCTCCATCCACCAACGCCACGTTGCACCACAGACTGTCCAGGAGTTGGCGGATGCTTTAGTCCAGGTCTGGGAGGAGATCCCTCAGGAGACCATCCGCCACCTCATCAGGAGCATGCCCAGGCGTTGTAGGGAGGTCATACAGGCACGTGGAGGCCACACACACTACTGAGCCTCATTTTGACTTGTTTTAAGGACATAACATCAAAGTTGGATCAGCCTGTAGTGTGGTTTTCCACTTTAATTTTGAGTGTGACTCCAAATCCAGACCTCCATGGGTTGATAAATTGGATTTCCATTGATTATTTTTGTGTGATTTTGTTGTCAGCACATTCAACTATGTAAAGAAAAAAGTATTTAATAAGATTATTTCTTTCATTCAGATCTAGGATGTGTTGTTTAAGTGTTCCCTTTATTTTTTTGAGCAGTGTATATTAAAGAAGACAAGCTAGCCATGTTCCCGACATCAACATGTATTTCTTAGAGGCTACTACTGCAATACAGATATAGGCATACAGAAGGAGGCTAATTTGTACATTTTCTATCAGAATATATTTGATAAAGATAAGGATTATATTGTTAGATTAAAGTAGTAACTCTGGTAGGGCTGAAACATTCTTTCCCACCTCTAGCTCAACTGTCGGAGTCAGTTGGAGCGCTGGTGAGTACTGCCTTCATAGGCCTGCAGTAGCTGAGCCTGATAATAGCCAGCTGGTGAGTACTGCCTTCATAGGCCTGCAGTAGCTAAGACAAATAATAGCCAGCTGGTGCGTACTGCCTTCATAGGCCTGCAGTAGCTGAGCCTGATAATAGCCAGCTGGTGCGTACTGCCTTCATAGGCCTGCAGTAGCTAAGCCTAATAATAGCCAGCTGGTGAGTACTGCCTTCATAGGCCTGCAGTAGCTAAGACTAATAATAGCCAGCTGGTGCGTACTGCCTTCATAGGCCTGCAGTAGCTAAGCCTGATAATAGTCAGCTGGTGCGTACTGCCTTCATAGGCCTGCAGTAGCTAAGACAAATAATAGCCAGCTGGTGCGTACTGCCTTCATAGGCCTGCAGTAGCTAAGCCTGATAATAGCCAGCTTGTGCGTACTGCCTTCATAGGCCTGCAGTAGCTAAGACCGATAATAGCCAGCTGGTGCTTACTGCCTTCATAGGCCTGCAGTAGCTAAGACAAATAATAGCCAGCTGGTGCGTACTGCCTTCATAGGCCTGCAGTAGCTAAGCCTAATAATAGCCAGCTGGTGCGTACTGCCTTCATAGGCCTGCAGTAGCTAAGACTGATAATAGCCAGCTGGTGAGTACTGCCTTCATAGGCCTGCAGTAGTTAAGCCTAATAATAGCCAGCTGGTGCGTACTGCCTTCATAGGCCTGCAGTAGCTAAGCCTAATAATAGCCAGCTGGTGAGTACTGCCTTCATAGGCCTGCAGTAGCTAAGACAAATAATAGCCATGCTACACCAAACCTTCACAAAAGTTGCTTAACTTTAAAAATGTATTAAAGTAATTGCTTGTATGGAAAATATGAACAGGTTATTATATTGCGTCATTAAATTAATTACGAACAAAGGTGATTGCCTACCGTACCCAACAAATGACAGCGATAGGCTAATGCTATTTATTTTACAACAGACCTAATTTTAACCTTAAAATACACTGAACAAAAATATAAACGCAACATGTAAAGTGTTGGTCCCATGTTTCATGAGCTGAAATAAAAGATCTCAGAAATGTTCCATATACACAAAAAACATATTTATCTCAAATGTTGTGCACAAATTTGTTTACATCCCTTTTAGTGGACATTTCTCCTTTGCCAAGATAATCCTGACAGGTGTGGCATATCAAGAAGATGATTAAACAGCATGATCATTACACAGGTGCACCTTGGGCTGGGGACAATAAAAGGCCACTAAAATGTGCAGTTTTGTCACACAACGTAATGCCACAATGTCTCAAGTTTTGAGGGAGCATGTAATTGGCATGCTGACTGCAGGAATGCCCACCAGAGCTGATGCCAGATAATTTAATGTTCATTTCTCTACCATAAGCCTCCTCCAACGTCATTTTAGAGAATTTGGCAGTACGTCCAACCGGCCTCACAAGCTGTTCTTGTCTATTAATGTTCTGTATTATGTTATGTTTCATGTTTTGTGTGGACCCCAGGAAGAGTAGCTGCTGCTTTTGCAACAGCTAATGGGGATCCTAATAAAATACCAAATGCCAATCGCAGACCACGTGTATGGCGTTGTGTGGGCGAGTGGTTTGCTGATGCCAACGCTGTGAACAGATTGGCCCATGGTGGAGGTGGGCTTATGGTATGGGCAGACATAAGCTACGAACACAATTGCATTTTATCGATGGCAATTTGAATGCACAAAAATACCATGATGAGATCCTGAGGGCCATTTTTGTAAGGTATCTGTGACCAACAGATGCATACCTGTATTTCCAGTCATGTGAAATCCATAGATTAGGGCCTAATACATTTATTTAAATTGACTGATTTCCTTATATGAACTGTAACTCAGTAAAATCTTTGACATTTTTGCATGTTGTGTTTATATTTTTGTTCAATATAAATATGGAGCACAACATTAAAGACAGAACTTAATTTAGCCAACAAAAATATCTCAACAAAATTAAACAAAACACTTTTTGCATAGGCTATTTAAATAACTTGTTTAGATGATTAAATTGCCCTACAATAATAATAATAATTTACAATAATAATAATAATGACTAAACAATCGATAATAAATACAAAAATAAATCAAAGGTAGAAAATTGCATCAAACCTCAATAGCGAGTTGCACACAGTCCATTTGGCTGCACCAATGTTCTTCTAATCTTTGTCCACTACAATATTAAAACTTGTCCCCGAGGATATTCTCCTTGTCGGCTCCTATTCACTATACTCTTTCTCCTCTAACTTTCATTTTACTTCAATGAAAAAAGACTCCAACTTCACAGTCAACAGTAGCCTAGGCCAAGGCTCCAGTTTCAGCCGGATATTAGCTTTATTAGTTTTATTGAGTTGCAATTGGCTGACCCAGATAACAAGCTCGCACAGTTCTCATTACACAAACACTAAATTAACAGAGGACAGGTCCAATCGGGTCCATTCGGTAAATACATTTTAATTGCACATACCCGAGACCCGTTGCAATTATATCAGACCCGTCCCAGATCCGAGACAAAAGTCAGAATTTAGGACCAGGATCCGCTCGTGTCCCGGGTCGGATCTCTGAATGTTGTGTCTGTTGAAACCACGAAGACCTCTACTTTATCCCTCTTTCACCTGCGCAAGTGCACCTCTCTTCTCATTCCTAGCTCCAGGTGCCGAATGTACTGTGAAAACACAACAGGAGAGCCAATCTAATACATCAAGGTTATAGGTCCTGACAGCCTCTATCTCTTAGCATAACCATAGACATCAAACCTCCCTCTTAGCCAAATCAATAAGAATACTGTACATACAGTACAGGGAAATCTGAATTCATCATCACCAGAAGATGTTTTGAAATAAATGAAGCTTTAAATATCAAAGACTTATAACTCCCCAAATTCTTAGCCCCCAGATTCATCCCTGCTAGCAATTAAAATTACATGACATTCCAACTTCCTGTTCGCAGCTCACTCATTTTGGGATCCTTATCTGTTAATGAATATGACAGTATCAATATGTATTAGGGCAACACATTGGAATAATTAGAATGGTAAAACAGTGGATATTTAGTAACTCCCCATCTACCAGATGAGAGCACCACTGTTGCTTGGTGACCATTTCTGGCTTTCACAGTACATTTGAGCACAGTTGTGTCTGGGCTCATCTATCTGTGTGATATCCCACCTCTCCCCCACGACCCTCCCTCCCTCCCTGCACACCACTGTCCGTTACCATTGTGAACAGTCTCCCTTCCACAGGACCTTTCATCTGTCCAGATGGAATGTTCCAAGGCTGTACCTTATTGTAGTGCAAATGAATTACTAACCGTATTTATGGAGCATCCTACCCCCTACCAACTGGAGTTATACCTATCTATCTGTCCCCTGCCCTGTCTGAGGGAATGAGTCCTGTACTCCCCCTCTCTCCCTCCTCCACCCCGCCGACCTGTGGCCATCTCTGTGTGTCTCTTCAATTTATGGGTTCATTACAAAAGCTATCCAGATGGAGGGAGGGAGGGAAGGAAGGAAGGAAAGGGAGGCTTTCTCTCCCGTTGCTCTGTGGCCTATGTCGTCTGTTCCACGTAGAGTCACTTTTCTAATGCCTGAACGGTATGTGTCCACAACTAACTCTCACTTTAACTCCCTGGCTCAGGTTGGAATGGCATCTGTGTTTATGAAAATAAATCATCTGGTTGTGTACCATGAAGGGTAGATGTGTATAGGACATGGGAACATATTTTGTTATGCTGGAAACCATTCTCAGTGTGTTTCTTCTAATGGTTCACTATTAATGAAATGGGCATAAATCAACAAACGTGTCTGTTTTCCCCGGACAGTTTCGCTTTTCAATATTGCATGTTTACATGTGCATTCTATATGTATATTTCATCATTGTTTTAGACATAGGCCTTTTTTATTCAATTAACAATATTATTCACATGGTGGTGATTTGCACCCTGGTTGTCATAGCATACACTCTACCTTCTGGTTGTCATAGCATACACTCTACCTTCTGGTTGTCATAGCAAACACTCTACCTTCTGGTTGTCATAGCAAACACTCTACCTTCTGGTTGTCATAGCAAACACTCTACCTTCTGGTTGTCATAGCATACACTCTACCTTCTGGTTGTCATAGCAAACACTCTACCTTCTGGTTGTCATAGCATACACTCTACCTTCTGGTTGTCATAGCATACACTCTACCTTCTGGTTGTCATAGCAAACACTCTACCTTCTGGTTGTCATAGCAAACACTCTACCTTCTGGTTGTCATAGCAAACACTACCTTCTGGTTGTTTGGGGCGGCAGGTAGCCTAGTGGTTAGAGCGTTGGACTAGTAAGCGAAAGGTTGTAAGATTGAATCCCCAAGCTGACAAGGTAAAAATCTTTCATTCTGCCGCTGAACAAGGCAGTTAACCCACTGTTCCTAGGCATTAAGAATTTGTTCTTAACTGACTTGCCTAGTTAAATAAATAATTACCTTCTGGTTATCATAGAAAACACTACCTTCTGGTTGTCAAAGCAAATACTCAACCTCCTGGCTTGAACACACCACTATCAGGCTGAAAAGTTTGTAGGGGAGTCTGAATAAAGGGAAAAACAGAAATGAGGTCCTCAATGATCTGATTACTCAGGAAGCCTCTGATTACATACCCTGTAATGTTAAGGTGAACCTAGGGAGACGATGTTATGTCATCTCCTATGGATTCTAAGTATGTTTGATCTATTTAGACTGTTTAGTAATAATGTTTGCAGAGGTCAGAAAAATAATCAGACCTGTTACTTTTTCTATTGTGTACTTCCGCCATTTATATCGAGCTTCAAGCAACAGGCTTCCTTCCTCCCCATTAGCTTGCATTGTGTTGCCCTGCTAGGTTGTCTTTTTCCTCCGCCTCAGAGAACATATACAGTGCAGTACGTCTGCATTTCACAGGATCCACATGGGTCTTTCCTCTTTGTGTCTTTCAGAGGTGTTCTTACATTATAAACCCGAGGCGCTCTATTTAATCCATTCACCGTAAAATGCATCGCAATTCAAATAAGTGATTTTCATTTCCACAGTTTGATCTGAGTAGATCTCCACATGCTTAGCTTGAGCACAGTGTTCTCCATCTTAAATAGGTGGGGCTTTAAGCGATAATTGTAAATAATGAAAAATAAAAATAGAGTCCTAAAAGGTTCTTATGTACCCATGACTCAAACAGAGTACAAAAAACAGAGTGGACAAAACATTAAGAACACCTTCCTATCATTGAGTTGCACCCCCTTTTGTCCTCAGAACAGCCTCAATTTGTCAAGGCATGGACTACAAGGTGTCCAAAGCGTTCCACAGGGATCCTGGCCCATGTTGACTCCAATGCTTCCCACAGTTGTCTCAAATTGCCTGGATGTCCTTTGGGTGATGAACCATCCATGATAAACACGGGAAACTGTTGAGCGTGAAAAACCCAGCAGCGTTGCAGTTCTTCACACACTCAAACCGGTGCGCCTGCCTGGCACCTACTACCAATACCCCTTTCAAAGGCACTTAAATATTTTGTCTTTCCCATTCACCCTCTAAATGGCACACATACACAATCCATGTCTAAATTGTCTCAAGGCTAAAAATCCTTCTTTAACCTGTCTCCTCCCCTCCATCTACACTGATTTGAAGTGGATTTAACAAGTGACATCAATAAAGGATCATAGCTCATAACTCGGTGTATATGCCCAATCAAATAGAGGGATATTCTCTCAGAGCCTCTGACTAAAGAGTTACAGTACATATAAATATATGTTGTAACTGAGCAGAGACTATGTAAATACATTAATATCCGTAGATGTGTACAGTAATTGTGTATGAATTCAGTGAAGTATCCAATATGTCCATAACTCATTAATTGTTTTATTGTCAAGCATTCCCTCTGACATTGGCTCTTGGTGGACAAAGCATGTCTTGAGGGTATGCATGGAAGTGGAAAGGGTCATTCGATTAGTAATGCCTGAGTTGGGTTAATAGATAATGGCATGAACTAGCCTATACTGATTCATCCATATAATGCTAGCAGATACAGAATAGATCCTAATGGTATGAACATACAGCGCCCACTGGGGAAAAACATTGTCGTCAAAGTCATCAACGTCAGGGCATTTCCTATTTTTTTCATCCAACTTTGAACCTAAATCCAATGACATGGTGAGATGTTTTGTTGATTTCACATTAGTTGACAACTCAACTAGACATTGTTTTCTCCCATCACAGACTCTGTAGCTGTTTTAAAATCACCAATGCCCTCATGGTGAGATCCCTAAGCAGTTTCCTTCCTATCCTGCAGCTCAGTTCAGAAGGACGACTGCATCTTTGATGTGTCTGGGTGGTTTAATACATCATCCACTGCATCATTATTAACTTGACCATGCTTAAAGACATATTCAATGTCTGATTTGTTATTGTTACCCATCTACCAATCACTGCCCTTCTTTATGAGGCTTTTGAAAAGCTCCCTGGTGTTTGTAGTTGAATCTGTGCTTGAAATTCAATACTTGACTGAGGGACCTTACATATCAACATATGTCCCTCAGTCAAGTATTGAATGTATGGGGGACAGAGGAAGGGGTAGTCAATAAAAAATTGCGTCAACCCCTATTATTTCACACAGCGTGAGTCCATGTAACTTATTATGTGATTTGTTAAGCCAAATGTTACTCCTGAACTAATTTAGGCTTGCCTAAACAAAGGGGGGTGAATATTATGCAACAACTATATTATAGTTATTACATTTGTCAAAATACTTTCACGTTTACATTATGAAGTATTTTGTCTAGATCAATGACAAACAATCACAGTTAAATCTATTTCAATCCTATTGTGTAAATGAACAAAATGTGATCAAATCCAAGGTGGGTAAATACTTCTGATACCCGCTGTTGCTATAGCTACATTTAACGATGGTCTGCCTCTTCCTCTCAGTTGAAAAGACGACCATGACCACAACCATGATCTTTGAACACAGAGATGGCTTTTCTCTGAGGCACATAGCTTCCTCTAAGTGATGGTCTACTTCGTCCTCCAAGTTGAAAAGACGACCACAATCTTTGAACACAAAAATGGGGTTCTCTCCAAGGCACGGTAGATGTAACCTCAAGGCATTTCCATTCATCCTCCCTTCCAGTCAGCTGGGTCCATATTGTGTTTTGTGTTAGCACCATTTAGGGCTTTATTCAAACTGTATCGTGGAAATTCGGCGCAAAAAGCCCAATTGAAATTTAAGGCAACGTTCCCACGTTGGTAGAGACGGCATTCACTGTGAACGCTGCATATGTCGACTCAATTCAAAATGACCATAACATTTCTATCACAAAATCTGTAACGCTTCGACGATACAGACTGAATAGACCCCTTAGTCTTTCAGCATGTGGTAGGGACACATCACTGAACGCATTTCAATGTGATTGAGATATTATCATTTTCAGACAATGCCTGTGTATGCTATAGCCCCAGTCAGAGGTTATCACCCCACTCAGAGGCTAAAGCCCCACTCAGAGGCTATAGCCCCACTCAGAGGTTATAGCCCCACTCAGAGGTTATAGCCCCACTCAGAGGTTATAGCCCCACTCAGAGGTTATAGCCCTAGTCAGAGGTTATAGCCCTAGTCAGAGGTTATAGCCCTAGTCAGAGGTTATAGCCCCACTCAGAGGTTATAGCCCCACTCAGAGGTTATAGCTCCAGTCAGAAGTTATAGCCCCAGTCAGAGGTTATAGCCCCATTGAGAGGTTATAGCCCCATTGAGAGGTTATAGCCCCATTGAGAGGTTATAGCCCCATTGAGAGGTTATAGCCCCATTGAGAGGTTATAGCCCCAGTCAGAGGTTATAGCCACATTGAGAGGTTATAGCCACATTGAGAGGTTATAGCCCCATTGAGAGGTTATAGCCCCATTGAGAGGTTATAGCCCCATTGAGAGGTTATAGCCCCATTGAGAGGTTATAGCCCCAGTCAGAGGTTATAGCCCCATTGAGAGGTTATAGCCCCAGTCAGAGGTTATAGCCCCAGTCAGAGGTTATCGCCCCAGTCAGAGGTTATCGCCCCAGTCAGAGGTTATCGCCCCAGTCAGAGGTTATAGCCCCAGTCAGAGGTTATAGCCCCAGTCAGAGGTTATAGCCCCAGTCAGAGGTTATAGCCCCAGTCAGACGTTATAGCCCTAGTCAGAGGTTATAGCCCCATTGAGAGGTTATAGCCCCATTGAGAGGTTATAGCCCCATTGAGAGGTTATAGCCCCAGTCAGACGTTATAGCACCAGTCCGAGGTTATAGCACCAGTCCGAGGTTATAGCACCAGTCCGAGGTTAAAGCCCCAGTCAGAGGTTAAAGCCCCAGTCAGAGGTTAAAGCCCCAGTCAGAGGTTATAGCCCCAGTCAGAGGTTATAGCACCAGAGGTTATAGCTCCACTCAGAGGTTATAGCCACAGTCAGAGCTTATAGCCCTAGAAAACCTCACTGTGATGTAAACGGGTCTTTAAAGTCTTTCCAGACCAAGCAGGCAGTATAAGCAACAACTAGGATCCACTAACTTCACAGATTAAAGACTGTCTGTGAGAATGTTCACACATCTCTGTCACTCTAGATGACAGTGTTTCTCATTTACAAGGAAGTGCTGGGTTGTTTTGACACGTAGGAAGAATATATGAAATCTGGATTAAATATCGGTGTGACAAGGCTTTTGGAGGTTTTGACAAGGCTTTTGGAGGCTTTTGAAATTCAAATTAGATTGTTGGCTATTAAATGTATTCTGGTGGCCTTTCACTCTGCAGTCTTAGAAGAGTCAAAACTGGACGATATAAATCACTGTTTATTACCTCACACAAGATAACATCGTTATGAGGCAACAAATAATTAAAATTGCTTTCTTTAAATGTTAAGCCTCAACACGCTGTCCTAGATACTCTGGGATTCTCAATGTCAACCAAGAACATCCAAGTATTAAAAAGGTGAACATCAGTTTACTTGGTGAATGAGCCCTTCAAATGAGGGAAGCCACCTTGATTTAAAAGCCTGCTGTCTTTGGATTTGTCTGAGGCCTGCTGTCCTTTTGTTGCACCCTCTTTGAAGTTAATTTCAGAAACAATTGACTTCATACATGAAAGGTTTGGGTAGGCTTTTGGGTTTGTTTTGAACCCCCAGTCCCCCCGTTGCTTGAGGCAGGGGAGCTATGTTTGAGGGAGACCCAGTCACTGTTGGTTCAGAGAGGCATTAACCTTCCTCTTACTCTGGGAGAAGACAAACGGCCAGCTCCATAGCTCTCTTTTCTCCACAATGGACACTTAGCTCTGACATGCTCAACACCTCTGACTGTGTTGTTCTCAACTCAAATCCACCTGCCAGTATTTGAACTGCACCGTTGTGGACGATTAATATGCTTAAATTCGATGTCACAAAGATTTTGTACTAAAGTTGTCCATGATCTCCCATAATAAAACAAGCGAGACAGAGACCAATGTATTTATGTTTTAGAATGTTTGAAATGGAATGGACCAGTACTGCCAGAAAACATTTAAATGTACGGCACACAATTCTTTCGACAACATTTTTTAGAGCTGCTAACCTCAAGTGCTGTTTGGTTATACATTCGTTCCTTTTTATTTATGTATAAAGTCAAACGTTTCAGTCCAACACTTTTTAAATAAAACCTATAGCTGGATGTAATTTCAGTCACAAGACAATAACTGACAGAAAACACAGGCCTGAATTACAGTGTGCCATGCTGGCATAGAAGGGAAAGCTGAAAACGTACGCGCAGCTGGAGGCGTGTGAAACAAGAAGAAAGTGGAAGAAATGAAAGACTCTCTGATGTTACCAACATCAGATGGGAAACAGATGTTTCACATGGAGGCAGGTCATTTAGTCATCAGAGGCCTTCACATAACACGTCATCAATTAATACCACACACTAGATAAAACTTGTTACTCCTCACAGAAACCATTCAGTGAGACAACTCCGCTGATAAGCACTTCATTTGGGCGGAATGAGGAAAAAATGCTGTTTCTTTTATATTCCAGTTTTAGGACGACCGAAGCAGGATTCTAGATGTTAGTTTTACAGACACTCAACAGGCTCGCCTTTTCATTCCACGAAAGATCAGTGTCTATCTGTGTTATGGGAACCGTGATTATCCATCCAGCACCACAGTGACGTGGCCAAGCTGGAAACATAAACTGGGACTGTATCCCGAATGGCACCCTATTACCTACAGAGTGCCCCAAGGGCCATAGATAAATGTAGCACACTAAATAGGGAATAGGGTGCCTTTTGGGATACAGATTTTACATTATTCAGATCTTTATAGTACTGCTAATGACGTATGACATACTGTGTATGTATAGTATACTGTAGTACGGCACACCCGATGGAAACCAACTGCCTAATCCTCCCCTTTAAAGTAGCTCATCACCACCTCTGCATAGGTCTGATGGAAACCAACTGCCTAATCCTCCCCTTTAAAGTAGCTCATCACCACCTCTGCATAGGTCTGATGGAAACCAACTGCCTAATCCTCCCCTTTAAAGTAGCTCATCACCACCTCTGCATAGGTCTGATGGAAACCAACTGCCTAATCCTCCCCTTTAAAGTAGCTCATCACCACCTCTGCATAGGTCTGATGGAAACCAACTGCCTAATCCTCCCCTTTAAAGTAGCTCATCACCACCTCTGCATAGGTCTGATGGAAACCAACTGCCTAATCCTCCCCTTTAAAGTAGCTCATCACCACCTCTGCATAGGTCTGATGGAAACCAACTGCCTAATCCTCCCCTTTAAAGTAGCTCATCACCACCTCTGCATAGGTCTGATGGAAACCAACTGCCTAATCCTCCCCTTTAAAGTAGCTCATCACCACCTCTGCATAGGTCTGATGGAAACCAACTGCCTAATCCTCCCCTTTAAAGTAGCTCATCACCACCTCTGCATAGGTCTGATGGAAACCAACTGCCTAATCCTCCCCTTTAAAGTAGCTCATCACCACCTCTGCATAGGTCTGATGGAAACCAACTGCCTAATCCTCCCCTTTAAAGTAGCTCATCACCACCTCTGCATAGGTCTGATGGAAACCAACTGCCTAATCCTCCCCTTTAAAGTAGCTCATCACCACCTCTGCATAGGTCTGATGGAAACCAACTGCCTAATCCTCCCCTTTAAAGTAGCTCATCACCACCTCTGCATAGGTCTGATGGAAACCAACTGCCTAATCCTCCCCTTTAAAGTAGCTCATCACCACCTCTGCATAGGTCTTGTGTGATACATGCATAATACATCTGTACCTGGTGAGGACTGTATTTTTCTATGTTACTCTAGGAACATGGATGGGCATTAGATAACACATTTATCAAGGAGCTGGAGGTTATCACTTCTGTCTGTGTGTTTATTGTGATGAGGACTCCTAATGCCAGAGCTGTGCCCATTTAATTAAAAACAACCTACTGTTGTTTCATTCCATCCAATATCTTCTCTCTCTCCCTTCCTTTGCCAAGATGCTCATCATCATTTTTTGCTGCACTTTTATTGAATCATCACTTTAGTTGCCCGGAAACCAACCACCTGTCTTTTATTTGCCCGGGAACCAACCACCTGTCTTTTATTTGCCCGGGAACCAACCACCTGTCTTTTATTTGCCCGGGAACCAACCACCTGTCTTTTATTTGCCCGGGAACCAACCACCTGTCTTTTATTTGCCCGGGAACCAACCACCTGTCTTTCTTCTTCTTCTTTACAGCTGGCCCTGGAAAGTGGCCTCTAAGAAATGTATGACACAACTCCTTTGATTTGGAGGTCTAATCAGATATTTTTACTGTTATTCCCTGATATGAGATTGTATCGTAGCCATATGAAACGAGTCCCATTTGCATCGAGGGAAAAAGCTTTCCTTTTGAACGTTCATTTATCTAATATATCTTTTTCATTTCAACTGCCAAGGTTTAATCTTTGAATTCATTGTAGGAACCATGAGCTCATTTTTACCAAGTGTAAGGCTGGATTTAAACTGATAACATTTCCTGACAGTAGGCTACAGTATTGCTGCAAATAGGACAAATTGGATACGACAAATGTTTCCTTATTATTTGTGCTTTATTTGTCAGTTAATTTAACCATTAGATTTTCAGCTAAGTCATTGATCACTCATACATTTGAAATAATTGAATCCTTGTCTTTGCAGGGGTTATTCGTGAGAGTTACCAGAAGGGGCGTGACCAGCTGGTCCCTGTCACACTGCTGGCCATCGCTGTCATCTTGGCCTTCGCCATGGGCGCCATCTTATCTGGTATCCTCGTGTACTGTGTGTGTGACCACCGGCGGCGAGATGTTGAGCTGACCAGGCGTAAAGACAAGGACCACGTTCACGATAGGAGGGGATCCATGAACAGCGTGACCAAGCTGACGGGTCTGTTTGAGACCGGGGTCAAGGACGGTCACCCAGAGGCCATCCTCACCCCGCTCATGCACAACGGCCGCCTCACCAATGGCAAGATGCTGATCAAAGCCGACCAGCACCACCTGGACCTTGCCGGCATGCCCACTCCAGAGTCCACCCCCATGCAGCCTAGGCGCAAGCCCAGCTGGGGAAGCCGCGAGTGGGAGAGGAACCAGAACCTGATCAACGCCTGCACCAAGGACCTGCCGCCCATGGGCTCCCCAGTCATCTCCCCTGACCTGGCTCTGAGGGCCTCCCCGGGCCACATCCCCAGTGTGGTGGTGCTGCCTCAGCACCAGCACCAGAAGGCCTACCAGCATGAGTACGTGGAGCAGCCCCACCGCAGTGACCTCAGTCAGATGAGCCTGGACGACCAGGGGGCCACGCTGGAGTACAAGGCCCTGAAGAGCCCCTGCCACGGCCTTAACCTGGTGGAGAGCGACGGGCTGCCGCCTCGCGTGCCCCAGAGGGAGGCCTCCCTCACCATCCCCCCCGCCGTGCCACAGATGGGCAAGCGGCTGGAGGTCCACTCCTCTGTCTACGGCCACGAGTTCAAGCGAGGCTACCCGATGAGCGCCCAGAAAGGATCTGCCCTCAAAAAGCACAACACCAACTCGTCCAACTCCTCCCACATGTCCAGAAACCCCAGTTTTAACCGCGTGGAGATGCCGCCCCCAGCCCCACAGAGGGTGGACTCCATGCACATGACTTCCCAGGGGATGTCCCTCTCCCGACAACCCAGCATAAGCTCTTACGGTTCGTTGCCCCGGACCGGGGTCAAACACCTCAAGCCCGACGTCCCGCCTAAACCCTCTTTAGTGTCCCTCTCGACGAAAGTCAAGTCCAATGACTCCTGCACATAATCAGCACGCTCAGAAAACAAAACAGGGAACACGATTGCATCTCCTTTAGTCTTTGGTCTATGTACAGCAAATGCAACACACTTTTAAAAGATCTTTCTTTTATATATATATATGTAAATATTCTACAAATGGTTGTTGTTGTTGTTGTTGAGCTCAGGCTGTTGACTCCCAGTTTCTTAGGAACACTTGCTACTGAGAAGAAAATTACTTTCATGAACATTTCATTGACGAGCAACATGTCACCGTTGTAGCATTCAAGACGTGGTTGTGTTGGACATTTGAACACCATGACTTGACTGATGTTTTGTTTTCTTAACCGACTGCCAAAAGCAGACAGTGGGAGAAAAGTGGATCAATTGTATAGTGAGGACTGGAGGGTTCTCCCAGCAAGCACTTGGGCACAGTGAGCTCCGACTGGAACGACAGCTTGAGTTTACGTGGAAAACTGTGAAACGCCTCTCAGTGTTACAGCAACTGGACACAGCAATCAAGTTCTGGTTAAAAAAGCCTTGGTCTGAGAATCTCCTGCACTGGTTACTGAATAACACATGACTGTTAATACTAATAGCTTGTTGTATTTATTTTTAATAAGTGCTTTTGAAAATACTGACTTTTTAGGCTCAGAGAGAAAATCTTTTAATATGAATTAATCAAGTGTGAAATTATTTTAAGTCATTCAACTGGAGCCAGTACCACTTTCTTGACACAAAAGGTCCACTAGGTCCTTTGGTTTTTGAAGCTTGAGTTATATGTGACCTCTGTCTGAGGAGGAGATATTTATTTAACTGTGCTGGATGGAACCTACATGTTGGAGCAGAACCTCCCATGTTAAAGCAGTCAGAAAAAGATAAAACACACAACTCCTGGAACTCACTCCCTAAATCACTCCTACATGGGCATCTATCTACGTACGTTCTGCACTGTGGCTTTGCAGTCAGTAACTTCTCTCTCTCCCGGGTTGGCTGCTGGCTCACTGCGTGCCAACAAGCCTCATTCTTGCATGTAAAGTGCAAAGGCGGAAAAAAACATGGAAGTCCACACATGGAAAAGAGAAGTGTGTGGATGTTGGGCCCTCTGCCAGGTGTGGAGAGTAGCCATTTTGGCAGGTTCTGAAACGTCCCATTTTCTCTAGGCGCGTCATGCAGGCCTCTGACTGGATTACATCTGTTGATAGCCTGCTTCTCTTCCACATGTACATTTGTGCCTTACACCCTGAGTAGTGACAATTTCTTTAGCTGTTAACTATGTTTCTTTGTGGTATTTTTCTAATGTCATCTTTTCCCTGGTTTGATAAAGGCAAATATAGAATGTAGGTGTCCTTGTTGTAATTCTGGTCCCTAGAAATATACCGGGGGTGGAGACCCCCACATTCTTATTTGTGGTTCATTTCTGATTGTGCCAATGATGCGCTTAAAGCAACCCTTTTGTTGTGCTGCCAGTGTCAACGATGTTGTGTGTGTGTGATGTTTTTTTTCTTCTTCATACAATAAGTCCTGGTATTGTCTTTTATTTTGCTGTTTGATTGGAGTGATTCATGTTTGTTCTTGAGAGGGCCACTTTGGGTCTTGCTGGTGCACAGCAATAATCTAACACTAACGAACGAGAAACACAACAACATACTGTGCTGACATGACACCTGGTTCCTAGTGTACACTCTAGACAGTGAAAAGCAGGCTGGTTCCTAGTGTACACTCTAGACAGGCTGGTTCCTGTGATAGAGAAGAGTTTCATAACTATTAGGAGATGTATTTAACCTGTTTTTTAAAAACACATGTTCCAGGAGGATTCAAGTCATTTAATTTGTACTAACTCCCTTTATCAAGGTGAATGAGAGTTTAACTGAACAATCTGATGTTTGACACTTATTTTTTTATTTTTTTGCTTGATATCAATTTTTATTGACCACGTCTCCCCAAATGACCACTCCCTTGGTATATTATGTAGATAGGGGAGTTTCTTGATCTCGAGCAGATTTTGATTTACAATGGAGAAAAGCCAACTATTTATCATCCACAGCCAATGCAGGAAGAACGTGTAGAACATTCCCACGTCTGAGGCATATATAGTATGTGTTAATTGAACTGACATGTACACAGATGCACGTAGGGTTCGATTGCAATGAGTGCATCATCATGAGATTAGGCTTAGTAAAGGGGAGGTCATTTGAACCCCGATAGGGCAGACTGCATCTCTTGCCGCGGTATCCATGGTTACTGTGGACAGTGAGTCTCTGTGGTGTGTGCCTTTGTCTTTCACCCTTGCTCTATATATACACACACTGACAGATGCATCAGAGACACTCTCTCAACTCCTTTTGAACTGTAAGATATTGTGATGTCACACTGCTTCCTTCCTTAACATCTGATTCACAGCTTAATGTATGTTGTCGAGAAAAATTCTCTTTAATAAATGCAAAATGTAATAAAAAAATACATTCATGTCATGAAGGTGGTTGCGTTTCCTTGATTTAAGAGCAAAACATGCTTGAAAAAAAGATGATCGCTCTGATATTAGTATACCTGAACAGATAAAAATGATTTTAACTTATGGGCAAACGCTGCTAACATCCTCAATATGGTTAGAAGATTAAGAGATTTATGGCTTTATATCTTATTTAGGCTAAGAGTAGGCCTTTAAGAGTAGTCCTTTAAGAGGAAGCCTTTAAGAGTAGTCCTTTAAGAGTAGTCCTTTAAGAGTAGTCCTTTAAGAGTAGTCCTTTAAGAGTAGTCCTTTAAGAGTAGTCCTTTAAGAGTAGTCCTTTAAGAGTAGTCCTTTAAGAGTAGTCCTTTAAGAGTAGTCCTTTAAGAGTAGGCCTTTAAGAGGAAGCCTTTAAGAGTAGTCCTTTAAGAGTAGTCCTTTAAGAGTATTTAAGAGTAGTCCTTTAAGAGTAGTCCTTTAAGAGTAGTCCTTTAAGAGTTGGCCTTTAAGAGTAGGCCTTTAAGAGTAGGCCTTTAAGAGGAAGCCTTTAAGAGTAGTCCTTTAAGAGTAGTCCTTTAAGAGTAGTCCTTTAAGAGTAGTCCTTTAAGAGTAGTCCTTTAAGAGTAGTCCTTTAAGAGTAGTCCTTTAAGACTTGGCCTTTAAGAGTTGGCCTTTAAGAGGCTTTAAAACAACTTTTCTGTTCCAAGATCTTTTGGTGAAATGTTGGCGGTATTTCAACGTGAATAAACAACAGGCTGATAGGCATCAGTCTGGAACCGTTGTCTGGTTTACAGGTTGGAGTGGTTAATCATCCCCTTTATGATATGTGTGGAGATTAGGTTACAAGGATATGAATGGTCCTTGTCCTCTCACAATCATGTATTGTTTGTTCACCTTTGTGGTACTTCTGAGTCACATTTTCACAGCTCCTATAGTAACACAGGCAGTGTTAGAGGGCAGAATAAGTCCGCAATCATGATATAGCTAGTTCTACATTGACCACTGACTAAGCTCATTTCCGTAGTAGGTTAAAAAAGAGACAGGAAAAGCTCCATATCGTCACAGCAAACAGTAATTTGTGCATGTACTACATGTCTTTGTTAAACCAGTTAAGCAGATACATGTTGGTTGAGGGACAACAAAGCTTTCTGGGAACCAGACACCGTGAGAGAGAGAGAACGTTGTCAGTATTAGTGGGACCTCGTAAACAACACAAAGTGCTCACAGCCCATTGCTGGATACAAAATGACAATGTATCCAAATATAATGTAAGATAATGTATATTCCTCTGATAATGGACAAACAAAAATAGGCACAGTAATGACATTCGCCGCGTATTATAAAAAAATCGATGGGAATTCTGTTTGGATAGTGATCTACTGTAACATAGCAACGGGACTTCTCGATAGCTCCGGTGTTTGCCAGTAAATGTACCAGCACAGCTAGACCAGCACCCTCCCCATCACATCTCTCTCTAATCCCTACTGGCAAGGCTCTGTGCTCTTTTTGATTGCTGCTGCCCCACAATCTGTGGTCACAACAAGCTTAGTGGAGTAATCCTTGACCCCTCATCCAGCGATCAGTTCTCACTGCTGATACATGTCGTATAATGAGCCACATCCTCTTACTATGTGTGACACTCCCTGCCACTTGTCCACCGTTTCAGCCAGAAGACTGTACAGTACAATAACGTCTCTCTGACTGTCCTTCCAAATCAGCACAGTTCATCAAGTCATTAACAACCATTGGCCCCTTTGATGGTCATGACCATTGGTTTGTTGTCGTTTATGTATCATATTGGTATTGTGTGTTGAGAGAATGCCAAGAGTGTGCAAAGCTGTCATCAAGGCAAAGGGTGGCTACTTTGAAGAATCTCAAATATGATATATATTTTGATTTGTTCAACACTTTTTTGGTTACTACATGATTCCATATGTGTTATTTCATAGTTTTGATGGCTTCACTATTGTTCTACAATGTAGAAAATAGTAAAAATAAAGAAAAACCCTGGAATGAGTAGGTGTGCCCAAACGTTTGACTGGTACTGTACATACAAATAACTTTATTACTCCTGTATGAGCGGAGAACCCCCCCCCCCCCCCCCCCCCCCCATTTACTCGACAGCACCCCCACCCAAAGACATCGTTCCGCGGTCATGGTAGTGGGAAGAGGGGAATGTGCTGTGTGAATGAGGAGAGGAGAGGAGAGGAGAGGAGAGGAGAGGGAAGATCTTGAGGACACAGAGGGCTTAAGAGGTGACTGAGCAAAATGGATGGCAGTGGGATCAAAACAAAGCCCATGGGTGACATGAGGGAGCAGAGTGGAGCAGAGCAGGGGGACTTGGACATGGTCCTCCCCCTCACTCAAAAGCCAGTGCCTGGAACTGGGTGTAACTGACTGACTGAATCTAAGAGAGCAGGGGTAATCCTCTGGGAATGGAAACCCTAACAGGGAGCAGAACAACACAGTCATGATTAAATGAAGATCCTTTTTCTGTAGTATACAGTGCATTCGGAAAGTATTCAGACCCCTTGACTTTTTCTACATTTTGTTACGTTACAGCCTTATTCTAAAATGGATGAAATTGTTTTTTTCCCCTTGCCAATCTACATACAATACCCAGTAATGACAAAGTCCATGTTTTATTTTTTTTGTTGCAAATGTATTAAGTACTCAGACCCTTTACTCAGTACTTTGTTGAAGCATCTTTGGCAGCGATTACAGCCTCGAGTCTTCTTGGGTATGACGCTACAAGCTTGATACACCTGTATCTGGGGAGTTGGGTTAAGGTTAGGGTTAGGTGAATGGTTAGCTAACATGCTATGTAGTTGCAAAGTATCTAAAAAGTAGTAAGTAGTTGACAAGTTGCTAATTATCTGAAATGCTAAAGTTCTCCGTAATGAGATTCGAACTTGCAGCCTTTGGATTGCTCAACCCACCCATCCACCCTGATCAACCACCCTCCTTCCGTTTCTGTCTTATGTAACCATACCAAACTTAACATATCAGAATAAATGGATTATCTCGGATTTACGTACAGAATAATATGAAATGTTCTGAGACCAGGTTGGTGTAACAGATCAACTGTTAAATTTGACCGTATACTGGTATTATTAACCCCACTGCCTATGATATTGCAAAACTTGAAATACATAGCCTATCTATTTAGTAGGCTACTAGGTTCCATTAAATGATTGATGTGCATGGTAATGACTCCTTGGGGAGTATTAATGGTAGAACATACAGTTCACCCCTATTAGACAGGCTATTATCATTTTTACTTTTTGCTCTCCTTGCTCCCCGAAAGGAAGCGTGGTTTATAACATACAGTAGAACTTAACATGTGAACAGACAGCTGATATTTGCATAGCCTTATGTAGTAAAACAAAACAAAACATTTAGAATGTTTCAGAATTTGCGTGCAGTGGAGCATATTTTGGTCCCCCCCCCAAAAGCAAAACATTATTGAATTCAAACGAGCTGTTTACAGGTCCACAACAATTTGCAATTGTTTTTGTCTTTCAGAAACGGTCAGTTAGGCTATAGCAAATGTCACTGAAAAAATTCTGCCAACACCTCTAAACACATTTAGATCAAGTTTGCCATTGCTATTTCCTTTAGATACTGTCATGGCCTAATTCCAATATTTCCCAAGTATACAGCAAATAAGGGCGTTAATGTCACCATAAAAGGTGAATGATGGGTATTTTTTCAGGCGGAGTTATAATGCTAGTTCAAGCATGCACAGTTTTGTGATAGGTCTTTTTAACGGGAAACATGGGTATGGTGTGCGCCAAGTTTATAAATCTCATTATAAACTGGGTGGTTCGAGCCCTGAGTGTTGATTGGCTGACACCTGTGGTATATCAGACTACAGTACAAAACATGTATTTTTACTGTTCTAATTACTTTGGTAACCAGGTTATAATACCAATAAGGCACCTCTGGGGTTTGTGGTATATACCACAAACCATAAGAACAGCCCTTAGCCGTCAAGCCATGGTATATTGGCCATATATCACACTTCCTCGGTCCTTATTGCTTAAATTTGTTTGTGCATGCGATGTCTTTTCAGAAATAGTGCACGCAGATATTTAGCAACATTTATAAATGAGGCCCCTGCAACTTACCACAGGTGAGATAAATTAGGGTGAGTATTGGTTAAGTGGGGCACCTGGCAAAGTGGGATGCTTATGTTTTCTAACGGATATCTTTAAATGTGTACAATAACATAACCAAAAATCAATGCCTGTGTGTTAGTGAGCAAGTATGTGATAATAAAAAATGGGTTCGATGGGTATGACATCATCATTGTGGGCGTGGCCTCCCGTGTATAGACAGGTGTCTCTAGAGGCATAATGGTAAGCAAAATGACATAGGGTTCTGAGGTAAATAATGTTAAGGTTATAAAAAAAAACATTAAAACATCATTTTGTAATAGGATGTAATTGTAAATCCAAATGACTGTAAATGGTTTTCTTACTACTCTGACCTTTTTAGAATAATGACATTTTTGGGGATTATGAAATACATGTTTTCTTAACAGAAATACATTTTCTAAATAGGATCAAATGTTCAATTTCATTTTCCTCAAATCTGCTATGAGCTAGCTTGCTAGAAAAAGCTAGCATAGCTGCATTTTTCTACCTTACCAACATAAAAAAATCAGGTACAGGTATATGATCACTAAAAAAGTATTTATTTATTTAGCTTTATTTGACCTATGGTGACAATAAGACAGTCAGGAAAATTGTGTAAGGGTGAGAGGGTCTTTCTGGTTTCATTCTACAAAATGTCAGTTAGAGTGTAGTGTTGAGAACATTGAGCTGATAAGCCTGGATAAAGTTCATTTTATTTTATTTATAGGCTGTACAATTACATATAGGCTACATCATATAATTATAATGAAGTATGATGATAATAATAATGATAATAATAAATTATAATTCTTAATATTCCACAAAAATACATAAATAACGTTTTAATACATTTCATTTGCATGAATGACTGCAGTTTAAAATAAAAATATTGAAATTATTCTCTAATTAAGTGTCCCACTTTGCCAATCAAGGTATCCCAATATGCCAGTATCGACTTAAAAAATGTGGTCTCAGCACAATTTGTGTTTAAAGAAGAGTCATCCATTCTGTGTTTAATATTTATTTATTTTTTCTTTTGTATAGTGTAGTAGAATTCTTAAGCTATTTAGATTGGTATCATTTTGGGGATTCTTACAATGAGATAATTCTGGAAGGTATTCTGGAAAACACATTTTAAGAAAGTGTCTCACTTTACCAATACTCACCCTACCAGTAAACAATAATCACTTGACTCCGATTACATCAGGCTATTTACAATTTTGAATAATTTAGTCAAGACCATTTTTGACTTTGAAGTGAAAAATATACATTTCAGTTTAGATTTGTTTCCTTTCCTTGGTCCTGTGCTGTTGTAAATCAAACAAATACACACATGAACACCTAACGTTCTTTCAATGTTAACTTATTTTAGAAGAAATAGTGAAACGTGCAAGGGTGCAAAAACACCTTCATAATATTGAGTTGCACCCACTTTTGCCCTCAGAACTGCCTCAATTCGTCTGGGCATGGACTCTACAAGGTGTCGAAAGCGTTCCACAGGGACGCTGGCCCATGTTGACTCCAAAGCTCCCACAGCTGTGTCAAGTTGGCTGGATGTCCTTTGGGCACCTACTACCATACTGTAAGGTTCTGGGTGTAGCTGGTGCAGAGGAGTCAGGCGAAGGACAGCAGAGATGAGTAACACAATGAACTTTACTCAAAATTTCCAAATACATGAAGTAATACCAAGCCCACAAACATCGGACCGAATTTACAATAAAACAATCAATCACAAAAACCATGGGGAAAACAGAGGGTTAAATAATGAACATGTAATTGGGGAATTGAAACCAGGTGTGTAAAACAAAGACAAAACAAATGGAAAATGAAAAGTGGATCGGCGATGGCTAGAAGGCCGGTGACGTCGACCGCCAAACGCCGCCCGAACAAGAAGAGGGACCGACTTCGGTGGAAGTCGTGACACATACCCCATTCAAAGACATCTTTTGTCTTACCTATTCACCCCGTGAATGGCACACAGAAACAATCCATGTATCAATTGTCTCAAGGCTTTAAAATCCTTCTTTAACCTGTCTCCTCCCCTTTATCTACACTGATTGAAGTAGATTTAACAAGTGACATCAATAAGGGATCATAGCATTGTAGTTTGCAGAATGGCGCCGGAGAGGATGGCTGATGTTTTACCTGCTCCTAACCAACTGTGTTATTTTGTTGCTTTTTTTTGCATTGTTTGTAACTTTTTTTTAAATGTTTTACTTATTTTGTACATAATGTTGCTGCTACTGTCTCTTATGACCAAAAATAACATCTGGACATCAGAACAGCAATTAGTCACCAATAACTGGTAGAAGCTTTTTCCTTTAACGAGTCCGACGTGAAGGTAATACTGCTTTCCCGGGAACAAGCCCAAATCCCAGTCATTTACGTGAAGAGAAGATGGCGAAAAAGGGGTCGGAGGTCGGGCTGCCTTCTGAGAATTCGTAGGTCAGTGAGTAAACCCCCACTGCCATCTGTTCTATTGGCCAACGTGCAATCATTGGAAAATAAATCCATGACCTAAGATTAAACTACCAATGGGACATTAACAACTGTAATATCTTATGTTTCACCAAGTCGTGGCTGAACGACGACATGAACATCATACAGCTGGTGGGTTTTACACTGTATCGGCAGGATAGAACAGCAGAATCTGGTAAGACAAGGGTTGGCGGTCTATACATATTTGTAAACAATAGCTGGTGCACGATATCTAACAAAGTCTCTAGGTTTTGCTCGCCTGAGGTAAAGTATCTCATGATAAGCTGTAGACCACACTATCTACCTAGAGAGTTTTCATCTGTATTTTTCATAGCTGTCTACATACCACCACAGACCGATGCTGGCACTAAGACCGCATTCAATGAGCTGTATACAGCCATAAGCAAACAAGAAAACACTCATCCAGAGGTAGCGCTCCTAGTGGCCGAGGACTTTAATGCAGGGAGACTTAAATCTGATTTACCAAAATAATACCAGCATGTTAAATGTGCAACCAGAGGGGAAAAAACTCTAGACCACCTTTACGCCAAACACAGAGATGCGTACAAAGCTTTCCTTCGCCCTCCATTTGGCAAATCTGACCATAATTCTATCCTCCTGATTCCTGCTTACAAGCAAAAATTTAAGCAGGAAGCACCGGTAACTCGGTCAATAAAAAAGTGGTCAGATGAAGCAGAGCTACAGGACTATTTTGCTAGCACAGACTGGAATATGTTCCGGGATTCCTCCGATGGCATTGAGGAGTAGACCACATCAGTCACTGGCTTCATCAACAAGTGTATCGATGACGTCGTCCCACAGTGACTGCACGTACATACCCCAACCAGAAGCCATGGAATACAGGCAACATCCGCACTGAGCTAAAGGGTAGAGCTGCTGCTTTCATGGAGCGGGATTCTAACCAGAAAGCTTATAAGAAATCCCTCTATGCCCACCCGACGAACCATCAAACAGGGAAAGCGTCAATACAGTACTAAGATTGAATCATACTACACCGGCTCTGATACTCGTCGGATGTGGCAGGGCTTGCAAACTATTACAGACTACAAAGGAAAGCACAGCCGAGAGCTGCCCGGTGACACGAGCCTACCAGACGAGCTAAATTACTTCTATGCTCGTTTTGAGGCAAGTAACACTGAAACGCGCATGAGAGCATCAGCTGTTCCGGACGACTGTGTGATCACGCTCTCTGCAGCCGATGTGAGTAAGACCTTTAATAAACGTGTCAACATTCACAAGGCCGCAGGGCCAGACGAATTACCAGGACATGTACTCCGAGCATGCGCTGACCAACTGGTAAGTGTCTTCACTGATATTTTCAACCTCTCCCTGTCTGAGTCTGTAATACCAACATGTTTCAAGCAGACCACCATTGTCCCTGTGCCCAAGAACATTAAGGTAACCTGCCTAAATGACTACTAACCCGTAGCACTCACGTCTGTAGCCATGAAGTGCTTTGAAAGGCTAGTCATGGCTCACATCAACATCATTATCGCAGAAACCTTAGACCCACTCCAATTTGCATACCACCCTAACAGATCCACAGATGATGCAATCTCTATTGCACTCCACACTGCCCTTTCCCACCTGGACAAAAGCAACACCTATGTGAGAATGCTATTCATTGACTACAGCTCACCGTTCAACACCATAGTGCCCTCAAAGCTCATCACTAAGCTAAGGACCCTGGGACTAAACACCTCCCTCTACAACTGGATCCTGGACTTCCTGACGGGCCGCCCCCAGGTGGGGGCCCCTCAGGGGTGCGTGCTCAGTCCCCTCCTGTACTCCCTGTTCACTCATGACTGCACGGCCAGGCACAACTCTAACACCATCATTAAGTTTGCCAATGACACAACAGTAGTAGGCCTGATCACCGACAATGACGAGACAGCCTATAGGGAGGAGGTCAGAGACCTGGCCGTGTGGTGCCAGGACAACAACCTCTCCCTCAATGTGATCAAGACAAAGGAGATGATTGTGGACCACAGGAAAAGAAGGACCGAGCACGCCCCCATTCTCACCGATGGGGCTATAGTGGTGCAGGTTGAGAGCTTCAAGTTCCTTGATGTCCACATCACCAACAAACTATTATGGTCCAAGTTCACCAAGACAGTCGTGAAAAGGGCACGACAAAACCTATTCTCCCTCAGGAGACTGAAAAGATTTGGCATGGGTCCTCAGATCCTCAAAAGGTTCTACAGCTGCACCATCGAGAGCATCCTGACTGGTTGCATCACCCCCTTTGGCAACTTCTCGGACTCCGACCGCAAGGCACTACAGAAGGTAGTGCGTACAGCCCAGTACATCACTGGGGCCAAGCTTCCTGCCATCCAGGACCTATATACCAGGCGGTGTCAGAGGAAGGCCCTAAAAATTGTCAAAGACTCCAGCCACCCTAGTCATAGACTGTTCTCTGTTGTTATCTATGCATAGTCACTTTAATAACTCTATCTACTGTACATGTACATATTACCTCGACTAACTGGTGCCCCCGCACATTGACTCTGTACCAGTACCCCCTGTATATAGCCCCGCTATTGTTATTTTACTGCTGCTCTTTTTTTAGGTATATTTTATAAACTGCATTGCTGGTTAAGGGCTTGTACGTAAGCATTTCACTGTAAGGTCTACACCTGTTGTATTCGGCACATGTGACAAATACAATTTGATTTGATTAACCTGGTCAGTCTATGTCATGGAAAGAGCAGGTGTTCTTAATGTTTTGTGCACAGTGTATTTGAGCGTATCTGTAGTCAGATATAAATATCCCTTCTGTCATCATCTGGCGTGACTGGGACTATTGTCAGTCATCTCAATGTCAGTTGGCATTATGATGACTACTCAGATAAAGTGTGACTGAATGTTGTTAGGTGTTGTTAGGCGTTTGTATAGTTTGGCTAGAAGAAGCAGTTTGGCCACTGACTCCTTTCCTGTTGTATAGAAGAGGGAGAGTGAGAGATCAAATAAGCGATGCGGAGAAACTCTCACCTCATGTTACTCCATGGAACAACTAACACAAGACTAAAGTGACACATTTAAGTGTGAAAGTTATCACATAACTGCCTATTGGTTGCCAAAGTTTCATTTCCTACAGACACATCTCTGATTTCCAGATATATTTTTGTCTTCGTTGTTCTATGGTTTATTTTTTATTATATGAAGTATCACTACATATTAATTTGGTACAATGTGTTGCCCTGCTCTTGCACTTTCACAGAGTTGCATCAGATAGAAGGGTAAGGTACACTGACAAACACCCATGGAAATTATTAATGAACGTGTCACCAGCATGGTACCTTCAAGGCTACGGTAGCACAAGGTGAAATGGAAGGTGTGACAAAGGACTATTAAAATCAGCTGGCATGCTATTAAAGTCAAGGAGAATCGGTCATTCATCCACCTGTCTTGTCCGAAAGCCTACCAACAAGGCCGGTCATTGATGCCATTTGAGATTCAGACACGTAGTTGGAGCTGGTCTGATTGATTTGGCACAAACACAGATAAACATCTTGCCTTGAATCAGACGGAGCCATAAAAATATTCACAACTGCCTACTGCAAACCTTAGATCGTTAGATAGAAAAATGTTGTCTGCAAACAAATTTGGCACAAACTCCCCAATTTACACAAGACCCAATAGGGAACATGGCCAATGGTCAGACATTTGTGGTTTGCACTTACATAAAGTGTAATTATGTCAAACTGACAGACATTTCAACACAACGAACTGCAGTCATAAATAACTAGTTGTAAAACTGAATCTGTCCAGGTCTCTCAGTCGCAGAGCCCTGTATAAACAGATCCACATGAATGGGAATCACTCGTTGCATCTTCACACATGACATCCCCTCTGCTATCAGGCCTTGTCTGATGTCTCTGTCCCCAGACTTGCTGTGGGTGTGTGGTGTTTGACTCCTGGCTGTCAGATGGGCCGGTGTGGGCTGTCCCCAGTCCTGCTCCAGCGACTTCTAACTGGGCTCCAGACATTATCACTGAGCTGGGTCGGAGAGTCTCCTCGTTCAAGGTCATCATACACCTTCTCTGGGGAAACGATGAAGAAAGCTTGTTTTTAGCCAGAATCCGCATGTTTTCATAGGCTAGAGTGATTCACCAGCTTAGCAGCTGTGTGCTCTGACATAACACGTTGTAAATTGATTCTGCAGTCTCTTCATGGCCAAAGGTTTCCATGTTTACTGCGTTTATTTCATAGGCGTATTGTGAAAAGATACTGTATCCTTGACCTTGGATTCAATCACCTTGTGATGGAAGAAAGAAGAAAGTGAAATGAAACATTGGTATGAAGAGTTTCATCAACATCAAGTTACAAAAACCTTATTTGTCAAGACGTATTGTTTTTCAATGTTGGGAAATGATTTTGAACTTGGCATCAATTCCAAGGCTGATATTTTCCTGGCTAGCTATACCGGGTACCTGCCTTACTTTGCCTGGTGCTGTTGTGCAATATTTACTACGCATTACAACTCATTATTAATCATCATTCCAAATTCCAGGGATTACCTGGAGGTAATCACATATTGTGTGTGACGAGCAAAAACTAAAGCCAAGCCATCTGGCCCCTGTCCTCTGTTGGAATACAGCCCCTCTGGACACCCAGAGAGACAAGGCTCCTTGCTCATCACCCCGCCTCCTTCCCTGCCTACCACCACCCCTGTCACCTGATCCTGAGGGTATGGGTCACAACTGTCCTATCTGTCCCCTCCCCGCACACCCACACAGATACAAGCACGCTCTCTCGCTGGGCTATAATCAGGGGGGCCCAGCTGTGGTGAGGCTCACCTAGGGCTGAAAATGGATCACAGACCACTGAGGAGCTGTGGCCAAGCTCACCCAGGGCTGAAGAGAGGATCACACAGCACTGAGGAGCTGTGGTGAGGCTCACCCAGGGCAGAGTAGATCACTCATGGAGGATGACAGCGCTCTGAGGAGCTGAAGGTCACCCGTGTCGTGATTATGTGCCAGAGGTTGCCAAGCATGATTTTTATTTCACACAGGATAGCAAGTCATGGATGAAATGTGTTTGTTTCCGGAACGATGAAAGACTTCTCAGTCACCTGTTATAAGATTAGGGATCATCATTATGATTTTGGAAGGATTTTGATTCCTGAATATGGAGACATGACTGAATGTCAAATCATCACATGGCAGAAATTCAAGAGCTCAATGAAAACGATAATGTGGAAAAATCTGCTGTAGCACATGCATGAATAAAGGATTTCATTAATAAAATCAACCTCTTAAGCCTAACTTGGGATTCTCGGACCGTTTATATACCGTATATATATTAAGGAGTGTTAATTTACCGTACCCGGTCTTTAACGTAATTTCTGTGCCAAATCTATTTCACGTCACTACAGGCGAGGTCAAGGGGCCAGACAGCGCTTCAGTCACTCTTTTTACATTTAATATTGACCCCTTTAAAGAGACCTGTAACCTATTGACCCATTTAAAGAGACCTATAACCTATTGACCCCTTTAAATAGACCTGGTCTGCATCCCAAATGGAACCCTATCCTACTACTTTTGACAAGAGTCTATGGGCCCTATGTAGTGCACTACTTTTGACCAGAGTCTATGGGCCCTATGTAGTGCAGTACTTTTGACCAGAGTCTATGGGCCTATGTCAAAAGTAGTGCCCTACATAGAGAAAAGGGTGACATTTGGGACACAGCCCTGGTCTGAGGCACATTACAAAGAAGAGAGTGGGTGCCTGTGAGATATCATCCTCATGATAATATGGCAACCAAACTCATTGGAGATGTTTATCTATGAAGGAAACCAACCCTATTGGAGATGTTTATCTATGATGATAACCAAACCCATTGGAGATGTTTATCTATGAAGGAAACCAACCCCATTGGAGACATTTATCTATGATGATAACCAACCCCATTGGAGATGTTTATCTATGAAGGAAACCAACCCCATTGGAGACATTTATCTATGATGAGAACCAACCCCATTGGAGATGTTTATCTATGAAGGAAACCAACTCCATTGGAGATGTTTATCTATGAAGGAAACCAACCCCATTGGAGATGTTTATCTATTAAGGAAACCAAACCCATTGGAGATGTTTATCTATGAAGGAAACCAACCCCATTGGAGATGTTTATCTATGAAGGAAACCAACCCCATTGGAGATGTTTATCTATGAAGGAAACCAACCCCATTGGAGATGTTTATCTATGAAGGAAACCAACCCCATTGGAGACGTTTATCTATGAAGGAAACCAAACCCATTGGAGACATTTATCTATGAAGGAAACCAAACCCATTGGAGATGTTTATCTATGAAGGAAACCAACCCCATTGGAGATGTTTATCTATGAAGGAAACCAACCCCATTGGAGACGTTTATCTATGAAGGAAACCAAACCCATTGGAGACATTTATCTATGATGAGAACCAAACCCATTGGAGATGTTTAACCCCATTGGAGATGTTTATCTATGAAGGAAACCAACCCCATTGGAGATGTTTATCTATGAAGGAAACCAAACCCATTGGAGATGTTTATCTATGAAGGAAACCAACCCCATTGGAGATGTTTATCTATGAAGGAAACCAAACCCATTGGAGATGTTTATCTATGATGAGAACCAAACCCATTGGAGATGTTTATCTATGAAGGAAACCAACCCCATTGGAGACATTTATCTATGATGAGAACCAACCCCATTGGTGACATTTATCTATGAATGGAACCAAACCCATTGGAGACATTTATCTATGAAGGGAACCAAACCCATTGGAGATGTTTATCTATGATGAGAACCAAACCCATTGGAGATGTTTATCTATGAAGGAAACCAACCCCATTGGAGATGTTTATCTATGAAGGAAACCAACCCCATGGAGATGTTTATCTATGAAGGAAACCAAACCCATTGGAGACGTTTATCTATGAAGGAAACCAACCCCATTGGAGACGTTTATCTATGAAGGAAACCAACCCCATTGGAGACGTTTATCTATGAAGGAAACCAAACCCATTGGAGACGTTTATCTATGAAGGAAACCAACCCCATTGGAGACGTTTATCTATGAAGGAAACCAAACCCATTGGAGATGTTTATCTATGAAGGAAACCAAACCCATTGGAGATGTTTATCTATGAAGGAAACCAACCCCATTGGAGACGTTTATCTATGATGAGAACCAACCCCATTGGAGACGTTTATCTATGAAGGAAACCAAACCCATTGGAGATGTTTATCTATGAAGGAAACCAAACCCATTGGAGATGTTTATCTATGATGAGAACCAACCCCATTGGAGATGTTTATCTATGATGAGAACCAAACCCATTGGAGACGTTTATCTATGAAGGAAACCAAACCCATTGGAGATGTTTATCTATGATGATAACCAAACCCATTGGAGACGTTTATCTATGAAGGAAACCAAACCCATTGGAGACGTTTATCTATGATGAGAACCAAACCCATTGGAGACGTTTATCTCATCACTGTTTTCTCTTGTAACTATTATAGAGATTACTGTTAAGGGTTGTTCATTGTTTAATTACAACCCATTAAAGTGACACCTCTCAGATTAATTGCAGAAGACACATTTCAGTTGTACAACTGACTAGGTATCCCCCTTTCCCCTCCCCATCTGTCCTCAGCCAGGGCCACCATTTGCATGCCATTCACTATTCTGACAACACAAGCCACTCCCACCACTGAAAAGCACACATCACAGCTTCTATCACTGGGCTTTTATGGTACGAGGCCTGAACTGACTCCTATCAGGAAGTGAAGAAGTGTACCTGAAAAATGGCACAGCACCGGAAAGATCATCTCGTAATGGGCCGTCTCTGACTGCCTCCGGAGATCAGGTGCTATCCACAAACATCTACAGATACATGATGAGGTAAGGCAGGCAGGGAGGTTGGCAGTAAATCTCCTACTACGCCCAGACAATGTTATGTCTTTCCTCCGCATTAACTAGATGGGGCCGACAGAGGGGTGCTTTTTAATGGGGCTATCTGGTGAGGTTTACAGCCTTGGAGGCAGCCCTGCAGCCCAGCCTGGATCAACGCTCCCTGCGGTCAATCTGCCCCTCCTTCCCCTTGCAGATGCAGAAGCACTGAAGCTTTTTCCCCTGAAAACAACTAAATACATGAAAACTTCACTACACAATATGAATGAATGAAACATGAACAACGTGACTCCTGGTTGTTTCCATGTTGATGTGCATTGGAAAAACATGTAAAAGGGCTTTTATAAATACATTTGATTGATTGATTGATGTCTTCATCCATGGAATCAACTTCTCTAAGCAGTCCGAGAATATCAACGGTATTTCTGAAGTGTCTCCGCTTTCTTATTTTTATAATGCACGTCGATACAATGAACATGTCAGCACAGTGAATTACTGGTGTTAAACGTGATCATAATCAGTAAATTAATACCGGTATCATCTATTTAAGGGTTAAGGGTTGTTCATTTTTTGCTTACAACCCATTCAAGTGACAGATCATTGATAGATACAGGGAGAGGGATTTATCACCGCAATTCCATTGATTTATACGGAATCTATTGTTGAAAATAATGATATGGTATCGTGCAATATAATAACATGATGAGTTCCTATCTCACACTGAAATATCAAGTGAGCAAAAATCAACAATTATTTATAACATATAGATGTTGCATATATAAACAACTTTTTTTTCATAAATAATATCAGATTTTTTTATAAACATGTCAGACGAAAACACGTTCCTCTCCATGCACTACCGTGGGTCCAGGTGAACCATCATGTGTGAGTGTTCAGATTGTTTACTGTGCTGATGATGGGGGTGGCAGGAAGCCTAGTGGTTAGAGCGTTGGGCCACTAACTGAAAGGTTGCTAGATCGAATCCCCGAGCTGACAAGGTAAAAATCTGTCGTTCTGCCTCTGAACATTGTAAATAAGAATTTGTTCTTAACTGACTTGCCTAGTTAAAAAAAAAAAAGAAGGTGTACTTATGAATACTTCTGTGATAGAAAATGATGTACGACTATCATCTTTGTCACATTACGCAGTAGTGGGAAAAGTACCCAATTGTCATACTTGAGTAAAAGTAAAGACACGTTCATAGAAAATGACTCAAGTAAAAGTGAAAGTCACCCAGTCAAAAACTACTTGAGTAAAAGTCTAAAAGTATTTGGTTTTAAATATACTTCAGTTTCAAAAGTAAATGGAATTGCTAAAATGTACTTAAGTATCAAAAGTAAAAGTACAGGTATAAATCATTTCAAATTCCTTATATTAGGCAAAGCAGACGGCCACATTTTCTAGTTTTTATTTATTTACGAATGGCCAGGGGCACGCTCCAACTCTCAGACATCATTCACATATGAAGCATGTGTTTAGTGAGTCTGCCAGATCAGACTCAGTAGGGATGACCAGGGTTGTTCTCTTGATAAATGTGAATTAGACCATTTTCTGTCCTGCTAAGCATTCACAATGTAACGAGCACTTTGGGTGTCAGGGAAAATGTATGGAGTAAAAAGTACATAATTTACTATAGGAATGTAGTGAAGTAAAATTAAAAGTTGTCAAAAATGTAAAGTACAAATACCCCAAAAATCTACTTAAGTAGTACTTTAAAGTAAGTACTTTACACCACTGCCATTATATTTCTCAATATCTCTATTTCAATTAGACAATTCTACATCAAAATGACCCATCTGTACCATGTAGACTAGGGCCATCTAGTCTACATGTGCATGCTACAGAATGTATCACTGGTAATTCATATTGGCTGAAGAAGATGTAATCTTGCGTGCTGAAAATGATTCTCCACCATTCACGTTAAGTTACTCCCACACCTCACACAGCTGCCGTGCCTCAGTTTATTTATTTTTTTATTTTTTATTTCACCTTTATTTAACCAGGTAGGCAAGTTGAGAACAAGTTCTCATTTACAATTGCGACCTGGCCAAGATAAAGAAAAGCAGTTCGACAACATATAAAAACACAGAGTTACACATGGAGTAAAACAACATACAATCAATGATACAGTAGACAAAAATAAGACTATATACAATGTGAGCAAATGATGTGAGATAAGGGAGGTAAAGGCAAAAAAAGGCCATGGTGGCAAAGTAAATAAAGTATAGCAAGTAAAACACGAATGGTAGAATTATAAATTGAAGAAAGTTCAAAGTTAAAATATAAATAATATGGTGCAAAGGAGCAAAATAATAAATTAAATAAATAAATACAGTAGGGGAAGAGGTAGTAGTTTGGGCTAAATTATAGATGGGCTATGTACAGGTGCAGTGATCTGGGAGCTGCTCTGATAGCTGGTGCTTAAAGCTAGTGAGGGAGATAAGTGTTTCCAGTTTTAGAGATTTTTGTAGTTCGTTCCAGTCATTGGCAGCAGAGAACTGGAAGGAGAGACGACCAAAGGAGGAGTTGGCTTTAGGGGTGACCAGAGAGATATACCTGCTGGAGCGCGTGCTACAGGTGGGTGCTGCTATGGTGACCAGTGAGCGGAGATAAGGGGGGACTTTACCTAGCAGGGTCTTGTAGATGACCTGGAGCCAATGTGTTTGGCGACAATTATGAAGCGAAGGCCAGCCAACGAGAGCGTACAGGTCGCAGTGGTGGGTAGTATATGGGGCTTTGGTGACAAAACTGATGGCACTGTGATAGACTGCATCCAGCTTGTTGAGTAGGGTATTGGAGGCTATTTTGTAAATGACATCGCCGAAGTCGAGGATTGGTAGGATGGTCAGTTTTACGAGGGTATGTTTGGCAGCATGAGTGAAGGATGCTTTGTTGCGAAATAGGAAGCCAATTCTAGATTTAACTTTGGATTGGAGATGATTGATGTGAGTCTGGAAGGAGAGTTTACAGTCTAACCAGACACCTAGGTATTTGTAGTTATCCACAAATTCTAAGTCAGAACCGTCCAGAGAAGTGATGCTGGACAGGCAGGCAGGTGCAGGCAGCGATCGGTTGAAGAGCATGCATTTAGTTTTACTTGTATTTAGGAGCAGTTGGAGGCCACGGAAGGAGAGTTGTATGGCATTGAAGCTCGTCTGGAGGGTTGTTAACACAGTGTCCAAAGAAGGGCCCGAAGTATACAGAATGGTGTCGTCTGCGTAGAGGTGGATCAGAGATTCACCAGCAGCAAGAGCGACATCATTGATGTATACAGAGAAAAGAGTTGGCCCAAGAATTGAACCCTGTGGTACCCCCATAGAGACTGCCAGAGGTCCGGACAACAGGCCCTCCGATTTGACACACTGAACTCTATCAGAGAAGTAGTTGGTGAACCAGGCGACGCAATCGTTTGAGAAACCAGTCAAGCACATTATGGAATTATGTAAAAATAAACACTGCAGACTGTAAACACTGTAGACTGTAAAAACTGCATACTGTAAGAACTGCAGACTGTGAGCACTGCAGACTGTATCATCAATCAATCAAATGTATTTATAAAGCCCTTCTATCATCAGCTGATATCTCAAAGTGCTGTACAGAAACCCAGCCTAAAACCCCAAACAGCAAGCAATGCAGATGTGTATGAATTGTATGAATTGTGTATGAATTGTCAGACTATGAATTGTCATACTATGAATTGTCAGACTTTCTGAAATGTCAGACTTTCTGAAATGTCAGACTGTATGAATTGTCAGACTGTATGAATTGTCAGACTGTATGAATTGTCAGACTGAATGAATTGTCAGACTGTATGTATTGCCAGACCTACTCATTTAGCAGAGAAGTGTGACTCTAGTCTCGCACTCATACTCCAAACCTGTAAATATTGTGACATGTCTATGAGGGGATCATATTGTGACATGTCTATAAGGTGATCATATTGTGACATGTCTATGAGGGTATCATATTGTGACACGTCTATGAGGGGATCATATTGTGACACATCTATGAGGGGATCATATTGTGACACATCTATGAAGGGATCATATTGTGACACGTCTATGAGGGGATCATATTGTGACACGTCTATGAGGGGATCATATTGTGACATGTGTATGAGTGGATCATAGCACAGTAGCACCATAGAAAGAACCATCAACTCTTCTGCGGTAAATGGATTATCCTTTTAGTGGTGCACAGCAAATATTTAATCATGATCGCCACCGCAGCACAGAGAGCAAGCTAAGCTATAACTAACTTACTGAAGCTCGACAGCAACAAAGCTCTTTTATCCACTAAGTCAACATGGTGCACAAAAATATTAATCAGACAATATAGCTTACCTTAGGAGCAATTTATTTATCATAATTCAGTCTATTATTAGTACTATAGGCTAAGCGTGAAATGTTCATTTTTCTTATGCTTAACTCTCAAAGATGAAGAGTACAACTGAAAACGTGTAACAGCTATAACCTCTGTGAAATACTGATACAAGACCATGACCGTAACACTTCAAGACCATGACCGTAACACTTCAAGACCATGACCGTACCACTTCAAGACCATGACACTTCAAGAACATGACCGTAACACTTCAAGACCATGATACTTCAAGACCATGACCGTAACACTTCAAGACCATGACCGTAACACTTCAAGACCATGACCGTAACACTTCAAGACCATGACCGTAACACTTCGAGACCATGACACTTCAAGACCATGACCGTAACACTTCGAGACCATGACACTTCAAGAACATGACCGTAACACTTCAAGACCATGACACTTCAAGAACATGACCATAACACTTCAAGACCATGATACTTCAAGACCATGACCGTAACACTTCAAGACCATGACCGTAACACTTCAAGACCATGACCGTAACACTTCAAGACCATGACCGTAACACTTCGAGACCATGACCGTAACACTTCGAGACCATGACACTTCAAGACCATGACACTTCAAGAACATGACCGTAACACTTCAAGACCATGACACTTCAAGAACATGACCATAACACTTCAAGACTATGATACTTCAAGACCATGATACTTCAAGACCATGACCGTAACACTTCAAGACCATGACCGTAACACTTCAAGACCATGACTGTAACACTTCGAGACCATGACACTTCAAGACCATGACCGTAACACTTCAAGACCATGACACTTCAAGAACATGACCGTAACACTTCAAGACCATGACACTTCAAGAGCATGACCGTAACACTTCAAGACCATGACCGTAACACTTCAAGAACATGACCGTAACACTTCAAGACCATGACACTTCAAGACCATAACCGTAACACTTCAAGACCATGACCGTAACACTTCAAGACCATGACATAACACTTCAAGACCATGACATAACACTTCAAGAACATGACCATAACACTTCAAGACCATGACACTTCAAGACCATGACACTTCAAGACCATGACACTTCAAGACCATGACACTTCAACACCATGCTTATTATAGACTATGCCAAAAACAGTCCTCAAGTTCTAGGAACAATTTTAAGATTGATATACTATATATTTTTGCATGGTCTAACGTTCAAGTCTACACAAGTGTAATGAGATGAATACAGTTGTAATTGCCTGTTTCAGAGAAGTCTTAGTAAAATGAGGTTAAGATGGATGAGGGCTAGTGAGGGGGAGGGCTGGGCTGAGAGAGGTAGTCTGTTGTGCATGTGAGCCCAGCAAACGGCATGGCTCCTAAACAACATTGTCAATCTCATTAGCACACACATTCACACGCACACTTCCCTCCCTGCCTAGAAGCAATTGACACTGCTCCTCATCCACCAATGGCCTCCCTTCCACATACACAAACAAGGATGCATGCAAGTGCATGCCAGCTTAATGTACAGACACTTGTTCAAGCAAATACACACACACACACACACACACACACACACACACACACACACACACACACACACACACACACACACACACACACACACACACACACACACACACACACACACACACACACACACACACACACAATGACTGGCGCACGCAGACACAATTACATGGTCACATGCCCACCCACACACACACTCTACTTAATCAATCGTGTTGGCACAGCAGTCCTTTCACAGCTGTTCTTCCACTTAGGCTGAAGACGGCATTATCTGGCTATTGAAAAATCTGTCCATTTCCAAATTAGGAGACGTGCTCATATTACACAGGTCGGAATAAAGACGCATAAATACTTAACTACCTGCATAAATAAATTAACAGAGAAATAAAAAAACAGGCAAGTTAGTTACAGCAAACACACAGACTCAAACAAAGCCTATGTGGGTGAGCAAGGCAGGCACTGAACAGCAGGACAAATAAGGTGTAGAGTTGGACAACATGGATGGAGTAGATTTCTGAGAGCATTAGGAAGCTGCAGAAAGACAGAGTGTCTGGAGTGGAGGACTGTTCTGTGGTAAACAGATGGAAAAATGTACAGAGGCAATAGGATTTTCTCTCTGGAACCTTAGGTATTTGGATTTGTGAAACAGGATTAGGTGATGTGTAATAATATGGATGCTGTAGGGGTAGACTTGCTATACTCTACTGTGTGTGTGTGTGTGTGTGTGTGTGTGTGTGTGTGTGTGTGTGTGTGTGTGTGTGTGTGTGTGTGTGTGTGTGTGTGTGTGTGTGTGTGTGTGTGTGTGAGTGAGTGAGTGAATGAGAGAAAATGGGGGTTGAGGAGGAAGTGGTAGGGATTAGAAGATCTCAAGGATGAAATGGGTTTTCTCAGAGGTTTAAGAATTTATGTGACTGTCCTAATTTTAGGACTTTGGCTGTGGTGAAATATGAATGAGCAGGTTTTGTTGGGATGGCCCTCAGTACTGAAAAACTGAACTCTACAATAAGTCCCCAGACAAAGACAGCTACTGCTACACATAACACAGGAGAATCATGGTTATCACTCTCATGTTTTCCAATCTCGCTCCTCTATTACTGCGGAAATGTCAGCTTCGCTCGTAACTCACAAGTGCTATCTAGAAAAACACAATTTCCCAGTAATATCGATAGTCTTGTTTTGTGGCATACGGACACAGCCTGGTATTAAGGCCCATTTATAAGCTACACTACATGGCCAAAAGACACCCTAACCTCTAACCCTTCAAATTAGTGGATTCAGCTATTTTAGCAACATCCCCGGCTGACAGGTGTATAAAATCGAGCACATGTTCATGCAATATCCATAGACAAACATTGGAAGTAGACTGGCCTGTACTGAAGAGCTCAGTGACTTTCAACGTGGCAACGTCATAGAACGCCACCTTTCCAATAAGTCCGTTTGTAAAATTTCTGCCCTGCTAGAGCCACCCCAGTATACTGTAAGTGTTGTTATTGTGAAGTGGAAATGTCTAGGAGCAACAACGGCTCAGCCGCGAAGTGGTAGGCCACACAAGCTCACAGAACGGGGCCACTGTGTGCTGAAGCGCCTAAAAATCGCCTGTCCTCAGCAGTGGCAGGTGGGGCCCACCTGTTTTGAGCCCCACTTCTTCAGCTACAATTTTTTTTAAATTAATATATTGTATTTATACTTTTTTGGCCTGTTTTGCATGTTATTTTAGCATTAATACGTGTCACATAACCGTTTGTAAACAATGTCAAAAATATACAGTTGAAGTCAGAAGTTTACATACACCTTAGCCAAATACATTTAAACTCAGTTTTTCACAATTACAGACACTTAATCCTAGTAAGAATTCCCTGTTTTAGGTCAGTTAGGATCACCACTTTATTTTAAGAATGTGAAATGTCAGAATAATAGTAGAGAGAATGATTTATTTCAGCTTTTATTTCTTTCATCACATTCCCAGTGGGTCATAAGTTTACATACACTCAATTAGTATTTGGTAGCATTGCCTTTAAATTGTTTAACTTGGGGCAAACGTTTCTGGTAGCCTTCCACAAGCTTCCCACAATAAGTTGGGTGAATTTTGGCCCATTCCTCCTGACAGAGCTGGTGTAAATGAGTCAGGTTTGTAGGCCTCCTTGCTCGCACATGCTTTTTCAGTTCTGCCCACAAATTTTCTATAGGATTCATGTTAGGGCTTTGTGATGGCCACTCCAATACCTTAGATTTGTTGTCCTTAAGCCATTTTGCCACAACTTTGGAAGAATGCTTTGGGTCATTGTCCATTAAACAGTTCTATTTTCGTTTCATCAGACCAGAATACATTTCTCCAAAAAGTACAATCTTTGTCCCCATGTGCAGTTGCAAACCGTAGTTTGGCTTTTTTATGGCAGTTTTGGAGCAGTGGCTTCTTCCTTGCTGAGCGGCCTTTCAGGTTATGTCGATATAGGACTCGTTTTGCCGTGGATATAGATACTTTAGTACCTGTTTCCTCCAGCATCCTCACAAGGTCCTTTGCTGTTGTTCTGGGATTGATTTTCACTTTTCACACCAAAGTATTATCATCTCTAGGAGACCAAACGTGTCTCCTTCCTGAGCGGTATGACGGCTGCGTGGTCCAATCCAGAGAATGACAGACTTTGATGACAAAGTTTGATTACAAAATCTGCCCCCAAGAAGGACCTGTTCAAGTCAGCACAGCACAAGGTGAGTCCAAAATTGTAATGTATGCTGCTGCATAAATTATGTAATATGCCAGGGAGATATGTATACTGTAGATAAGAAAGTAATACTAAGTGTATGTTGTGTAGTAAGCTGTTAGTAGCCCATGTGCCTCACCCTAATAATTTGGTTCCTTTCCCTGTCATAAATTAGCCTACTGTTCTGACTTGGTGGTGCACATGTAGCCTAGAACCTGTTTTAGAGAAACGTAATCATCAAATATTGGAAGAGCTTTCATTGTCTGCTTATATTCCCCCTTTATTTATCCTATAGTTCTGACTTGGTATACAGGGAGAATACTGTAAGAATGGCCCATGTTCTGAATTCTGTTGCTGTACATTTCAAAGGCGCTGAATAAATAGTTATATTGACTACGTCCGTCCTAGATAGCTCATTAAAATCTTAATTTAAATTACGGATTGCCACTTATCCACTCCTCGTTTTTCCCTTATGCTATAGTTTGTACATATCAATTGTCAGTAGAAACCACATTTGCTTAAGCAAGTCAGCCATATCAGCCATGTTTTTAAAAAAGGCAGTAAATTAGGCTGAATGAACTGTTTCGCTGCCAGACAAGGCTCCGCTGATAGCCAGGTGAAGCGGTGGTTAGGATTCACTCCATGGTGCTGAAAAGAAAGCTCTGCTGTTGGGGCAGCTTTATGTAGGCCTTAAAAGTCTGTAGGCACAGTTTGCCACTGTTATATTGTTAAAAATTAATGTTATACTGTTATACGGTTAAAACCTGTTGGGGCTACGGGTTAGCAATGAACCCCGAGTCGGGATTGCTAACAAGGCTGGAAATTCAAAACATCAAAAATCTAATAATTTCAATTTCTCAAACAATCAACTATTTTACACAATTTAAAAGATAAACATCTCCTTAATCTAACCACATTGTTCGATTTTCAAAGAGGCTTTACGGCAAAAGCATAAAGTTAGATTATGTTAGGACAGTACATAGCCACAAAAGTACAAACATCCATTTTCAATTCAAGGTCAGGCGTCACCAAAAGCAGAAACCAGCTAGAATTATGCACTAACCTTTGTCAATCTCCATCAGATGACACTCCTAGGACATTATGTTATACAATACATGCATTTTTTGTTCCATCAAGTTCATATTTATATCCAAAAACAGCATTTTACAGTAGCGTGAAATTCAGATTTTTTTCTTCTCTGAAATGCTTCCGGTGAACATAACAAAATTACTATTCGAAAACATTGGTAAATTATAATATTGTCATTCAAAGAATAATATATTATCATCTCGTAATTGCTACCGAATGGCCAGATCTCAAAATAACTTTACTGGGAAATCACATTTTGCAATAAACGGGGTGCTATGCTAAGAACAACAAGCTATGCTATACAGTTAGCATCATCTAATATCGATAATAACATTGTAAATATCCCCTTACCTTTGATTATCTCCATCAGAAGGCACTGCCAGGATTTCCCAGGTCCGGAACAAATGTGGTTTCTTTTGACAAAGTTCATAATTTATGTCCAAATAACACCAAGCAGTTAGCGTTCATTATGCTCCCACAAAACGTGGTGGGGGGGGTTGTAAAATCACGCCGAAAAGCAAAAAAAACCTAGTAAATAATCTATTTACGTTCGTTCAACCATGTCAAACCTTGTTTAGCATTAATCTTTTGGTCCATTTTTAACGTTAAACATCAGTAATATTTTCACACAACCTATCCTATGTCTTGATAAACAATTAATGACAAACTCACGCTTCTCAGATTTATGCGCAGGCGCAAAAAAATGAAGTGATGACATGTCAACTTCCCTGCATTCTAATTTGCTCTCTGTTTATCATAGACGCTTCAAACAACTTTATAAAGATCGTTGACATCTAGTGGAAGCCGTAGGTGTTGCGAAATGAATCCTTTCTCACTATGGTATCTATAAAACAATGACACTAAATAGTACAGTCACAAAATTCACATTTTTTTGGATCTATTTTTCACAGGTTTTTGCCTGCAATATGAGTTTTGTTATACTTACAGACACCATTCAAACTGTTTTAGAAAATTCAGAGTGTTTTCTATCCGAATGTGTTAATAATATGCATATCCTAGCTTCTGAGTTGGTGTAGGAGGCAGTTAAAAATGGGCACATATTTTTTTCAAAATTTCTCAATACTGCCCCCGAGCCCCAACAGGTTAACAATTAATGTATAGTTTAGTGTTGTGTAGTGGCTTTGCTGGCATGCATAAAAAAATGTTTGGGGGGGAAGTTTGCCCCATCAAGATTTACATGCTAAAATCGCCACTGGTCCTCAGCTGCAACAAAGTTCCAATCTGCCTCTGGAAACAACGTCAGCACAAGAACTGTTCGTCGGGAGCTTCATGAAATGGGTTTCCATGGCCAAGCAGCCACACACAAGCCTAAGATCACCATGCGCAATGCCAAGATTCAGCTGGAGTGGTGTAAAGCTCACCGCCATTGGAATCTGGAGCAGTGGAAACGCGGCCTCTAGAGTGATGAATCACGCTCCACCATCTGGCAGTCCGATGGACGAATCAGGATTTGGAGGATGTCAGGACAACGCTACCTGCCCCAATGCATAGTGTAAACTGTAAAGTTTGGTGGAGGAGGAATAATGGTCAGGGGCTGTTTTTCATGGTTCGGGCTAGGCCCCTTTGTTCCAGTGAAGGGAAATCGTAACTTTACATCATACAATTACATTCTAGACGATTCTGTGCTTCCAACTTTGTGGCAACAGTTTGGGGAAGGCCCTTTCCTGTTTCAGCATGACAATACCCCCGTGCACAAAGCGAGGTCCATACAGAGATGGTTTGTCAACATCGGTATGGAAGAACTTGTCTGGCCTGCACAGGGCCCTGACCTCAACCCCATCAAATACCTTTGGGGTGAATTGGAACGCCGACTGCAAGTCAGGTCTAATCGCCCAACATCAGTGCCCAACGTCACTAATGCTCTTGTGGCTGAATGGAAAGGGGGATACCTAGTCAGTTGTACAACTGAATGCATTCAATGAATGGAAGCAAGTCCCCGCAGCAATGTTCCAACATCTAGTGGAAAGCCTTCCCAGAAGAGTAGAGGCTGTTATAGCAGCAAAGAGGGGACCAACTCCATATTAATGCCCATGATTTAGTATTTTTTTTAGTATTTTGTTTTTTACCTTTATTAACTAGGCAAGTCAGTTAAGAACAAATTCTTATTTTCAATGATGGCCTAGGAGCAGTGGCTTAACTGCCTTGTTCAGGGGCAGAAAGACAGATTTTTACCTTGTCAGCTCGGGGATTCGATCTTGCAACCTTTCGGAATGAGATGTTCGACGACCAGGTGTCCATATACTTTTGGCCATGTAGTGTTATCTCTTCAATTTGTTAGCATTGGATATATGGCTCACAGCATGACCAGAGGCACAAATGAATATCAAAATAAATAAGGAGATCAAAATAAAGCTAGGGTTGTTTGATGGAGTGCCTGCGGGCTGAGCAGTATGTTTGGGCTGACGGCCACCCCTCAGTCTGTTAGCAGAGGGCGGAGAGACCTCCTCTCTCCCTGAACCTGCCATGTGTACCACCACCACCTCCCATCTGTCTCCAAGTATTTACCCAATGTACTGCAACAAAATGGCCACCTCAGTGAGGGCGCCGCCACGCTTCAAGCAACACAAAAACAAGGACATCTGCAGTAAACAGAGGGAGAGAGGAAGAGAGAGAGAGAAAGCAAGAGAGCAAACGACTTAAAGCGGTGATCTAACACAGAGTGGAAGAGAAAAGACGACGCCTGAAGAAGAGAGAAGAAGCTAGTGTTGTCATGGCGCTGTGCTGCCAAGAAGGCTGGAGACGTCCTCAGCAGACACCGGCCTCCACCATAGAGATAGATAGAGGACTCATCTATTTATCTGTGCAATTATAGCATCTGTGACAGCTTCAATGGCGCTGCCCATGCTATCTCCATTCTAAAGTAATCCATTTTCATCTTCACAATTGGCTGATCCCTCCTGATGACTCGGTTGGACATGACTCCGACAGGGTCACCAGGAGAGAGCCAGCCAATGAAGTTGGAAGTCACACCCAGTTGACGACATTAAAATGGTGGAAGCCCTCAAGGGCGCTGCCCATACTAATATGGCCTTTTGGCCACAAGAGGCCTCTATCATTCTCTATGGCCTCCACTCAGACCTCAGCCGGTGGCATCAAGGACAGCAGCAGTGGAGCCGCAACAATGGCACTTGTTTTCCAGACACTTCGGATGATTTGGCCCATTCTGCTGATTTCAGACATGAACCTATGTGATAAGGGAGCGTCAGATTTTTATACGAGGCTGCATTGTTGTTGAGGCTCAGGCTGAGAGGAGAGGACCCTGTGGGCCCGACATTACAGTAGGTTGGTGGCTGGTGGGGTTGTGAGGCTGTGTCCTCAGGTCTGGTAATGCACACGGTCCCAGGTGGCTGTGAATCCAGAACCCCACCCTAACATCACATAATTAATCACACCATAGATATAGAACACTTGATATATTGTCTATGAGAGTCATTGTCCCGCATCACCCATTAACTCACTGTTACAGGCCCTGCCGCACACAGGCTAGGCCTAATATGAGCTCTGTAACTCCACACAGGCCTAACATGAGCTTTAAAAGTACACAGGCTAGGCCTAACATGAGCAGAGTAACTCCACACAGGCTAGGCCTAACATGAGTAGCGTACCTCCACACAGGCTAGGCCTAACATGAGCTGTAAAACTACACAGGCTAGGCCTAACATGAGCTTTAAAACTACACAGACTAGGCCTAACATGAGCTTTAAAACTACACAGGCTAGGCCTAACATGAGCTGTAAAACTACACAGGCTAGGCCTAACATGAGCTGTAAAACTACACAGGCTAGGCCTAACATGAGCTTTAAAACTACACAGGCTAGGCCTAACATGAGCTGTAAAACTACACAGGCTAGGCCTAACATGAGCTTTAAAACTACACAGGCTAGGCCTAACATGAGCTTTAAAAGTACACAGGCTAGGCCTAACATGAGCTGTAAAACTACACAGGCTAGGCCTAACATGAGCTTTAAAAGTACACAGGCTAGGCCTAACATGAGCTTTAAAAGTACACAGGCTAGGCCTAACATGAGCTTTAAAAGTACACAGGCTAGGCCTAACATGAGCTGCGTAACTCCAGACGGAGATCCATGTTAGAAGTGGACAAAACGGTTGCCTATTATCTGCCACTAAAAGCAAGATGAGACTTTAATTTAGTTGTGTTGATGTGCGGAAGCGCTGGTTCTTCTCTGTGAAGTTTTAGCCTGGAGAGCAAAGACTTCTGGAGTTCCTTAGATGGCCTTGCACACTACGGAGTATCCCCTCTGTTTTCAATGTTATTGTCCATCTTTATGGTTAACACGCAAGTCTCTCAACTAAATACTGTGTGCAGACCGTTTATTTTTTTTGTTGTCAGTTTGTGACTGGGTTAAATTGTCTGTCTGCTTCTTGGCACATTTGTACCAGAGCTGCCGTCATCTCAGCCCATTATTTGAGGGCCAGCGCTCTTTGCGCAGTGGTCGACCAGTCTTATCCAGGATTAGTGCATTATCCACTTATTTGAGCTGGCTGGTTCAGGCCACCCCTGATAATTGTCCATAAAAACCTGAATGCTTCGTGTTTACTGTCCAGCAGGCCTCGACACACACACGCACGCACAAGTAGGACTCGGTTCTGTTCTCTCAGTTGGAGACTCAGAACGGATCCTTTTTCTCCATGGCAGGCTGCGAGCAGCCATCTGTTCCCCATGCTGTAGGACACACAGCTCCCTCAGGCAGTGACTTTGGTGATTTTTTTCACATGGTGGCAAAACTGTAAATTGGGTAAAATAGCAGTCGTTACAGAGGTCTTGAGAGGTTTTATAGAGAGAGGTGACTTTGGAATTTTTTTGCATTTCAACATCAGGTTCAGAGTGCTCACTGCCTGGTAGCTTCACTCCAAAGAGGACGAAAGTAGAGCAAAGGTTTCATTTTTTCCCCCAGCTATTCTCCAAATTGTCCTGCCTGCGGCAGAGGAGCATGGAGCGGCTGCCAGAACCTATTCTTAAGCGAGTGACTAACTCATCCGCTTTACAACGGCTTTAGAGCCCATTCTACATGCTTATTATCCCATTAACACAGACGCTGCCTGCTAAGTTTGATACAAAAACAACCAAAGGCTACATAATTGTTAAGTAGGAAACAGCAAATTGAAATGAAAACTTCGCTCAATAAAAATCTTCATAAATGTGATACAACGTCGTAAAGTGTTTTACTGTCTTTCTCTAGAGGAGGAGGAAGCGGGGAAACGGTTTCTTCTTCTTTTGTTCAGAGCAATGTGAACTTGACAGGTATTACGTGAGGAGGAAGGGAAAACGTGAGACCCTGGGAGAGAAAAACCTGTAGCTGTCTGTTTTGGTGAAACCTTGACTGTTGGACAATACGCTTCATTTAATATGGCTCCATTTTGTAAAACTAATTGAAAATAATGTGCTTCATTTAGGAATGTCTGTCCTGCTAAGTGTAGAGATGAGGATTTGAACTGTGCCTCTGCACCTCTATCTGATGAAACTACAGGTGGGGTAAGAGAAGAAATAACAATGCCACTTTTCAGATTACAACATTTTTATATTCCTCTAGTGCTTTAGATTACATATACATGATATCATGTTTTGTGTTTGTACATTAGTAACATTTCATCAACATTCCTAAAAATAACATTGCCTGAATTTCAACAACATTCATGTTGCACATCGGAAAACACAGGTAGAAAAATAGTTTAATTGAAGGATGAAATGTAGTTGGATTACAGTTATATACACACACACACACACACATCCTTTGCACTCAACAAACAGGGAAATGTGCGATCTCCCTCATTATACCATCACATTGTTATGATAGGTGTCCTGTCAGTGTGCATGGGGAATTTTAATGACAACACTGCTTCTTCCATAGCTGTCATCAAATAAAAATAGAATGTCACCCGCATCAGGTGAGGGAGTCCAACTGGGCTTGAACCGTCTCTAGCTGCAAGGAGACAGAGAATGCTTGACAATTAGGAGAAAGGCAACATGCCTGCGGGTGTTAAGGAGTCAGTCAGAAAGCAGAACCAACGTGCAGCACTGACCTGGTTGTAGAACTGAAGTAACTCCTGGTGGCTGAACTCCACAAACACTTTCTCCACCACACTCTGGAAGACAAGATTCACCATGAGTCAACCAACATCACGGCCAACAACACTCCCTCCGCTCTCTATAAAAACATCAACACTCCCGTCAATTATTTGTGCACTTCTGTTGAAAGTAAGTACACATACCGCCCAGTAAGTAATTTCCATCACTGCATGTACACTGAACAAAAAATATAAAACGCAACATGCAACAATGAAACATTTTACTGAGTTGAAGTTCATATCAGTCAATTTGCTATCATACACGTCAATCCAGAGCATCCTAAACATGCTCTATTGGTGACAAATCTGGTGAGTATGCAGGCCATAGAAGAACTGGGACATTTTAATCTTCCAGGAATTGTGTACAGATCCTTGCGACATGGGGCCGTGCATTATCATCTGAAACATGGGGTGAAGCTGGCGGATGAATGGCACGTCAATGGGCCTCAGGATCTCGTCACGGTATCTGAACATTCAAATTGCCATCAATAAAAGGCAATTGTGTTCGTTGTCCGTAGCTTATGCCTGCCCATACATAACCCTACCGCCACCATGGGGCACTCTGTTCACAACAAACCGCCGCCATACACGTGATCTGCGGTTGTGAGGCTGGTTGGAAGTACTGCCAAATTCTCTAAAACAATATTGTCCCCAGCACAAGGTGCATCTGCGTAATGATCGTGCTGTTTAATCAGCTTCTTGATATGCCACACCTGTCAAGTGGATGGATTGTCTTAGCAAAGGAGAAATGCTCACTAACAGGAATGTGCGTATGGATCATTTCTGGGATCTTTATTTCAGCTCATGAAACATGGAACCAACACTTTATATGTTGCAACTATAAAAGATAGGAAATATATTGTGAAAAAATAACAAATAATAAGATACCAAGGAAGTTAATCAAACCAAGACTTTGCTGTGAGAGTTATCCCAGTGTTGGGTTGTACACACACACAAGTAGCCGGAGCTGAAGACACAATGGGGGATGGAATGTGTCAGAGCACATTAATGAAACAGATATTAATTAGACCCAACATTATCATCCATAATTAAGAGAAGGGGAAATGTTGTCTCTCGCCAAAGCCCACTTGGTATGTGCGAACATGAAAATGTAGGGCACACACACAGACCCACCCATCCACCCACACTTGAATTGAGGTTTGACAAGGTAACAGATTTTGTGCAACCATATTTGCACATTATAAATATGTGACACAAGTCAAATATTATATTGTGGCAAATGAATTGTGGGAATGAACCGGAAAGCAACATCCACAAAAATCCCAAAAGATGACAATGCCAAAGCATATTGGCTTTAGAATTGCCCATTCAATCTTCACCCCTTAATACTTAGATTTGTTGGTTTCCAGAGACCTCAGGATGATGCATAGCGCTGGTTGAACTCTAAAATAGCCAACAAACCTCCTGTGATGGGGAGGTGAACCAGAGGACAGACCTAAAGGGTGAGGGACGTGATCTTCTCCACTGACATGTATCAAGAGGGGATCCTAAACATCAATGTGTCTGTCTGTCTGTCTGTCTGTCTGTCTGTCTGTCTGTCTGTCTGTCTGCCTGTCTGCCTGTCTGTCTGTCTGAGTCACAGAGGGGTTGGCTGTGTTTGGAGGTGTCAGTGTACATGTCATTGGTGGTGATGGAGAGGGAGGCACGGTTTAAACCCAGCCCAGTGTTTCAGCACCAAGGCCTGAGTAGGATTTGACAGATCTGGGCTAACACTAATGGGTATACCTCAAGAGCACATGAAACATTGAGGTAGCTAGAACAAGAGGACCAGGAGATACACCACTACGCTGCATCTCTCTGTTTGCATGGGCTTCCTGACATGAAAAAATGCTGGTTAGAGAATGACAATTCAATTATGTATTGGTGAAGAAATAACCTTTGGGTACAAGGTATGGAAGAGAAACAACCCATTTTGGGAACAAGGTAGAGAAGAGAAACAACCCATTTTGGGAACAAGGTAGAGAAGAGAAACAACCCGTTTTTGGGTACACGGTATGGAAGAGAAACAACCCATTTTGGGAACAAGGTAGAGAAGAGAAACAACCCGTTTTTGGGTACAAGGTATGGCAGAGAAACAACCCATTTTGGGAACAAGGTATTGAAGAGAAACAACCCGTTTTGGGTACAAGGTATGGAAGAGAAACAACCCGTTTTGGGAACAAGGTATGGAAGAGAAACAACCCATTTTGGGAACAAGGTAGAGAAGAGAAACAACCCATTTTGGGAACAAGGTAGAGAAGAGAAACAACCCGTTTTGGGTACACGGTATGGAAGAGAAACAACCCATTTTGGGAACAAGGTAGAGAAGAGAAACAACCCGTTTTGGGTACAAGGTATGGAAGAGAAACAACCCGTTTTGGGAACAAGGTAGAGAAGAGAAACAACCCATTTTGGGAACAAGGTAGAGAAGAGAAACAACCCGTTTTGGGAACAAGGTATGGAAGAGAAACAACCCGTTTTGGGTACAAGGTATGGAAGAGAAACAACCCATTTTGGGAACAAGGTATTGAAGAGAAACAACCCGTTTTGGGTACAAGGTATGGAAGAGAAACAACCCATTTTGGGAACAAGGTAGAGAGGAGAAACAACCCGTTTTGGGTACAAGGTATGGCAGAGAAACAACCCGTTTTGGGAACAAGGTAGAGAAGAGAAACAACCCGTTTTTGGGTACACGGTATGGAAGAGAAACAACCCATTTTGGGAACAAGGTATTGAAGAGAAACAACCCGTTTTGGGTACAAGGTAGAGAAGAGAAACAACCCATTTTGGGAACAAGGTATTGAAGAGAAACAACCCGTTTTGGGTACAAGGTATGGAAGAGAAACAACCCATTTTGGGAACAAGGTAGAGAAGAGAAACAACCCGTTTTGGGTACAAGGTATGGCTGAGAAACAACCCGTTTTGGGAACAAGGTAGAGAAGAGAAACAACCCGTTTTTGGGTACACGGTATGGAAGAGAAACAACCCATTTTGGGAACAAGGTATTGAAGAGAAACAACCCGTTTTGGGTACAAGGTAGAGAAGAGAAACAACCCGTTTTGGGAACAAGGTAGAGAAGAGAAACAACCCGTTTTGGGTACAAGGTATGGAAGAGAAACAACCCATTTTGGGAACAAGGTATTGAAGAGAAACAACCCGTTTTGGGTACAAGGTATGGAAGAGAAACAACCCATTTTGGGAACAAGGTAGAGAAGAGAAACAACCCGTTTTGGGTACAAGGTATGGCAGAGAAACAACCCGTTTTGGGAACAAGGTAGAGAAGAGAAACAACCCGTTTTTGGGTACACGGTATGGAAGAGAAACAACCCATTTTGGGAACAAGGTATTGAAGAGAAACAACCCGTTTTGGGTACAAGGTAGAGAAGAGAAACAACCCATTTTGGGAACAAGGTAGAGAAGAGAAACAACCCGTTTTGGGAACAAGGTATGGAAGAGAAACAACCCGTTTTGGGTACAAGGTATGGAAGAGAAACAACCCATTTTGGGAACAAGGTATTGAAGAGAAACAACCCGTTTTGGGTACAAGGTATGGAAGAGAAACAACCCATTTTGGGAACAAGGTAGAGAAGAGAAACAACCCGTTTTGGGTACAAGGTATGGCAGAGAAACAACCCGTTTTGGGAACAAGGTAGAGAAGAGAAACAACCCGTTTTTGGGTACACGGTATGGAAGAGAAACAACCCATTTTGGGAACAAGGTATTGAAGAGAAACAACCCGTTTTGGGTACAAGGTAGAGAAGAGAAACAACCCATTTTGGGAACAAGGTAGAGAAGAGAAACAACCCATTTTGGGAACAAGGTAGAGAAGAGAAACAACCCGTTTTGGGTACAAGGTATGGAAGAGAAACAACCCATTTTGGGAACAAGGTATGGTAGATGACAGTTTGAAGTGCTGCTATAGAGGTTGATCTATGATTTGTAAATGAATCATTATGATTTCATGTTATAATGTCAACTTATCCGATGATATTCAAGCAGCAGGTAGTGTTATTTTATGATACGCCTAATCTCAGCAGGTGAGGAAAGGTTGACATAAAAATGCACTTTTCATGAATTATTTGTTATTGTGCACTAAAAAACATCTGATTTGCAACACTTGTCTATGCTTTATGGAGCCCTAGTGCTATGGAAAGGAGGATTGCTATTAGTGATAAAAGCACAGAGCGATAATACAAGATTGCTCCTACTTGTGACACATCACCCTAACCATCCAAACCATTAAACACTGGACCTAAATAAAAAACACCATGTCAGAGATAAAATGTTGATTTAAACGAAGAAAACAAAAACACGAAGAATAAAAAACATTGTCAGAGAACACTCGGTAGATACCTAGAGAGAGAACGGGAATGTCAAATCCTTACAAACAGCTAAACTGCAGTTAAATTGACGTATTGATCATGTTTATTTGTCAATACAATCCCATATGTATGTACTGTATCCCGAGTGGCGCAGCAGTCTGAGGCACTGCATCTCAGTGCTAGAGGTGTCACAACAGTCCCTGGTTCAAATCCAGGCTGTATCACATCCGGCAGTGATTAGGAGTCCCATAGGACGGCGCACAGGTTTGGCCGGGGTAGGCCGTCATTGTAAATAAGAATTTGTTTTTAACTGACTTGCCTAGTTAAATAAAAAACGATGTATGTACCCTACTGAATACTTTCGGTGAACGGGACTCATTGGGAACGTACAGATTTCCCTGGAAATCAATATGAACCCCCTAAATAAATATGCAAGGCATACACGTTTTGCAGGGTTATGTAGCTTGACAGTTAAATGAGGCCATTTTGAATGCTCTTGCCTTTGCCTTGTAAATTCTTGATGGAAATCTTGACAGAAACAGGAGGCAGAGCTGTTGGGTTTCTGGCATCTCACCCTCAGCTCCCAAAACATTCTTAATTATGAATAAAAAAATCAAACTCCTGGGTTAACCGTTGCCATGGACACAGAGCTCTTAAAAAGCCAGCTTGAAGGTGTATGGTGCTGTCTGTTTTGGCACAAAATGTCAGACATCCCTGTGTATTTGCAGAGCTGCTCGGAGGGATATGCTCTTAAACAGAAATGTCAAAAATATACTACTTCATATTCATCACCTCCAGCACCATGCTGCTTTTGCAACAGCTAATGGGGATCCTAATAAAATACCAAAAATACACCCCAACATCAACATATGTGAAAACGCAGCGTTTCTATGTTTTGTAGTAAAACAGATAGAGAAAGATGAGGGTTTCCAATGACATCGGTCTGCATTGTGTGATTTTAACCAATTTTGAGTAGGCATTGCTTACTAATTGCCTCCTAATTGTCTACTAATTGCTTGAGGATGTCATTGGAATCACTTATCTTCCTCAATCTTTTTTTACTACAAAACTTAGAAACATTTTCACATATGTCGATGTTGGGGTGGTGCTGGAGATGACTATGAAATTGTCTTTTTTTAATTTAAATTCCCTTCAAGTATAATTTTTCTGTCAATCATTTCTCACAGGTGACAGCAAAATGAGTGTGTGAGGGAGAAAGCTGTAATATTTTGTTACCAACACAAGGACATGAAAACTGCTCAATTGTCAATGTAATTTGTCTTTTAATTGAAGGTGAGAAGAAAATCATTTTCATGCCTGCTGGAATGCTTATTGAATAGAATGATGAGTCGGGAAAAAACACACTTGGAGTGGAATTGGTAAAAGCCAAACGTGTTGGACGTTTAGGTCATCATGAAATCTATCAAACTTCTTCACTCACATGTCAACACAACCATTATGTTGCAAAACAAACGTAAATGAAAAGTCCCAAATCTGACATTCACTCAGATCCAATATACAAGTCAAACAGTCTTCCCTGCCACATCCCCCTGGAGGGCCTGACACCTGGGGAAAGGTTTCTGTCTGCCTGCCTGTCTGCCTGCCTGTTGGTGTGTGTGTCTGCCTGCCTGTCGGGTGTGTGTGTGTGTGTGTGTGTGTGTGTGTGTGTGTGTCTGTCTGTCGGTGTGCCTGCCTGCCTGTCTGCACCTATCTGTGTCTGTCAGTGTCTGTCTGGAGACAGTGGTCAGCCCAGGGAGAGACTACATCCCCTAAATTCCATCACACAATAAACATGCCAGGAGACAATAGGTAGGATATTTACAACAATTCAATGGGATTTTCAACTGTCATAAATAGATGGAGGGTTTGTGCAAATTCCTGGCTGTGGTCCCCAGCACGCAGTCAGAGATGTGTAGATTACGCCCACTGAGCTGATGAGGCTCCAGGCTGGGGGCCAATGTGCCAATCTGCCACTCAGAGCTCTTCTGATTGGAGTCACCAGAGGCCCAGTCTGGATTCTAATGCCTGGTCTTGGTACAGGGAGAAGTGAGTGACTTCTAGATGTCACAGAGGGACACTGTGGTTTATGACCATTAACTGGAAACCATGGGCTTTCGCAACAATCACAACTGACAAGACTGTTTTGATATGTCTTCACAGAACAGAAGCATGACGGGGTGAAGCGTTGCTCCTGCCGAGCCTGTGCAGAGGCAGGACTGTGATGTTACGTCTTTCACACCTTTGATCCTGCTGCTGTAGAAGCCCAGGGGCAGAGAGCTGTTTTTTCTTCTAGCTCTGCCTGCATTTCGAAAGCCCACATATAAACAGGCTACCAGAAGCCCACATATAAACAGGCTACCAGGGAAGCATCCATCCATTGAGAGATTGGATTGACATTTGTTGAAAGCTAAGTCGAGTCAATCCTCAGATGAAGACAAAGATCCAATTAGAGAATAGGAGAGCATATGTCTACATGCTCTGCCAGCCAGACTTCAGCACTGCAGAAAGATACACAAAAAAAATGACAGAGGATCAGACAGAGGACACATCAGACAGCAGACGATCCTAATGGCAGCACTCCTGAATGGATTGTGTTATCAGACTGTTACAAATGGAAACTCGGGCTTTCTGGAGAATAAGGATGTTTAAATAAAGACCCTTTCTGATGTCAAAACCTGATGCAAGAGACAAGAGGATTTCTCTAGATTAGAATATATGTTCATGACATAGGATATCAAAGAAAACATTCTCTGTGTCTTTTAACACCAGTTTTGACTGACACACCAAGCTCGTACTCGACGATGAGCATATATTTATGAATTGTACCGATATTTGGGATACAAAGGATGTCCTCGGTGGTCGAATGAAAATAACAATGGCAGTTTTGCCTATTGGTTTGTATACTAATGATGTCAGAGGCAGACTCCCTGTTAGTGCTTGATTACAATAAACCACATCCTCTGTGGTGACTTCAATAACAATGAGGCCGTCGCTGTGCTCCAACCACAACATGCAGCGCACACATCCGACTCCTGACCAACCTAATCTGCATTGCTCAACCACAACACAAAACCCTGAATGCTTTGAGAGGTTAATGTTGGTCTGAGGTAGAAGCCTCCGGGGAAATTGTTGGGTCATTTTGTTTAGCAGTTAATGAAATAGAAGAAGTGTCCCCCCTAGCTAACTGACTGACTGTACCCTAGTCTTACTGAACCCCAGCTGACTAAATGTAGCCTAGTCTATCTGGGGCGGAGGGGATTTTCACACGCCTCTCCCACTGCCGTTCAGTACAGTACGCAGCCTGGCGCAATAAAAGAGCACAAAGGCTGGGATTGTCCCCGGCCGCCGCCTAGCCAAAGAGCTGTAATGACAGGCTTTGCCACACAGAGGCCTCTTTCAGAGCAGGCCTCATCTCTGGGCACCAGCTAGGCCTTGCCTTCCCTCCCGGTGCCCCCACCCCCTCTCAACATGGGAATGAGGTCTCCTCCTCTCTGGTTCCCTTGACCTCTGCACAACAGTAATACTCCAGGGGCAATGCAGGTACAACGTTGTGACACTCCCTGTTAATCACTTAGCCGGCTGTTCTGTTAACTCATGCACTGGTTCTTTTTTGGAGAATGGCCTTGACAAGTCATGTTGAACCAATACAACCAAGACGTTTACAAAAGGATGAAACCCAACGCAAGCAGATTTCCTGACTTCAACTCAAACAAACCACCAGATCCTACATCTCTCTCATCATCTTAGATCCAAAAGGGGGAGGTTGACGTATCTCCTCGGGTTTAAACTAAAACACATCTAAACATACATTCTCATCAGGCAGTAAGCTTTGCGGTGCTTCTGATGCATCTTAACTTCATGACCAATTTTCTCTCTGGGGGCTGCTGTGGCTGGGTGCTGTTGCTCTCTGTCTGAACTCATTTCGAAAGGCTGACTTTGGTAACTGCTCTACCACATGAGAAATCAACTGGCCCTTGTAACGACCGAGAGCAGCTCTTTATTTTGTCTGGAAACAAGCGTTAGTGTTTCCCTTAAAGCAACGCGGGGAGCTTCCAGTGTTTCAAAGCTGGCAGTGTTTGAGGAGACAGCGCAGATGTCAGAGGAAAGAGTGAGGCCCTCCTCCTGTTTACTCAGAGTGACACAGGCTGTAATAACACTCAACACTTTGATTCAAAGCAGAGGACAGAGAGGCCTAGCGGCGGACAGAGAGGCCTAGCGGCGGACAGAGAGGCCTAACAGAGAGGCCTAGCGGCGGACAGAGAGGCCTAACAGAGAGGCCTAGCGGCGGACAGAGGCCTAGCGGCGGAGAGAGGCCTAGCGGCGGAGAGAGAGGCCTAGCCAACGAACATTTCATATTTGGTATAGAGCTGGCATAAATACATGCAAATGAATCAAGTTGTATTTTCTTTGATAAAAGTATTGGGATAAGGCTCCATACAGCACATATATTTCTAGTTTTCATCTGGTTAAAGTATTTCTCTAAATATAACCATAGATGAGAATTATCTTCACTAGACATTATGCACGGCAGGCTCTGACATGCTCAATCGGTGGAAAATATGAATCCAAATTGATTCCTTTTTCAGCCAAGTACATCAACATACATGTTCCACTGCACTAGGCATAGAATATGACATAGAACAGTGCCTACGTACAATCTTGATTCGTTTCAGAACAACAAGTCGAAGTACATGGATCGGACTTCTTCTCTAGTCCAGCAGCTTAATAGTTTATCCACCATGGCCCATTTACCACCATCTGTTACTTTGTCTGAAACATGGACCTCACTTGTGAAGTCTCCCCATGCAAGTCATTAGTGTGTTTGTTTATGTTATGCTTGTGGCCTCAAAGGACAACATACCTTGTTAGGAAAGCTTTAAAAGTGGAAATAAGGCTACATTTCTGCTGTCCCACGACGCAAGTTATTTCCATAATGCAGCACTCACGGAGGGCACGTCGGCCTCATTAAGACACTCGCTAAGGACCAGATTAGCACTGCATTAGCATACAGGAGGGTCCTACAATATAATTACTTTACACTTCACAGTAAAGTGCAGAGACAGAGATGGTTTGGAAAAAAAATACTCATTTTCGGCTCTTATAAAAATCTATATATACACACACACACACACACACACACACACACACACACACACACACAGTTATGTACTCGATATAATGGCACCCTGAAGCTTTGTTATGAAGCGAAACATCGGAGAGTCCTTCGTTAGCCAAGTCAAAAGCCAAGTCAGGAGCTCTGCCCTGGATATTGTTTTAATGACGCATGCTACTGCAGACAGGAAAGATAAACTTCCCCCGTTCTAATTAGTGAGAAGTGAAGGGAAACCGACTTCCAGCAGGGGGAACGGTAAAACAATGTGTCTACAGAGAGCACCACAAGGCCAGGCACCTCCAGCAGTCTCCATACTAGTCATGTGTTGCTCAGAGCTCAGGTCCCTCTGCTCTACATTGAAAATCATCTCCAATGTCAGCTCCCAGGGACAAGACATTATTTGTTTTAAAGGTTGGCCAATTCATTAAAAGCCAGTCCATAGTTTAGTTACTACCAAATCGGATCTCAAAGTAAGTCTTTGAGATCATTTGTTCTTGGCTGATTTGGTTGAAGTTGATTCACATTAGGGTTTGAATGGTTCTACACTGAACAACATGTAAAGTGTTGGTTCCATGTTTCATGAGCTGAAATGAAATATCCCAAAAAATGTTCCATACACACAAAAAGCTTATTTCTCTCAAGTTCTGTGCACAAATTTGTTTACATCCCTGTTAGTGAGCATTTCTCCCTCGCCAAGATAATTCATCCACCTGACAGGTGTGGCATATCAAGAAGCTGATTAACCTTTAAACAGCATGATCATTACACAATGCCACAGATGTCTCAAGTTAAGGCAGGGTGCAATTGCCATGACTGCAGGAATGTCCACCAGAGCTGATGCCAGAGAATTGTTTGTTCATTTCTCTACCATAACGTTGTTTTAGAGAATTTGGCAGTACGTCCAACCGGCCTCACAACCACAGACCATGTGTATGGAGTTGTGTGGGCAAGCAGTTTGCTGATGTCAACGCTGTGAACAGAGTGCCCCATGGCTTTGGTGGGGTTATGGTATGGGCAGACATAAGCTACGGACAAAGAAAGACAATAGCATTTAATCCATGGCAATTTGAACGCACAGCGATACTGTGACAATCCTGATGCTCTGGATCGACATGTATGACAGAGTGTTCCAGTTCCCGCCAATATCGCACAGCCATTGAAGAGGAGTGGGACAACATTCCATAGGCCACAATCAACATCTTGATCAACTCTATGCGAAGGAGATGTGTCGCTAATGGGGATCCTAATAAATCAAATCACGCTGCATGAGGCAAATGTTTGTCACACCAGATACTGACTGGTTTTCTGATCAACGCCTACTTTTCCTTTTTAAAGGTATCTGTGACCAACAGATGCATATCTGTATTCCCAGTCATGTGAAATCCCTAGATTACTGCCTAATGAATTCATTTCAATTGACTGATTTACTTAGATAAACTGTAATTCAGTAAAATCTTCGGAATTCTTGCACGTTGCGTTTATATTGCTGTTCAGTATATTATTAGGCACTTCAAAATAAATGCATTGTGTCACTGTTTTCTGTTGGAATTCACTCTCAAAAACATATTTGTTCCTCTGCCATACAACATGTAATGATTAATACAATTATTCACAGATTAAAAAAAAAAAAATAACCTCATTTTGAATTGAATAAAAACATTATCAGACAATTGGGCATAAAAAAACTGGAGAGTTATAGTTTTATACACCAAGGGCAAAATTCTAAGATATCCTGTTAGGGCTAGGGGGCAGTATTTACACGGCCGGATAAAAAACGTACCCGATTTAATCTGGTTATTACTACTGCCCAGAAACTAGAATATGCATATAATTATTGGCTTTGGATAGAAAACACCCTAAAGTTTCTAAAACTGTTTGAATGGTGTACGTGAGTATAACAGAACTCATATGGCAGGCAAAAACCTGAGAAGATTCTGTACAGGAAGTGCCCTCTCTGACCATTCCTTGGGCTTCTTGACTCTTTTTATTGAAAATCTTTGCTGTAATGTGACACTTCCTACGGCTCCCATAGGCTCTTAGAACCCGGGAAAAAGCTGAATGATGTCGAGGCAGCCCCTGGCTGAAAAACATTAGCGCCTTTGGTAAGTGGTCTATCAGAGGACAATGAGACTGAGGCGCGTGCACGAGGCGACCCCATGTTTTTATTTTCTCTCTCTTTGTACTCTCTCTTTGTACTAAAACACAGATTCCCGGTCGGAATATTATCGCTTTTTTACGAGAAAAATGGCATAAAAATTTATTTTAAACAGCGGTTGACATGCTTCGAAGTACGGTAATGGAATATTTAGACATTTTTTGTCACGAAACACGTCGGGCGCGTCACCCTTCTTTACACTTCGGATAGTGTCTTGAACGCACTAACAAAACAGAGGATATTTGAACATAACTATGGATTATTTTGAACCAAACCAACATTTGTTATTGAAGTAGAAGTCCTGGGAGTGCATTCTGACGAAGAACAGCAAAGGTAAGAACATTTTTCTTAAAGTAAATCTGACTTTGGTGAGGGCTAAACTTGGTGGGTGTCTAAATAGCTAGCCCTGTGATGCCGGGCTATCTACTTAGAATATTGCAAAATGTGCTTTCACCGAAAAGCTATTTTAAAATCGGACATAGCGAGTGCATAGAGGAGTTCTGTATCTATAATTCTTAAAATAATTATGTTTTTTGTGAACGTTTATCGTGAGTAATTTAGTAAATTCACCGGAAGTTTGCGGGGGGTATGCTAGTTCTGAACATCACATGCTAATGTAAAAGGCTGGTTTTTGATATAAATATGAACTTGATTGAACAAAACATGCATGTATTGTATAACATAATGTCCTAGGCGTGTCATCTGATGAAGATCAAAGGTTAGTGCTGCATTTAGCTGTTGTTTGGGTTTATGTGACATTATATGCTAGCTTGAAAAATGGGTGTCTGATTATTTCTGGCTGGGTACTCTTCTGACATAATCTAATGTTTTGCTTTCGTTGTAAAGCCTTTTTGAAATCGGACAGTGTGGTTAGATTAACGAGAGTCTTGTCTTTAAAATGGTGTAAAATAGTCATATGTTTGAGAAATTGAAGTAATAGCATTTCTAAGGTATTTGAATAACGCGCCACAGGATTCCACTGGCTGTTACGTAGGTGGGACGATTTCATCCCACCTTCCCTAGAGAGGTTAAAATACCGGCAGAAAGTACACACAAATTTACTTTCAGCAATGTTTCAAAACCCCTCTGGTCACCTTTGAGCCAGCCCTTCTTTCATACTCAAGTTGTGACAAAGACAGAGACAAAGACGTGATAGTGGAGACCTGTGTTCTTGCCAAGATGACAGAATTGCTTGAGTTGTTTTTCTACCCCATTTCTCCATCTCAGGTCAGACACAGTCACATCAGACTTCTGTCATGCAAACTCCGTAAATATCTCAAATGTTGAGGTCCGATAATTTTGTTTTGGAGAGAAACTATTTCAGGGCGAGAATGGTATTTCAAATTGAAATTCACAGTGCTACCTATATTAAATGGGAAACATTGACTAACTGTTTCCGAGTCTTTTATATAGTTGGACTAAAATACATATATTACACAGCAGACTGACAGATTGGCATCTGACAAACAGAGTTGTGGTGGCTAGTTTTTCACAACAGAGTTAACTTCAGTTTCTGAGCTGTAGGGATAAGGAAGCCCCAGAAGGTGCGGGTGGAATTGTCTCCTTCGGAACGCTTTTACCAGCACAGCTCTGACTAAAAGGATTCTGGGGTTTTTGACGTAATGGTGAGGAAACTGCATGGTTGAAGTAATTGCCAAAGGCAGAGGGCTTTTTTCTCCCCTTCGCGTCTTACCGCCTCATTCTACTCCACACCAATGTGCCTTTTAAGGGGCTGCAGAGCTGGCTGTCTTATCAACAACTGCCAGGTCCCTGCAATGCTGAGTGGAAGCCACTGTCAAAACCATCCTGTATCATTCCTTCACCAGCACAATAAAGCCGACACACATTCTGATTACAGGTTTATCATGCCCAACAAAGTCTGCCGTCTACTGGAGGCCATTTCTACAGAATTCCAACAGACACTGTGCTTAATTGGTACACTATAAAAAGGGTATATGAAAGCAGTCTAAGAAGAAACGACCCAAGAAATCGTCACATCTCAATCTAGACAGGAGGCTAAATTAAATGAGATTTTAAACATCCTGGTTGTTATCATTCTGAAAAATGATTAATATAGAGGCAATTATTGGGAGAGAGAGTACATTTATGAAGGTTAATGATGTGATATGGCAGACCTGTGTCCAATATGCGTCACAAAATGTTTGAAACATTAGCTAATCATATCAAATAATCTGAATAACACACTAGAACGCAGGGTTCAAAAAATGAATCTTACATGTATAAAAAAAATTCTCCTTTTTTCTGTCACAGCCTCTCATTCATCTATTTTCAATGACTTATTATTTCATACTTTAAAAAAAATGATGAACCCTATAAATCTAGTATGTGCAGTAGACGGAATTCATCAGACACCGCCACTGCAAAAACACACACACTGTATACAGATTTTTCTATTGTGTTATTGACTGTACGTTTGATTATCCCATGTGTAACTCTGTGTTGTTGCTTTTGTCTCACTGCTTTGCTTTATCTTGGCCAGGTCGCAGTTGTAAATGAGAACTTGTTCTCAACTGGCCAACCTGGTTAAATTTCTTTTTTTTTTAAGCAGGGAAACTCCAGTTAAAGTGCTGCTATTTGATGCATGACTGCAAAACAGATCAACAAGACAGGATTATTCTTTGTCCATTGTTGAAATGCTATTCAGATAAGCATGCAATCAAAATACCCATATTATCTTATCACCTGAACCAAGTTGACAATCAATGTAGTAATCACGTTGCTGCCAAGAGATGCTTTTCCATTGCCAAGTAGCACCCCATCACCATGTTTTCCGATTAAAATAGCCTACCATCGTGCGAGGCTTTATATTTGCAAAGCCACAACCAAAGGAGAAGGTGAGAGAGGTGTGTGTGTGAGTGTGTGTGTGTGTGTGTGTGGGGGGGGGGGGTCATATGGGGGTGGGATTAGGGCTAGAGAGTAGGCGGAACCCAACTCTTGGCCAAAGACCCAGGATAGATCACCTGCAGGATGCAGTACGCCTAGAGCATCCTGTCTGGGGCCACATCCTTGGAAATATCACACGCCTACATAAAGAGAGTGGTTTGATGGTTGTAATAAGCTATTGAATAGAACAACGAAGATGAGACGACCTACAGCATGTTTTGTCTGTAAAATGCACATTCTGTGTGGAATACAATCGCACAGAAAAATATACTTAAATCCAAAGAGTTTATGGAGAAGCCAAAGTCCTCATAAAAAAAAAAAAGAACAATTAAGATAGCAAATACTTGTATTGCCTGCTTGCCAGTTGGTAGAAACAATGTTGAAATGAATTCTCAAACACATAGCCTATTTATAAAACCACATGTACAAAAAACAAAAAACAAAAAAATTACATTTGCAGTGAACAAATAGGTAGCTAGGAGCTGCTTGGCGTGGAGTACAAGTTCTGCTTTATTAATGCAGTATTGTTAACTGTAGGGATTTGAGGATGAGTACATCATTAGTGTGAACAGAAAAAAGTCAGTGTGACACAGTTCATTTTTTAATTTTATTATTATTTTTATTTATTTAACCTTTATTTAACCAGGTAGGCCAGTTGAGAACAAGTTCTCATTTACAACTGTGACCTGGTCAAGATAAAGCAAAGCAGTGAGACAAAAATAACAGTTACACATGGGATAAACAAAACGTACAGTCAATAACACAAAATAATGACAGAAATTTGACTTTAGAATTATGACTGTAGAGAGCTGCCAGGTAATTTTTTTAATAAATTGTATTTATTTAACGTTTATTTAACTAGGCAAGTCAGTTAAGAACAAATTCTTATTTACAATGACTGCCTACCGAGGAACAGTGGGTTAACTGCCTTGTTCAGGGGCAGAACGACAGAATTTTACCTCGTCAGCTCGGGGATTCGATCGAGCAACCTTTCGGTTACTGGCCCAATGCTCTAACCGCTAGGCTACCTGCCGCCGCAAATTTGCTCCTAAAGAATAACTATTTTTAAGTGGTTAAAAGTCTAGGCTGAGGAACGTAGGCATGTCTGTTAGTCTTTCAGTTCAACTGCAGTTCACTTTGCTATCACCCGTCCACGACGCTTGGCGTTTATCTGAAACCCCAGATGATAAATCGGTTGCTGCTCTTTATGACATTCAGAATGGACCGAGAGGGACCATCAAAACAGATGAACAACATTTGGAGCGGTTTTAAACAGCTCCCTTCAAATTTGGGTTGAATAATTAAAAGAGGGCACAGCACAGCACCTTGATGAAGCTAGCACATTCCCATGAATGGTCAAAAAACAAAAAAAGACAAACGTCTTCAGCTTTGAGCGTGAGCAGTCATGCTTTATCAGCACCTCTGAGCTTAAGTCATCCTTTATGAGTCTAGTCCATAACACCAACTCTAAAGGTCAGGGTCTCAGGGGGGTGCAAGCCTGTCCTGTTTGTCCTACTACAGTATGGGACCTACAATAGGATTACATCTTGTGTCTAATGAAGACAAGGGGTAGTATTCTAGCACTGTATATACCCTCGAATGAATCTTCAGGACAAACAAACATCATTATGTAATATCATCTTGGCTAGTTAGTTGCTGTTCGGTCTGCAAAACCAGGTGTAAAAACCACTGAGGGCTGTTGAATTAAATGTATAGGACTAGCATTTTGAGAGAACAACTTCATTGACACTTAAAATAGGAAGGTAAGATTGTACAAATAAGAGCACAAAATGTGGTTCTGGGTTAATGTGAGTGTACTGTTATGCCGGATCCACACAGACTTTGCGTGTGAGTAGAGAGCGCCAAGTCACATCGCACTGCGTAGCGTATGCCAACTTAACGGTCACGAGAATCGATAATAAACAGTTGTGTTTGTGATGTTCGCTATGTAGCCCTTGTGAAGTATTGTTGCGCGCTCCTTTTGACTCACCTTATATATGTCCTACGGGAGCCACCGTACCTGCCTCCTGTTGTTATGTTGGCTCAGGAACATCAGGAGAGTTGTAGCTAATACACTCTAGCACTTAGAACGAGACTAGCTAAATTCTTTATTTCTACATAACATCATTCTCTCTTGAACGGAGTTCCTGGAGTTTCCCAGCCATAGCCTGCCTAGGCTATATGCCTGTGCTCAAAATCAACAAAAGTTAGGCATAAAGTTATTGTTTTCAAATAGGCGTATGTATTATTGGTACTGGCAGCTCACCTTAAACACTTAGATACTTTTTAACTATACATTTCACAATTCCAGATGTCAATGCACAAACAGTTCATTTCCTCACTTTACCAGCATTGCTTCACGTAAACGTGAGAAAAATAGACTCGATGTTCTAATTTGAAAGGCATGATGGCCCGTCTTTTTCTCATTCACCACTGTGCATTCTAATTCCAGCATGTACACGCTCTTTCACGCTAAAAAAAAATACAAACGCTTTGTTTAATATGGGCTTTACTCGAACCTGGATCTGGAGAAGACAACGACACAGGCAGACTATGGGGCATGCAATCTAGTTCCCCAGGCCCACGGCCTACAACATGTTTGAATGATTCATTAGAATTCACAAAAGAAGGTATTGTTTGACTGTTTTAACTTTCAGGTTAAATCCTATACATAATTTATACCTGACAAAACTGACTGAACTTAAAGAAACAATGTATTCAAGGTATGGCAGGCCCCAGCCAGCCAGCAACCCCTGACAGCAGATAGACAAAATGAATTGAGCTAGTTCTCTTTTATGACAAAGCTAAGGCCTATTGATTCAAATCCCATCTACAGATACGTGTCTGAATCCAGTATACATTTCAGTGCTTGAACAGCGTCATTTCCAAATGCTCTTTCCCCTTAAATACAGCATAAATAGTTTATCAGTCATGTTTATTAAACACTTATTCAATTCATTTTAGAGGTTTTAGAGTTTAAATTAGAAGTGTTTGATACAAAACGCAAGATGTTAATTTGGAGTCACACTGGATACTTGCGGAGAGATTCTCACCCTCTACTACATCATCTCCACGTCTTTAGCTAAGTAACTAGCGACGCCACAACATTAAAACAAGGTTTCCCCTCTTAACATATGACATCTTTCATAGAGCTTTGTTTCATATCTGCACTATCTAGCTCGCCCGAGATTACATTGGAATTTAGCATTGCTTTGATGAAGCCTTGATGCAATAAAGCCATCTGGTCTCATCATGTGGAGCTTGCTTGATTTTTCTAAGCCCCATTTCTGCCGGGCAGATCCCAGCAGATAGACTCCAACAGGGAGTGGGTTCCAAGTATTGTGTCCACACAGCCTTTATGATCCAACAACCGATAAGAAGTCCAGCTATTAATAGAACAATAATGGAGACATATGGCAGAGGATATGGTCAGGGAACGTAAGTAAATTGCGTACATGTTCTTTCCAACCCATCCCGTGTTTCATTGAAAATGCGCAATGCAGCAGAAAAATGATTGGTTAATGCTTTCAGAAGTTCAGTGCCACTGTAAGCCACATTACTCAGGTTTGATGATGATAAGAGTCGATACACAGGGACCAAGGACCAGGGAGCAGAGATCAGTTTATAGCTATGGATAGACAGAGTATTCCTAATAGGCATTACAGTACTGTACAGACGTAGGCATGCTTTCATTCATTTAATGTTATACAAAAATACACACGTTTTTAATCAACCTGACGAGACCTGAAGAGAGACCTGAAAAGAGCTGCAACCGTACTCTTCAAAAAATTGCCAAAATTGTTTATGATATTGCCTAAGAGGATAAAAAACATTTACAGTGCATTCAGAAAGACCCCTCCACACTTTGTTACATTACAGTCTTATTCTAAAATTATTGATTAAATAAATGTTTTCCTCATCAAGCTACCCACAGTACGCCATAATGACAAAGCAAAAACAGTTAAAATAAAAATAAAAAACAGAAATACCTTATTTACATAAGTATTCAGACGCTTGCTATGAGACTCAAAATTGAGCACAGGTGCATCTTGTTTCCATTCATCATCCTTGAGATGTTTCTACAACTTGTAGTCCACCTGTGGTAAATTCAATTGATTGGACATGATTTGGAAAGGACACACCTGTCTTTATAACGATCCCATAGTTGACAGTGCATGTCAGAGCAAAAACCAAGCTATGAGGTCGAAGGAATTGTCCGTAGAGCTCCGAGACAGGGTTGTGTCGAGGCACAGATCTGGGGAAGGGTACCAAACAAAAAAAATGGCTGCAGCATTAAAAGGTCTCCAAGAACACAGTGGCCTCCGTCATTCTTAAATGGAAGAAGTTTGGAACCACCAAGACTCTTCCTAGAGCTGGCCGCCCGGCCAAACTGAGCATCGGAGGAGAAGGGCCTTGGTCAGGGAGGTGACCAAGAACCCAATTGTCACTCTGACAGAGCTCCAGAAGGACAACCGTCTCTGTAGCACTCCAGCAATCTGGCCTTTATGATAAAGTGGCCAGATGGCAGCCACTCCTCAGTAAAAGGAACATGACAGCCCATTTGGAGTTTGCCAAAAGGCACCTAAAGGACTCTCAGACCATGAGAAACAAGATTCTCTGGTCTGATGAAACCAAGATATAAACTCTTTGGCCTGAATGCCAAGCGTCACATCTGGAGGAAACCTGGTACCATCCCTATGGTGAAGCATGGAGGTGGCAGCATCATGCTGTGGGGATGTTTTTCAGGGGCAGGGACTGGGAGACTAGTCAGGATCGAGGGAAAAAAGAACGGAGCAAAGTACAGAGAGATCCTTGATGAAAACCTTCTCCAGGGTGCTCAGGACCTCAGACTGGGGCTAAGATTCACCTTCCAACAAGACAACGACCCTAAGCACACAGCCAAGACAACGCAGGAATGGCTTCTCTGAATGTCCTTGAATGGCCCAGCCAGAGCCAAGACTTGAACCCGATCGAATAGCTCTGGAGAGACCTGAAAATAGCTGTGCAACGACGCTCACCATCCAACCTGACAGAGCTTGAGAGGATCTGCAAAGAATGGGAGAAACTGCCCAAATACAGGTGTACCAAGCTTGTAGCGTCATACCAAAGAAGACTCGAGGCTGTAATCGCTGCCAAAGGTGCTTCAACAAAGCACTGAGCAAAGGGTCTGAATACTTATCTAAATGTGATATCAGTTTATTTTTAACACATTTCCCAAAATTTCTAAAAACCTGTTTTTGCTTCTTAGTCATTATGAGGTATTGTGTGTAGATTGAGGGGGGGAAAAAAAACATTCATTTTGGAATGAGGCTGTAATGTAACAAAATGTGGAAAGAGTCAAGGGGTGTGAATACTTTCCCCACTGTAGCTTTACCAACCAACATACTGCAGAGCTTCATTTAACAAAGCTTTTCAAGCGCATCTTACACCCCCAGTCTCAAATTGTTGCTTTGGTGTTGAAAAAGGCTTGTTTTGAGTTATGGTGGGGATTGATTCAACACTGACGGCACACAGACGTGAAACAGGAATGGTTTCTGGAGAGTCGGATGCTGTGGGCATCTCTTTTGGCCTGCTGAGCCATTTCCCATGGAGCAATCTGATGGTGAGAGCTGAGTATGAAAGTGACATACTGATGCTGCATCTATAATTAATCTGGTTGCTCTAAACGAAGTATTGAGTTAAAGGGGTTAAAGTCCTGAGTGTGGGTTTGACAAGATATCCCATGGGGATCTGCCACAACCACACACCACTGAATACAACTAAACAAACCCAATTTTACTCCTTTGTATGTACAGTTGAAGTCGGAAGTTTACATACACCTTAGCCAAATACATTTAAACTCAGAATTTTCACAAATCCAGACACTTAATCCTAGTAAAAATTCCCTGTCTTAGGTCAGTTAGGATCACCACTTTATTTTAAGAATGTGAAATGTCAGAATAATAGTAGAGAGCATGATTTATTTCAGGTTTTATTCTTTCATCACATTCCCAGTGGGTCAGACATTTACATACACACAATTAGTATTTGGTAGCATTGCCTTTAACTTGGGTCAAACGTTTCTGGTAGCCTTCCACAAGCTTCCCACAATAAGTTGGGTGAACTTAGGCCCATTCCTCCTGGCAGAGCTGGTGTAACTGAGTCTGGTTTGTAGGCCTCCTTGCTCACACACACTTTTTCATTTCTGCCCACAAATTTTCTATAGGATTGAGGTCAGGGCTTTGTGATGGCCACTCCAATAACTTGACTTTGTTGTCCTTAAGCCATTTTGCCACAACTTTGGAAGAATGCTTGGGGTCATTGTCCATTTGGAAGACCCATTTGCGACCAAGCTTTAACTTCCTGAATGATGTCTTGAGATGTTGCTTCAATATATCCACATCATTTTCCTGCCTCATGATACCATCTATTTTGTGAAGTGCACCAGTCCCTCCTGCAGCAAAGCACCCTCACAACATGATGTTTCCACCCCCGTGCTTCACGGTTGGGATGGTGTTCTTCGGCTTGCAAGCATCCCCCTTTTTCCTCCAAACATATCGATGGTCATTATGGTCAAACAGTTCTATTTTTGTTTCATCAGACCCGAGGACAGTTCTACAAAAGGTACGATCTTTGTCCCCATGTGTAGTTGCAAACCGTAGTCTGGCTTTTTTATGGAGGTTTTGGAGCAGTGGCTTCTTCTTTGCTGAGCGGCCTTTCTGGTTATGTCGATATAAGACTCGTTTTACTGTGGATATAGATACTTTGTACCTGTTTCCTCCAGCATCTTCACAAGGTCCTTTGCTGTTGTTCTGGGATTGATTTGCACTTTTCGCACCAAAGTACCTTCATCTCTAGGAGACAGAATGCGTCTCCTTCCTGAGCGGTATGACGGCTGCGTGTTATTTTTTGTACAGATGAAAGTGGGAGCTTCAGGCGTTTGGAAATTGCTCCCAAGGATGAACCAGACTTCTGGAGGTCTACCATTTTGGGGGGCGGAGGTCTTGGCGGATTTCTTTGATTTTCCCATGATGTCAAGCAAAGAGGCACTGAGTTTGAAGGTAGGCCTTGAAATACATCCACAGGTACACCTCCAATTGACTCAAATGATGTCAATTGGCCTATCAGAAGCTTCTAAAGCCATAACATAATTTTCTGGAATTTTCCAAGCTGTTTAAAGGCACAGTCAACTTAGTGTATGTAATCTTCTGACCTAACTGGAATTGTGATACAGTGAAGTGAAATAATCTGTCTGTAAACAATTGTTGGAAAAATGACTTGTGTCATGCACAAAGTAGATGTCCTAACCGACTTGCCAAAACTATAGTTTCTTAACAAGAAATTTGTGGAATGGTTGAAAAACTAGTTTTAATGACTCCAACCTAAGTGTATGTAAACGTCCGACATCAACTGTATATGTATGTATGTATGTATGCATGTATGCATGTATGCATGCATACATACATACATACTAGTGCCAGGTAAATACTGAATTAGATCAAAGAAATGTTGGTACAACGGTGGGAATAATGGCGCAAAACCATGACTTTCTCAGTAAAAACAGTCTTAACACCACCTCCTCTCTGTATGGAACATTCGGCTATCATTTGATCTCAAACACTTTTAGCACGAGTAAGCATCATACAGCGATTAACAAGAAGCATATCACTAATAATGCTCAGGCAAGCAAAGAAGATGCAAGTGATTGTGGAGAGAGAGACAGACAGAGACACACACAGAGAAACACACAGACAGAGACGCAGACAGAGACGCAGACAGAGACAGAGACGCAGACAGAGACAGAGGCGGTCTTCTAACCAATGCATGGATTCACATGTCATGACTCATCTTCTGAATGGCCGAAATAGCGCGGCACAAACAGTATTCAACACTTTCCACTCATTCCATTTCAGATCCCTCATTCAGCCTGTTGGGAAGCCACACTGTGGATGGAGGGCTGACTGACACAGAATCTATTGTGGCTGCAGATTGTGAGTGACACATTAATAACATAACACATGAAGCTAGTGTGCTGCAGTGTGATATTCAAAAACACTTACTTTCATCAAATCCTCATTTTCTACAATTCATTTTTTGGAAGTGCAAATTGGAGAATATTGCCACATGGTTGCCACAATGGAATAGGTTAAACCAACACTGACTTATCTTTCTCCGGGGATGTCTCCCAGCCTCGCTACAAGCGGCTCAGGTTGGAAAGCATGGTACAGACAATTTAATTCTGCCAAGATGAACACGCAACAAAACAGGACAAGTATAAGCCATAACAAAACGATTAGAGGGAGCTTTGCCTGCAACGGACTAGGCACTATGCACTTATTGCAGTGCCAAGGGCCAAACCCACAGTCCTTTCAAGAGCAACTCAAGCTTGAAACAATGTGCTCCAATTAAATGACAGAAACAGTGGCATGCCAAGGGCCGGGATACATGGACCCACCATGGCCTCCATTTTGAAACTGTATACATGTAGTAGAATGTATGCTTTGGCTCAGGGAGGAGGGAGAGGCGAGGCTGATGGCTGCTATTCACCACTGTAGGGCCTCTTCTGTGTGGCAACCCTAGTGATTGTCTAGGCAGCCAGCTTGAGCCCTCTGGTATGCAGACACTGCGGCTGTGAGAGCCTTGACCATTTTTACAGTAGGCTTGTGAGAAACAAGCAACCACCAGGTCAAACGCCTACAGCTGCCTCCCTCTCCAAATCCACTAGGTTTATTCAACTAAATCCAACCCGACGCTGGACATAAATGGTGTGAAATGGTCAACCAACTAACTATCTTTTGTATAAAACTGCGGCATTGTCGTAGTCATCTCTCTTTAGGGGAAAATACAGGACAAAGAAAATAGGCTACATGTAACAGTTCAAGACATAATACTCTGGAAAAACAGCCTGAAAAAAGGCCTTTAATTTCCATGCAATAGTATTCATTATGCAGCCTACCTGGGGCATGTGGATCTTTAAGTAGTGCGGTACACACTATGCATGGAAACCTTGTTTTCCTGCATTACATGCAGCACCTTTCAACAGAATCCTCTAAGATGTAAACATTCCAAATGACTATGCTGTAAGAGTGAGACAATTAGTTGAAATAGAAGGAAACAACCTTGTCTGTCATTAAAGGGCTGATGACAGTACCTACCAGGACTGGCAAGGAAAACCATACTGTAATGGCTCCCCTTTCACAACCAGTATGTGTTATTATATAGAAAAATATGTTTTTACAACATCGAATGCAGCACAAAGACAGACAGCTAAATAACTATATACCCAAGAGAATCCTACAGAGAAAAAAAAGTCAAAGAAAACAGGTATGGTATATCAATATAAAAATTAGACTAGGTATTTCACCTCACTTTATAATGCCACAGGCTTCGTTGAGATGAAAAGTTCTGATTTTCCTTCCCATTCCACAATCAACAGGGCTTGTTTGAGATCTCAGAATCCACGTAAACGTGTACGAATAGAGAGTCCAGACCACCTTAAACAACACCTTGCACGTAACTGTGTACTAACAGAGAGAGAGTCCGGACCACCTTAAAACACCTCGAACAAAAACATTGGCTAACAACTAAAAATCACTTCACTATTGCAGAAAGAAAAACAATGTCATCTGGCAATTTACATTTAGCTGAAGAAACTGTTGCAGAGGGAAAAACTAGCTCAGATTTGAGAACCAAGATCTGAGACCAAACAAGACAAACAAATGGGAATTAAATGTGTTTGGATGGATTTGCCACCTTCCCCACTCATGTCTGCATCCAACATGTATCGTGGGTGTGCTAAACAGCCACAAATCCTCAAGAAGCACAGAATTGGGGTATAGGAAAGGAGGAAAGGGGGGAATCAATGGTCCCCGCAGCAAATAAAGCTGTGACATCATTGTATGGGTACTATTATGCCACTGGGCTGTACACATCACCAGAGGAATGGATAATCACGGAACAATGGGCACCCTGAATGGGATCCCAAAGGAGAAAAAAACTAATCACCAAGGAGAAAGGAGCCCAAAAGATGGCTGCACAAAGCATCCTGGGCCATGAAGAGGACGACAAGCCCCAGACAAGGCTTTATTGTGCCATGTGACGGGTGGGAGTTTGAAGGGATTTCAGTCTGGCTGCCACCATTTTGGTTTAAAGCTATCCGATATATTGATCGCCTGACATAAAACCCATTCCTGTTATTTTACAGTTTTAACTCTAAGACTGCTTGTTAGCTCTGTGTTTTTTGGGCGAAGATTGAAAGTTTCTGTTTTCAACTTGTTGCGGATCATCTGTGGCAGAGACATGTGAGGAAGAGGAGCGTGGATGTTTTGAATAGGGATAATCACAGCACCTCTTCATAAGTAAAAATGTAATGTTTAATTGCATTCTTTATCTCTCTAGCTGATAGTAAATGAGGTCACAGCATCACTGGGAGAATTCCAACAAAGAGCTTCCGCTCCTCAGTGGATAAATACATTAGAATCAGAAGTCTTTCAAGTCAGATGCTTTGATACAAAACAAGTAGGTTTGATGAAATATAATTAGTTAGGGCACTCACTGGCTGGGAATAGCATTACAAGGAAATGGCAACCAACAACAGCACACTCATGCATAAGTCAGAATGACAGAACAGGAAAATACAATTAGGAATAATCTATTTATCTATACGAAGTAGGATGCCAGAAAGTGCTAGTCTTAGTGGTAGGGTGCAGGATTAAGAGTTGAGGTGGAGATGAAAATGTTGAAGAAGAGAAGGCCACGTTTGGCAAGAACCGTCAATATACTACCACAATTCTAAGTCACCCTGCTTGGATCGAAGCAATTCCGTAGTAATCATCTTAATACACATTCAACCTATTTAAGCATTAAGGCCAGAGGAGGTGTGGTATATGGCAAATATACCATGGCTAAGGGCTGTTCTTAAGCACGACGCTGTGCGGAGTGCCTGGACACAGCCCTAAGCCGTGGTATATTGGCCATATATCACAAACCCGAGGTGCCTTATTGCTATTATAAACTGGTTATCAACATAATTAGAACAGTAAAAATACATGTTGGCATACCTGTAGTATACCATGGCTGTCAGCCAAACAGCACTCAGGGCTCGAACCACCCAGTTTATAATACATCTTAGACCTCTCAAATTCAACCTTGAAGCCAGTCACCCCCACGCTGTTCCCCTGTAACCAGGGACTGTTTTAGACGTGGGATACCAAGGTGTGTGCAATTAATTAATCAGGAAGAACAGAAAACCAGCAGGCTCCGGACCTCGTAGGGTAAGAATTGAATACCCGTCCCTGCCTTACACCATCAGAGCAAAGACCTATAAATGAATAACCATTCTATGACTCATACTGAAGGTTACATTAAATTAGCAAACTGGTAGGTTTATTTTAATTAGCTATGTCTACAAACACTATGTATAATGAGCTAATCCCCAAGCTGGCCCATTTAGAGCAGTGAGCAATGGAATCCTCTAATGCTGAGGGACAGAGAGATGAGAGAGAGGCCCAGAGACTGTTGAAGGATTTTACCATCTTAGACTTCAAGTAACATCTGAGAGACGTTGTTTGTGCGTTTGTGTGTGTGTGTTAGGGATATGTAACTCCAGCGGCTCCCTGGCTGGCTTGGATGGAGAGGAGAGGAGACAGGTTTCATACTATACACTACTGGAGGTTTGCTTGCTTCTCCTCTGGGATTGGGCTGATGAAGCAAGACACTGATCAGGTGGGAGTTCTCTAACTCCGATACTTGGCTTCCAAATCAATAATGTACAGCTGTCCTCCTCCTCCTCCCTCTCAGAGATCCAATATCACACTACCTGGAAGGTTATCTGGGTATTATCAAGTCTTCTCCCTTCAAATCAACACTATATACTGAAATGGTTTCAGAGATAGTTGTTATTTTGTTATTACGTGCATGCAGAATAACTTCTGAATTGAAAATATTTGTTAATGATATTGTGAAACTCTGAAGACAAACAAGATGATCTACAGAACACACACACACACACACACACACACACACACACACACACACGAGGTCGACCGATTAATCGGAATGGCCGATTAATTAGGGCCGATTTCAAGTTTTCATAACAAAACAAAACAAAAAACAAACAAAAAAATAAAATAATAATAATAATAATAGGTATTTCTGGCCACTGATTTGCCGATGTAAAATTTGTATTTATTTTTTTAATTAAAAATATATATCTTTACACCTTTATTTAACTAGGCAAGTCAGATTAAGAACACATTCTTATTTTCAATGACGGCCTTGGAACGGGGGTTAACTGCCTTGTTCAGGGGGGATTCGGGGATTCGTTTTTGCAACCTTCCGGTTACTAGTCCAACGCTCTAACCACCTGCCTTACATTGCACTCCACGAGGAGCCTGCATGGCAGGCTGACTACCTGTTATGCGAGGGAAGCAAGAAGCCAAGGTAAGTTGCTAGCTAGCATTAAACTTATCTTATAAAAAACTATCAATCTTAACATAATCACTAGTTAACTACACATGGTTGATGATATTACTAGTTTATCTAACGTGTCATGCGTTGCATATAATCGATGCGGTGCCTGTTAATTTCTCATCGAATCACAGCTTACTTCGACAAACGGTGATGATTTAACAAGCGCAATTGCGAAAAAAAGCACTGTCGTTGCACCAATGTACCTAACCATAAACATCAATGCCTTTCTTTAAAATCAATACACAAGTATATATTTTTAAACCTGCATATTTAGTTAATATTGCCTGCTAACATGAATTTATGTCACTTCTCTTGCGTTCCGTGCAAGCAGTCAGGGTATATACAGCAGTTTGGGCCGCCTGGCTCATTGCGAACTGTGTGAAGTCCATTTATTCCTAACAAAGACCGTAACTAATTAGCCAGAATTTTACATAATTATGACATAACATTGAAGGTTGTGCTATGTAACAGGAATATTTAGACTTAGGGATGCCACCCGTTAGATAAAATACGGAACGGTTGCATATTTCACTGAAATAATAAAACGTTTCATTTTCGAAATGACCGTTTCCGGATTCGACCATATTAATGACCAAAGGCTCGTATTTCTGTGTGTTATGTTATAGTTAAGTCTATGATTTGATATTTGATAGAGCAGTCTGACTGAGCGATGGTAGGCAGCAGCAGGCTCATAAGCATTCATTCAAACAGCACCTTCATGCGTTCTGCCAGCAGCTCTTAGCAATTCTTCAAGCATTGCGCCGTTTATGACTTCAAGCCTATCAACCCCCGAGATTAGGCTGGTGTAACCCATGTGAAATGGCTAGCTAGTTAGCGGGTGCGCGCTAATAGCGTTTCAAACATCACTCGCTCTGAGACTTGGGAGTGGTTGTTCCCCTTGCTCTACATGGGTAACGCTGCTTCGAGGATGGCTGTTGTCGATGTGTTCCTGGTTCGAGCCCAGGTAGGAGCGAGGAGAGGGACGGAAGCTATACTGTTACACTGGCAATACTAAAGTGCCTATAAGAACATCCAATAGTCAAAGGTATATGAAATACAAATGGTAGAGAGAGAAATAGTCCTATAATAACTACAACCTAAAACTTCTTACCTGGGAATATTGAAGACTCATGTTCAAAGGAACCACCAGCTTTCATATGTTCTCATGTTCTGAGCAAGGAACTTAAACGTTAGCTTTCTTACATGGCACATATTGCACTTTTACTTTCTTCTCCAACACTTTGTTTTTGCATTATTTAAACCAAATTGAACATGTTTCATTATTTATTTGAGGCTAAATTGATTTTATTGATGTATTATATTAAGTTAAAATAAGTGTTCATTCAGTATTGTTGTAATTGTCATTATTACAAATAATAACTTTTTTTAAATTAAATAAGTGAAAGAAAAAAAAAATAATAATAAATTGGCCGATTAATCGGTAGCGTCTTTTTTGGTCCACCAATAATCAGTATCGGCGTTGAAAAATCTGAATCGGTCGACCTCTAATACACACACACACACACACACACACACACACACACACACACACACTTGAACAGTTTAAAGTTGAACCAGAAAACCATTCTCTGTAGACAGCAGATCCTGGGAACGCCAGAAATTGTTGTGGAGCAACAGTGCCCCCTCTTGGGTGTTAGAGGCACAGCCTCTCAGCAGATTGTGATGAACTGTGGCTGCTCCTCCCATTAGCTTGGCTTGCCTCAGGTCTGTAGCTATCTATTCCCAACAGGCCCATGTAAGTGGATTTAAATAAATTGATTGATGTTTTTCTTGCTTGGGAGGAAATATTGAGAGAACATTTTTTTTAATCATCATCATATAGTGTGTATGAGATAAAGAAAAGCACATATTACTGTGTGAGAGATTATTATTATTATTTTTAAAAGTCTTCACATTTTCAAACAGTTTAGTAATGCCCACGTCCATAGCATACAAGCCAGTGAATTCTATGCGTTACAGCTGGATGAGTCAACAGACGTGGCGGGCCTGGCACAGCTCCTGGTATATGTCCGTTACGTTTATGGGGGGTCAATTAAGGAAGACATCCTCTTCTACAAACCACTGGAAACCAGGACAACATGAGAGGATATTTTTAAAGTACTGGACAGCTTTGTGACATCAAATGGACTTTGGTGGTCAAGATGTGTTGGTATCTGTACTGATGGTGCAAAAGCCATGACAGGGAGACACAGCGGAGTGGTAAGGCGCGTGTGCAAGCAGTTGCTCCTGACGCAACTTGGGTACACTGCAGCATCCACCGAGAGGCTCTTGCTGCCAAAGGAATGCCTGACAGCTTGAAAGACATTTTGGAGACGAGCTTAAAGTTTTTTTTACAGACCAGAATTTTCACTTGTCTGACCGCTTGCATGATGACGAGTTTCTCACACGACTGGCCTATCTGGGTGATGTTTTTTTCCTCGCCTGAATGATCTGAATCTAGGATTACAGGGACTCTCCGCAACTATACTCAATGTGTGGGACAAAATTGAGGCTATGACTGACCCTTTCCCTCCTGGACAAAAGGAACACTTACGTGAGAATGCTATTCATTGACTACAGCTCAGCGTTCAACACCATAAAGCTCATCACTAAGCTAAGGATCCTGGGATTAAACACCTCCCTCTGCAACTGGATCCTGGACTTCCTGACCGGCCGCCCCCAGGTGGTGAGGGTAGGTAGCAACACATCTGCCACGCTGATCATCAACACTGGAGCTCCCCAAGGGTGCGTGCTCAGTCCCCTCCTGTACTCCCTGTTCACCCACGACTGCATGGCCAGGCACGACTCCAACACCATCATTAAGTTTGCAGACGACACAACAGTGGTAGGCCTGATCACCGACAAGACAGCCTATAGGGAGGTCAGAGACCTGGCCGAGTGGTGCCAGAATAACAACCTATCCCTCAACGTAACCAAGACTAAGGAGATGATTGTGGACTACAGGAAAAGGAGGACCGAGCACGCCCACATTCTCATCGACGGGGCTGTAGTGGAGCAGGTTGAGAGCTTCAAGTTCCTTGGTGTCCACATCAACAACAAACTAGAATGGTCCAAACACACCAAGACAGTCGTGAAGAGGGCACGACAAAGCCTATTCCCCCTCAGGAAACTAAAAAGATTTGGCATGGGTCCGGAGATCCTCAACAGGTTCTACAGCTGCACCATCGAGAGCATCCTGACTGGTTGCATCACTGCCTGGTACGGCAACTGCTTGGACTGACCGCAAGGCACTACAGAGGGTAGTGTGTACAGCCCAGTACATCACTGGGGCTAAGCTGCCTGCCATCCAGGACCTCTACACTAGGCGATGTCAGAGGAAGGCCCTAAAAATTGTCTATGACAATTTTTAGTCATAGACTGTTATAGACTGTTCTCTCTACTACCGCAAGGCAAGCGGTACCGGAGTGCCAAGTCTAGGACAAAAAGGCATCTCAACAGTTTTTACCCCGAAGCCATAAGACTCCTAAACAGGTAATCAAATGGCTACCCGGACTATCTGCATTGTGTGCCCCCCCCAACCCCTCTTTTTACGCTGCTGCTACTCTCTGTTTATCATATATGCATAGTCGCTTTAACTATACATTCATGTACATGCTACCTCAATTGGCCCGACCAACCAGTGCTCCCGCACATTGGCTAACCGGGCTGTCTGAATTGTGTCCCGCCACCCACCAACCCCTCTATTACACTACTGCTACTTTCTGTTCATCATATATGCATAGTCACTTTAACCATATCTACATGTACATACTACCTCAATCAGCCTGACTAACCGGTGTCTGTATGTAGCCTCGCTACTTTTATAGCCTCGCTAATGCAACAAGGGCAACCAGTGAAGAACAAACACCATTGTAAATACAACCCATATTCGTTTATTTATTTTCCCTATTGTACATCGTTACATCACTGTATATAGATATAATATGACATTTGAAATGTCTTTATTCTTTTGGAACTTCTGAGAGTGTAATGTTTACTTTTTATTTATTATCTACTTCACTTGCTTTGGCAATGTTAATATATGTTTCCCATGCCAATAAATCCCTTATATTGATATATATGAGAGAGAGAGAGGAGAGAGGAGAGAACTCTGGGGACAGAATACCAAAACAACACCATAAACACGAACACCTGATAAACCTGGTGTTACCATAACAACCAAGGGAACCGTTAGGTTCCAATTTTCTGATGAAAATCTGCAAATGTTGTCCATTGATGGTCATAAATGGTCTACTGACACTGTACAGATACAGACCCCACAGGACTAAAAGGAAAGCTGGCCCTTGAGGCCATCGTTAACAAGCTCCCTGCTGTCTGGTTTCAGGTCTGCTTCATTGTCAAGAGGGACACATGCAGAATTAGCATCCATTTTGGAGATTGAATGGATCCCCTGAGATCTGCTAAGTAAACAGCCCCTCTGTTTTTAGTGGGTAACAAAGGTGTGTGTGTTCAACAGTGTGAAGTAGGCCATTTACCTCAGAATCCTCATTTCTGACACCGAGCTCCAGCACTGCATGTGGATCCTTCAACTTGGCTTGGGTGGACTTGGCCATCTGAAGGTTGAGCTGCCATCCGACATGTTCCAGCTATCAACCATACAGAAACCACGATAAAAACATTTTAAATGCTGTTCGTTGTTGCAGTAACTTCATTGTTGATGCAATATCCCCAGCGGACTTGGCAGTTTCACCCATTAAGGATTCTAGCTTTAAGAAATCTTAAGAAACAATTCTGGCCCGGTTTTTCCCAATAGCGCTGGAATTTAGGCTTACGAGTGTTAACGATCTATCGTTCAAAATCTTGATTCTATGTTTAGTGGAGATCTTGTATAAAGTGATGTGGAAGGGCAAGAAAGCACCTAACGACCAACTTAGCCGAGGCAGTCGGTAAATAACAAGCTTTAAGTGCAACTTTAGTAACAATGGTTTTGGGAAACGGCTCTGATTTAACGATGCCCCAACGAAGGTTCTAACGATGACCTTAACCTTAAGATGCTTTTGGGAAACCGGGCCCTGATCAGTTGGATGGTACAGTGAAAGCACATTTAAAGCAGAGGCCCAATGGGACCGCTAAGTGGCAGAACGCTCCATTAATCTGCTTTAGCAGTGAAATAGATTAGGTGTGGTGAGAGGAGAGATGACGCCGAGTGGCATAATAAACCTGGACTTCTCTCTGTGTGGTCCCAGGATGTCACAGCACCAAGTGTGATGACACCCACTCCAGCCTCCCAAGGGGGACAATGCTAAAGACTACTTCCCAAATGGCACCCTAATCCCTGATGGTCCCAGTCAAAAGTAGTGCACTATAAGTAGTGTACTATATAGGGAATAAAGTGCCATTTAGGACACCCCCGAAGACTGCTGTCAATAAGAGTATCATGACAACATCACAGGCAATAGTTTTTTTAACCAGGCAAGTCAGTTAAGATCAAATTCTTATTTTCAATGACGGCCTACCAGGGAACAGTGGGTTAACTGCCTTGTTCAGGGGTAGAACATTTGTATAATGTATAATCGTTCATGTTCAAATTATCAGTTGGATCTGGCAGTTTCCTATCCATGCCAGTGTGGCTCGGGACTTTGGCTCAACTGGACTGGCTTAATGCCACAAAGAAAGTGCAAACGTTTTCTGCTTTCATTGTTTAGCCACTAGAGATAGGAAAGCCTAAACATTATGTTTGTACGCAATGCAATAATGCAATTAGCCATTCTACGTACTTGTGCAGTGACGCAATTTGTAACTGGACACAACTACGCAAGATCGCCATTTCTCGTAGCTACAGTAATGGCATTATTTCGTTGAGTACGTACGATATAAATAAAGCTTAAACGCCATAGCAGGGGCAGATTTACTGCACTGCCGTTGACACAGTTTCTCCTCACCTTTTTGGGAGCAAAAATCCTCTGCCTGACCTTCTCCACGACATCTGGGCAGACAGCGGTCCAGGCCTGGCAGAAGGCCTCCGCCTTCTCTGGGGAAAGATGGATCTTCTCCAGCTGCTGCTTCAGGGATGCAGGCTTCACATTATGATAGACAGCCTGCATAGAGATAGACGATCTGTAATAGTGATAGACAGCCTGCATAGAGATAGACGATCTGTAATAGTGATAGACAGCCTGCATAGAGATAGGGGATCTGTAATGGTGATAGACAGCCTGCATAGAGATACGGGATCTGTAATAGTGATAGACAGCCTGCATAGAGATAGACGATCTGTAATAGGACTCGAGGCACTCTTCTTTTTATTCACCGTCGCTTAACACATGTTTAGACGCTAAATCTTGGTCTACATTATATTTCATCTTTATTTAACCAGGTAGGCTAGTTGAGAACAAGTTCTCATTTGCAACTGCGACCTGGCCAAGATAAAGCAAAGCAGTTCGACACATACAACAACACAGAGTTACACATGGGATAAACAAAACATACTGTCAATAATACAGTAGAAAAAAAGAAAACAAAAGTCTATACACAGCATGTGCAAATGAGGTAAGATAAGGGAGTTAAGGAAATAAATAGGCCATGGCGGAAGTAATTACAATATAGCAATTAAACACTGGAATGATAGAATATCTCTACTGAGCATCCAACCCAGCTTTAATGAGGAAAAAAGGTACATGTACAGTATGTGGCCATACCATTGAGATGTTGTACCAATTCTACACATGACACCTCAACTCATATTACTCAGTGGAGAAACCTACCGCCAGGTGAAGTTTCCTGCAGAATTCTGGGTGAATTGCAATGATGAAAGTCAATGCTTCTGTAGTTTGTTAGTAGTCAGCTATTTGGCTGGCAGCTGGCGTTTGTGTGACCACATTGTTATGGAGCGGCAGGTAGCCTAGTGGTTAGAGGTTTGGGCCAGTAACCGAAAGGTTGCTGGATCGAATCCCCGAGCTGACAAGATAAAAATCTGTTGTTCTGCCCTGAACAAGGCAGTTAACCCACTGTTCCTAGGCCGTCATTGTAAATAAGAATTTGTTCTTAACTGACTTGCCTAGTTAAATAAAGGTTAAATAAGAAATATAACAAAGCATGTTCTCTTTCAGGCTTAATTATTTTATATTGTGACAATCATCATCACCAATAGCACCATAGAAAGGTTACAGTGTGCATACTTTGGATACTTGAACACGTCATACATCCTTTTTTAAATTGCTCTGTATGTGACACCTAAAAATTCTCAAATCAGCTTCAAACTGGGCAACAGTACACTACATTCTAGACTGGAAACGGTAAGTTAACTGTGCAACAATGAATTTAATATATTTTATTCTACACTATACAGTGCATTTGGAAAGTATTCAGACCCCTTACCTTTATCCACATTTTGTTACGTTACAGCCTAATTCTATATTAATTAAATAATTTAAATATGACGAGGAAAAAAACAATTTAAACAATCTACACACAATACCCCAAAATGACAGAACTATGATTTTTTTGCAAATGTATTAAACATAAAAAACAGAAATACCTTATTTAAATAAGTATTCAGACCCTTTGCTATAAGACTCGAAATTGAGCTCAGGTGCATCCTGTTTCCATTGATCATCCTTGAGATGTTTCTACAACTTGATGGGAGTCCACCTGTGGTAAATTCAATTGATTTGGAAAGGCACACAAACAGTTAAATAGTATCCGCAAAACACCAGTCTCAACGTCAACAGTGAAGAGGCGACTTCGGGATGCTGGCCTTCTAGGCAGAGCTCCTCTGTCCAGTGTCTGTTCTTTTGCCCATCTTAATCTATTATTTTTATTGGCCAGTCTGGCATTTTCTTTGCAACTCTCCCTAGAAGGCCAGCATCCCAAAGAAAATGCCATATCTCAGACTGGCCAATAAAAAGAAAAGATTAAGATGGGCAAAGATGGGCATTAAGATTAAGATTGGCATCCGTAGTCGCCTCTTCACTGTTGACGTTGAGACTGGTGTTTTCGAATACTATTTAATGAAGCTGCCAGTTGAGGACTTGTGAGGCGTCTGTTTCTCAAACTAGACACTCTAATGTACTTGTCCTCTTGCTCAGTTGTGCACCGGGGCCTCCCACTCTTTCTATTCTGGTTAGAGCCAGTTTGAGCTGTTCTGTGAAGGGAGTAGTACACTGCGTTGTATGAGATCTTCAGTTTCTTGGCAATTTCTCACATGGAATAGCCTTCATTTCTCAGAACAAGAATAGACTGACGTGTTTCAGAAGAAAGTTCTTTGTTTCTGGCCATTTTGAGCCTGTAATCGAACCCGCAAATACTGATGCTCCAGATACTCAACTAGTCTAAAAGCCAGTTTTATTGCTTCTTTAATCAGAACAACAGTTTTTAGCTGTGCTAACATAATTAACTTAAAAAAGGGTTTTCTAATGATCAATTAGCCTTTTAAAATGATAAACTTGGACTAGCTAACAACGTGCCATTGGAACACAGGAGTGATGGTTGTTGATAATGGGCCTCTGTACGCCTATGGAGATATTACATTAAAAAACAAAACTGCCGTTTCCAGCTACAATAGTCATTTACAACATTAACAATGTCTAAACTGTATTTCTGATCAATTTCATGTTATGTCAATGGACAAAAAATAAGCTTTTCTTTCAAAAACAAGGACATTTCTAAGTGACCCCAAGCTTTTGAGTGGCAGTGTAGATGTGCAGCGACGCTCTCCATCCAACGTGACAGAGCTTGAGAGGATCTGCAGAGAAGAATGGGAGAAACTCCCTAAATACAGGTGTGCCAAGCTTGTAGCATCATACCCAAGAAGACTCGAGGCTGTAATCACTGCCAAAGGTGCTTCAACAAAGTATTGAGTAAAGGGTACTGAATACTTATATAAATGTAATTTCAGTTATTATTTTTAATACATTTGCAAAAACTTCTAAAAAAAACTATTTTTGTTTTGTCATTATGGGGTATTGTGTGTAGATTGATGTGGGAAAAAATGATTTAATCAATTTTAGAATAAGGCTGTAATGTAACAAAATGTGGAAAAAGTGAAGGGGTCTGAATAATTTCTGAATGCACTGTATATACAAAAGTCTATGGACACACCTTCAAATTAGTGGATTTGGTTATTTCAGACACACCCATTGCTGACAGGTGTATAAAAAATTAGCATAGGGAGTAGAATGGCACGTACTGAAGAGCTCAGAGACTCAACATGGCACCGTCATAGGATGCCACCTTTCCAACAAGTCAATTTGTAAAATTTCTGCCCTGCTAGAGCTGCCCCGGTCAACTGTAAGTGCTGTTATTGTGAAGTGGAAACTTCTAGTAGCAACAAAGGCTCAGCTGCAAAGTGGTAGTCCACATAAGCTCACAGAACGGGACCACCGAGACGATTCTGTGCTTTCAACTTTGTGGCAACAGGCTGGGGACAGCCTAATCGGACACGCCGATTAATCGGTCGAATCTCTAATCAGTGCCCGACCTCACTAACGCTCGTGGCTGAATGGAAGCAAGTCCCTGCAGCAATGTTCCAACATCTAGTGGAAAGCCTTCCCAGAAGAGTGGAGGTTGTTATAGCAGCAAGGGGGGGGGGGGACCAACTCCATTTTAATGCCCATTATTTTGGAATGAGATGTTTGACAAGCAGGTGTGCACATACTTAAGGTAATTTAGTGTAGCTAGAGTTGAGGCGAACATCAAGGCCTACTTACCTGTTCTAGAATGAAGGCAGTTGTATCCAGCACCAGACTGAGATCCTGCTTGTCCAATGACAGCGCACTCTGCAGTTTCTGTTCTTCCTCTTCACTGAAAGTGCGCTCTTCCTGAGGGACACAATTAACTTCATCATTCTTTGTAAACACATGTACTGGAAAAATGGATTCAAGCGGGCTGCAGCAATAGCATGACTAAAGCCAGATGTTTGACGGCACTAGAAACACCAGTGCCACTTGCACTATTCTATAAAACCCAAGTGAGGCTTATCATGCATCACCGAGTTTGTGTAGCCTGGGAGCCAGTCGGCTTCTTCTTTCTCACCAACTAAACCGTAATGAATTGTCAGGCTGGACAATGACAGCCATGGATTTAGCAAGAGACGCCACCTGACATGCTCTCTCGAGACACCTACCTTCAGGTGAAGTTTCTGCAGAATTCGTGAAAGTAGTCTGGAGAATTTATTCAGTTCAATTGTGTTGATGGAAGTTACTGCTTCTTTTATGCTGTGGATTGAATAACAACGTCAGATTGTGTGGAGCACAATTAGCTAACAGGCATGGATGAAACTGCTCTCATGAATGGATGAGTAGGACTAGCCTAAAAATTCCGACCTTAAGAAATTAACGAAAGTCGGATTCTTATGGCTGTAACATGACCTCTATTTCTCATGTAAATGTTGCTATAGAGTGAGATCCTTGGGCAATTTCATAAAGATTGACTCGCAAGATGACTTTTCGACTATGTTATTAGCTTGCTAGCTAGCAGGGCTAGCTTAACGTTTCATTTAGAAAACATGTTACCTTGAAGTAGAAAACGGAAACTAAATGCCCACCTTTGTGTTTCTGTGATTATGGCAGCCATCACGGTCTTCTGTATGTTGAACAAATATATTATTCGTTTAAATCTGTCACTACAAAATGCAACAGCAGGAATCCTTATTTTCTCTTCCTGTTATGAAACGCTGCATTCGCGACCATCTATATTGCGCGCTCAGCGCGTTCATTCACTAAACCACTTAATTACACACCAATACCAAATCAATTTAATATAACATTGTAATCTATGCTGTTATAATTAACAAGGTATATATTGCTGGTTTGCTACTAACTGACAATTACATAAAAAAAAAAAAATGATTTTTCTGCATAAAAGCTGCGCAAGACTTGGCCTAAAGCAGTCACGTGCTGTCATACTGTCGTATATTTGTGCATGACTTTGTTCTATATCGCAGTAAATTGTGAATCAATTATCTATCAATGGCATTGTAGTTTAGTCAAGTACTGGCCACTAATATACTTTATGATAGCGTATTGCTTTATCTAGTAGCATGGCGCACCAATCACTTCAAAATGTAATCATGTGATCAAATAAAATTATATGTCACATGCGCCGAATACAACAGGTGTTGTCGGTAGTCCTTAACTCTTTCTTGAACTGCATTGCTGGTTAAGAAAATATTTACTAAACTAAACTAAAACGTTTAATAAAAAGTTACACAAAATAACAATAACGAGGCTATATAAAGGGGGTGCCGGTACCGATAGCAAAGAGAATAGTCTATGACTTGGGTGACTGGAGTCTTTGACAATGTCCATAAGATGTTACCTACTTAGATCAAACTGTGGTCCAACTTTCTCCTCTTTCAGACAAACATACTTAACTGCGCTATTATATTATTGATTACAATGAAACCTAACTGCCAACACAAATTCCAAATAGGCAAAAAATGATTCAATACTTTATTAAGTTGCAAAAAAACAAAAAACACATGCACTGATTAAATCAAGAGGAACATTTTTGATAAGACAAAATCATTTGTTTAAACCATTGTGTATACAGGTAAGACAAAGAAATATAATTTCAGCATATATCGTCATATCAGTGGAGGCTGGTGAGGGGAGGACAGCTGATAATTGCTGGAACACCATTCCACAGATTCCGCTACAGCCATTACCACATGCCCGTCCTTCCCAATTAAGATGCCTCCAACCTCCTGTGCATCATATACTGTATATAACAATATTCTGTTAAGTTTGTTTTACAAACCACTAAAGTATGAATTTCCAATACTGTAGCACCCACGACAGTGAGGGTCGAGGAATGGAATAAATAAATACTTCATTTTCTCAAACAGAACAAAGCCACATCAATGTCATTTAAAACCAGGGAGAGAAGAAAAAAAAGTTAACGCCAAAAAAATTCACACAGTACCTTCATGCTCTTTGAGAAAAGTTGGTATTTGTTCGGATTTTGGTTAAACAAATTGCATGGTAAACATTGGTCGACTTCTGCATGGTGGGTCTTGCCGGCTATTTAAAGGAGGGTAAGTTTGGCACTTTTATGCTGATGTCTCCAATGTTGATGTTTCTGGGCATTTCGGGGAGGTTCATGTTCTTTACGGCTGACACTGCGCGAGCAGGGGCTCCTGCAATACCAGCCTAGACACAAAACATAAATATAACAGAGTTAAGAGTCCCTAGAAACACTTACACCACTCGACCCTCACAATGGACAGGGACACACAACCGCACAGGACGAAACATACAGCACCACAGACACCAGACAAAATGCAAAGCACCAACTTTTAAAAACAGACATATGTGCAAATGTACATCCAAATGCCTAGCTTCATATGCACATGCAATATTTGGTTCATTTATGATTTACATGACAACCAGGGCCAAATATGAATCAACTATGAGAACATAGTGCTACATTCATTGATCTTAAAATATTAAATTTACTTTTAAAAAGACAGAGGCAGCATTGCTTGAAAAGTGAACCAACCAAATTCTTAAGGACTGATAAGGATACAAATGCAAGGAGAGAATTGGGTAAAGCAGAAAAAATGGATTTTGATATGAGGAGGAAATGAAGCTATAGTTATGTATAGAATGTTTATAGAATTTAGAAAACATAAATTGGGCATGTGACTGAAGTGAAATGTCTTATATAGGCTATGTGTCTTGGGAAACTAACTAGAGCAATATCAGATGGCCTAATGTAAATCACTCTACACTAAGATTTACTGCTTACTCACATCTGTATGTGAGGGGGACCGAGTGGCGCAGCGGTCTGAGGCGTCACTACAGACCCGGGTTCGATCCAAGGCTGTATCACAACTGGCTGTGATCGGGAGTCCCATATGGCGGCGCAAAATTGGCCCAGCGCTGTCCGAGTTAAGGGATGGTTTGGCCGGGGTAGGCCGTCATTGTAAATAAGAATTTGCTCTTAACTGACTTGCGTAGTTAATTAAAGGTTGAATAAATAAAAACAAATCTGTATGTGAACATTTCTTACAGCTTAAATATTTCTCAGTGAAATATAACACCATTATTAGAATTCATAATAGTTTCATAGACCTTTTTATGACCATTCCTGAAGTACAATAAACAGACTGTTTTACCAGTTAGAACATTTAGGAACTTTTTCAAGGATATACTGTAATATATTACAATTTTAACAACTCAGAAGGGAACTCCTCACACGGTAAGGTAAGGACTTAATAGTTGGTAACGTGGGTGACCATGTTCAATCTAGGCTAATGTTTGATTATTAAAAAAAGTACATAAAAGATACAAGCGACAGCTATTCAATGTTGAGAGTTATTTCCACGGCATTACCCAATGACATGGACCATGTGGGGAATTGTTGTAATACTGTGACACAGCAGGGTGTCTACTCTATGGTATACTGAAGGAGAGGGAGGAAACACACTAAAGCAATGAATTTCAAAGCATTGTTCAATAGAAAATGATACAAAAAGGTTATCTAATATAATTTGAGATACAAAACAAAATTGGTTGAAATGTCAATAGCAAAATAAGTAATGGACATTTGCTATGAATAACATTTCTTGATCCCTAGATTGAGGGATTGCTTTTGAAAATCACAGCTGTTCTTTCACAGAATCTTCAACAGTCAGACCCAAAAATTTAAATTCAAATCAGCTTCTAGGCTACATTTTTTAGTTGTGAAAATGAGTAGAACTAGGCATCTTTTCAACTACCATAGGACCAGTTACAAATATTAAATCAGTAGCATTCACTAAATGTTTAAACCAGTTTAGCCATTTCTAAAATTATTTTCCAATGGTTTTGTTCTGAGCAGAACCCTTCGTTCCGTTCCAATGTTCCCGACCAACAAAATAAAGAATTATACCTACAGAGGAGCGGCTTCTATGGAGGAATTTTGAATGTCTTCGAACTTCAGAGTTGGCTTAACGTTGGACCAGAGATGCTAGATCACTAACAAGCTTCTGTGTGCAGACCGGCACCAAAATAAAAACATCTTACCTTTTTGTGGTTAATAAATCTAATGTGAAATGTGATAACTATAGTATCCCAAACTAGCAATGAAAAAGTAAATCCATTCTTCTCTAATAAGAAATGTCTCTCTCCATCTTCTGAATCACACTTGTAACGTCAGTAGGCTTATTGCTATGCTTCGGAGGGGGAGGGGCAGGTAGCCTACACACGCACACACACACTGGCAAAGATGTTCAGCTGGCAGGCAGAAGAAGTTTCAGATTGACAGAGGGAGGTCTTTGCATAGGCGCTTTGTTGGGGGTTTTTGTGGGAGATTTTTTTTGTTGTTGCCCGGAACTTAAAATAATAGTATTAACCAGTTCCAATGCTTTTAAAATAACAGTTCGGTTCCGGAACAGTATAGATCCCTTTCATTCCAGGTTCCGGTTCTGTTCCCTCAACCGGTTATAACTCTTGATGTACACAGAATTCTAATTTCATCCTCTGTAATTAAAAACACGAGGTCAGTTTAAGTGTCCTTCATAAATTTTGCTGCCCTCAAGTTGAGTGACAATACAGAGTAGCTACTGTCCTCAATGAGAACAACCCTGGGTTTTTACTGACCTTGGCAGCCAGTCAACTAAATTATACTGTATAGCCTACACTATATGTAACAACTCAAGGGAGACAAAAATAGACTTGCTCCTTGCCAGTTGCCCAAAGGCCTAGGTTTCTGGTCTAGTACTCAGTCACGCATAGCTATGTTAAGAATCACACCATACTAAAACTATGTTCCATTGGTTTCCCCAAACAGGCATTACTACAGTGTCAGCACTGAGCTGTGACTGCCTGGAAAACCAAATGACTGGCTTGGGATATGGTCTGTTGATTAATAAACACTAATGTCACACACCGGGGGGGGGGGGGGGGTAAGACACATTTCATGTATGTAAACAGTGGTTTACACGTGTCATAAAATCAGTCTGATGAGAGTTATAGGGCAGCAAAGCAGAGCGTGGTGACAAGGACCAGTAGAGATAAAGCAACAGCATGCAGTGTTGTACTTGGCTAGCTATGAGCCTAGCGAGATGTGGCTCGAAATTTTCAGCACCTGCGAAATTGACACGAGACCTCTGTTACAGACACAAACACCGAGCCAGACCAGACAGGTGAACAGTATAATAGCACCTCTTAGAGCCTCACCACAGGAGGTCGGTGCACCTTAATTGGGGAGGACGGGCTCGTGGTAATGGCTGGAGCGGAAGGAGTGTAATGGTATCAAATACATCAAAATACATGGTTTCCAGGTGTTTGATGCCATTCCATTTGCTCTATTACAGACATTATTAGGAGCCGTCCTCCCCTCAGCAGCCTCCGCTGCTCTTCTTACTTACTATACTGTTGGTAAAAAGTACCGTCGGCTACACGTATTACTCAAATGTAAACTTGCATACTTGCCACATCTCTCGTGCTACATCTGGAGGTGAGAGTTGCCACCCTTGAAGCAGGGCAGTGTAAACAGAATGTTCTCATTGAGCCAACACTCCCACAGTATAAATGGTAATACCGGAGCAATGTTTCTGAAACAGCTGAAATGTATTATTCCTAATATTTGAGACTTGTTTTATCGAGTTACCTGAAATTGCAGTAACAGCCTGTAACATTCAGATTTTTTTTTGCAGTAGCTGCTGGCTGCACTGAGCCACGTAAAACTATGGAAGCCCATCCCCACCACCAAAAACAAAACGTAGATCATACGAATAGGAGATGTTTTTTCACTTGTAACATTGTGTGGTGATTACAGAGGTGGCACTACATGTCCCAGAGTGGGGGGGGGGGGGGAATTGTTTTCCTGGGGCATAGAGTTTTTCCTGATCTGGCAGTAGGCTAACCTAAACAACTCCAGACCCTAGTTGTAGTGTATGACATAGTAATAAATCAGCTGTAAAAACATGTTTTATTTAGGCTATGATGGGACCAGTTTATTTTTGGATTCAGGAAAAATAAAAAATAAATAAACTATGGCAGGTATAGCCGACAAACAGTTCTGTATGGCTAAGCCTAGTCTGCCCAATATCAAGTCCCTGTTATCCTAAAAACTATTTACTGTCACCATACATGGAAGTTTCAAATGATAATTGAAACATGTTAACCAATTTCCTTAATAGTAGCTAAGCAATATAGGGTTTCATTATTCTTTTTAAGTAACAGTAATAAATTGTTGGGTCTGCTGTGAAAGATTTTGATGTTAGTGACGTCGTTTTGCTATTAAGTGGTCGGCCCATGGAGAACTAGGTATAGTGTAAATTTGGGAGGTTAAAGTACTTGGTTGGAAATTTAGCAGTACCTGTGTCTACCTGTCCTGTCTGGGAGACTGAAAGATAAACGTCTGTAAAGAGAGAAGAATGGAAAGAACTAGAAAGCGTCAGGGAAAAAGAGGAATGACGAATGTTGTTAAAGCAGATCAAAGTAATTACAGTTTATATATACACTGAACAACAATATAAGCAACATGTAAAGTGTTGGTGCCATGTTTCATGAGCAGAAACTTTTCAAACGCACAAAAAGCTTATTGCGCTCAGATTTTGTGTACAAATTTGTTTATATCCCTGTTAGTGAGTATTTGTCCTTTGCCAAGCTGATCCATCCACCTGACAGGTGTGGCATATCAAGAAGCTGATTGAACAGCATGACCATTACACAGGTGCACCTTGTGCTGGAGACAATAAAAGGCCACTCTAAAATGTGAAGTTTTGTCACACAACACAATGCCACAGATGTCTTGAGGGAGTGTGATATTCACATGCTGACTGCAGGAATGTCCACCAGAGCTGTTGCCACAGAATAGAATGTTCATTTCTCTACCACAAACCGGCTACAACGTCGTTTTAGAGAATTTGGCTGTACGTCCAAACGGCCTCACAACCGCAGACCATGTGTAACCATGCCAGCCCAGGACCTCCACATCTGGCTACTTCACCTGCAGGATCGTCCAAGACCAGCCACCAAGCAGCTGGTTAAACTGAGTAGTATTTCTGTCTGTAATAAAACCCTTGTGTGGGGAAAAACTCATTCGGATTGGCTGGGCTTGGCTCCCAAGTGGGTGGGCCTATACCCTCCCAGGCCCAGTTTTATCAGCTGCTCCCCTGCCCAGTCATGTGAAATCCACAGATTAGGGCCTAATTGACTGATTGACCTAATTAGGGCCCAATTGACTGATTTCCTTACATGAACTGTAACTCCGTAAAATCTTTGAAATTGTTGCATGTTGCGTTTATATTTTTGTTCAGTATAAATAGAAAGTATTAAGACCTATCGTAGACCACATTCATAGACACTGAACTGAGAGGCCTCAACTTCTCCAAAGTCAAAGAAACAGTTAATTGAGTTTTACATTGAGCTGGTTGAGCATGTGAAAGTGAACTAAATCCAACCTATCATTCTTCACCAATTTGTATTAACAATTTTTTCCTACATACTACTTGAAATGTATTTTGTTTACATCACTCTTATGACTCAGAATTAGCTTTGGTGTTGAAGTTTGAATGATTATGACTATGAGGAACACTGCGGTCTAGGGTAGGTCCAAGAAGGAAGAGACGGAGCACATCTGTTTGTTGAACAGTCAAAGACTCGGCTTACAATACACATGTCAATAATGATTCCATTTGATCAACCATAAAATGCAGCCTAAAGTTGTTACCAAAGCATCGTTTCCATTGTTAGACACAGCCACATTGCTACAGTGAGGTAAAAATATCTGTAGATGTTTGAAACAAAGATAACAGCAAGTTACACATCCATGGGACTTCAGAGTTTCACCACGTAACCTTATATTGTGTAGTAGCACTACATTGCAATAACAGCCGAGCAAACGTAACCTGACAATATCTCCTTCACAGAACTTACTGATAAACATTTGTGGCTTTTAAATATTTCGCTTCATATTCATTTATTTAACTAACTAGAGAACTTTGTGTGTCAATTTAAAATACATCTTGTCTAAGTCATAATGGCATTGTTCTGCCATTGGCAAATGGCAATGATTCCATGAAATTGTCTCTGGCTATAATCTGTTTTCATGAATGGTGAAATGTAAAGACTATATATATTAAAAGAGATCTGCAAATTAATTAGGAAAAAAGTGACAGTTGCATGAGAACAAAGCAATATCTAGGCTTTAACATCATGGACAACTCACCTACAAGATATCAGCTCCCAGATGTTAACAAGCTCAGCTCAGGACAACTTTAACATCAGAATGACCACAACTAACCATTCAACAGTCATCCAAACGCTACCATCCCCTCCACATTTAAGCAAAATACACTAACAGGACATTTCCAGTCTATAGAGTGGGATGAGAAATGTATCTCATGGGGGTGTGTGATTATTGAGGATCAAGATTACGCAGATGCATTGGAAAATGTGTACATTTACATTCGGTAGAAGAGACAGTGTTTTATGATGATGATTATATTTTTAGGTTGGAAGAGAATGGCATTCTATGTGGTGCAGCAGTGGCGCGCCAGAGAGCACAAACACTTATCAGGAGCATCACAAGAAGGACATGCGGGGTCCAGCATTCACGCATGCCTGCACGTACCCAGAGTATAGGAAGTCCTAGAGAAGTACTCTTACCTCCGATTTCTCCATTTTGTTTTGGGCGTCCACCTGTATGATGATCTCATTCATGTTGGTCTCCAGCACCATTCCCCCCATCACCATCTCAGCCAGGATATTGTGGACCTACAGGTTAAATAGATGATCTATTAACAGGTTCTTCTCTGACTGAAAAAACATTCAATTGCTGTGACCCAAATATGCTTTTTTTGGGGGGGGGGGGGGGGCTTTGACACATTTGGAACCTACAGGATCTATTTCAAAGAGGGATTTTTTTCTTAGACAATAAAAATACATATTTATTATTGTTTGATATTGCAGAGGCTAAACAAATGTGAACAGGAGACGTGCAACCCTTGAAAACGGATGGCCTGATGAGAGCTATACACATACAACCTTATCTCATGTAAAAACATTCGATATGCAAACATAAATCACAGCAAGTCACATTTATAATTTGTTTGTTCTATGTAGATTGCTTCGTTTCCCCAAGGCAGATAGGTTGCTTTGGTCATTAACAATGTTCCTGCATACACCAATGGCGTAGTCCTAGGTCTGGGTTTTCCCAGACTAGGTTATAGATTACTGCTGTCACAATTATCTTGCTTTCTCTTTGCTCATATTACCCTGTGTACACATGAATATCAATGGCATCTTTCTGCGTGAAATGAGGCAACCTGTGCAGCAAGTAATACAATATCCTGCTTCGCTGCAACAGACTTGGCTAGATATGACGAGCCAGCAGGACCGAGCGTTATCACAGGGGAGATAAATTCACCTAGACAGTCTTAAAGTAAATGAATTACACAATGGCACAGTCAGTGTCTATGGGGAGTCACACATTCACTGTGAACATTTAACTGTCTCTGATATAGGACATATTACAATGAACAGCGTAATGCTAGGATATAGTTGATAGAATACTTTGTACCTTGTCCACGTGGAAAATTAAGTCAAGTTCACAGACATTCTCAAAGCATTTGTCCAGTGTTTCCACAAACACCTGTGGAAAGACAATCACATTCACTGAACAGTAATAATCTACCGAGTTAGGTTGGCCATCGTTTTACTCCATCAATGACACGTCCACCAACAACAAGCCAGTCTAAGATGGTGGTACCAAATGTTCATAGTTCGACAACAAAAAACGATCCCCCAAGACTTGAGAAACATTACCTGGATTAGGTCTAGGATGCCAAGCTCGCTCTCAGAGGAATCCACGCAGAATACAAAGTAGAGCGTGGCATAGTGTCTGTAGATAAGCCTGTTCTCAGATCCACCGATCAACCTGACACAAAAACAAAACGAGGGGACAATCGAAAAGTTCTCTGAACTGGGTGTATTCATTAGTGCAAACCGTAGCAACATTCTTGCAACGGAAAACATTAAGGAAAACTAGTATTTCTTATTGGAAAAATTAAAGTAGGTCCCTCCCCATTTGCCGTCTAGTAAATACACCCCAGTTGGTGTGTGTTTGCCTATGATCTGTGAACACTGGCATGCATGTGGAAGTGAAGCAAGGTTGGTTTATAGATAGCTTGTACATCGGAACAGTCAACACCACATGGGGAAATACAGTCACACATGGCACCAATAAATACATGGGATAGTTGTCAGCACAATGATCCTTAATGAAACACCAGTCAGTGTGATGTTTATTACGCAATACTAGGGTTGCAAAGGGTCGGAAACTTTCCGGTAAATTTCCAACATTTTCCCGGAAACTTTCCATTGGAAGTTATGCCCTGGAATTTGGGGAATTTTGCTTAAATTCATCAAAAAAAAAAGTTCATTTAAACAGTGAATCTTTTTTTGTGGGATACACATAAGGAAATTCTAGGTCTTGTGGCATATTTTGGTTAAACTATCCCCAATTCAATGGAATTGCAACCCTCTGCATGCACAGTGCATTCTTCCATCACATGTGCAGCTGACTCAAGATCTTGCACACTAATGAGATGCTATTGAGCCCACACCATTTACCCACTAGGCTATTAAGCCCACACCATTTACCCACTAGGGTATTAAGCCCACAGGTAGCCTAGTGGTTAGAGCATTGGGCCAGTAACCAAAAGGTTGCTAGATCGGATCCCCGGGCTAACAAGATAAAAATCTGTCGTTCTGCCCCTGAACAAGGCAGTTAACCCACTGTTCCTAAGCCGTCATTGTAAATAAGAATTTGTTCTTAACTGACTTGCCTAGTTAAGTAAAGGTAAAAAAAAATGTTTTGACAGTCTCCTGGAGGGGAAGGAGTCTCTCCAAGAAATGGCCATATCACAGTCTGCCGATATGGACAGCCCCATCAAGAGGATCCTCCTGGGTGATGTATTTTGGGAGAGAGTGGTAAGCAGCCTGAAACCGGTAGCAGTAGCCATTGCACGGATTGAGGGAGACAATGCCATCCTGTCTGATGTTCAGACTCTGCTTGCAGATGTAAGAGGAGAAATCCATACTGCCCTGCCCACTTCACTGTTGCTCCAAGCAGAGGAAACCGCAGTTCTGAAATACATCAAAAAGCACGAAGACTTCTGCCTGAAGCCTATACACAGTGCAGTGTACATGTTAGATCCCAAGTACGCTGGCAAGAGCATCATGTCTGGTGCAGAGTTCAACAAGGTCTATGGTGTCATCACTACCTTGTCTCGCCACCTTGGCCTGGATGAGGTTCTTGGCAGTCTGGCGAAGTACACTTCCAAGCAAGGGCTTTGGGATGGAGATGCAATATGGCAGTCGTACCAACATACCTCATCAGCCAACTGGTGGAAGAGACTGTGGATCTGAGGCTCTTTCCCCTGTTGCCCTCATCATCCTCCAAATCCCACCAACATCAGCCGCCTCAGAGCGCAACTGGTCCTTGTTTGGGAACACACACACCAAAGCATGCAACAGGCTGACGAATACACAGGTTGGAAAATTGGTGGCCATCCGGGCAAATTTGAGGCTTTTTGAGCCTGACAACAAGCCATCCTCAACAAGGTTGGAAAGTGACAGTGAAGAGGAGGCCTCAGAGTCTGATGTTCAAGAGATGGACATTGAGGAAGTCCAGGGAGAAGACATGGAAGCCTGAGAGGAAGACAACCAAAGCTTTAGTTTCTAGACTATCATTTTACAGATGCATGTTAAACATTTTTGGGAGATGCGATGGATCATTGGGGATCATTCAATATTCCCTTTTGTTGTTCAGTGGAATCATCCCATGTGAAGAATCAACTCATTTAATTAAAGTTCAATTCGTAACTAAATCGTTTTTTTAAAATTTCTATTGGAAGGATTTACTCATTTGCAATTATGTCTACTTATGATAAGGTAAAAGGTTTATGTTTCTGTCTCCATATGATATGGTAAATATATCCAATGCAAAAAACATGTACATTTAAATGGTATTAATATTAATTTGCATATGTTCCCACAGAAAGTTTCCACCTCTGAATATTACCCAAAATGTGCAACCCTACTCAATACACACATTCAATGACATGAAACACAGCCAAACATGTTGGTTTTATGAACAAGTAACCGGGTCAGGGGCAGCATTCACAATACACCATTTGAATATCCAGACGTCCAACAGAATGACAGGGCCCAGTGGCTAGCGCAGGTGAAGGAATATGCCAACAAGAAACGATTATTGATATAGTCCCAAAATGTTTTACATGTCAGCAATCAAGGTTTTAAGATATGTAACTTTCAAAATACAGAAATATGGCCCGTATGATGATGTATTTTGTGGATTTCTGTATTTTGAACATTACATAACTTGAAAACTTGATTGCTGACAGGCAAAACATTTTGGGACTATATCAATAATGGACTAATGAAACATAGCAATGAATAGTTTTTGGGTGGCATTTTCCTTTAACCTGCACTAGCCACTTGGCCCTGTCAATCTGTTGGACAAAAACAATCTGGCCCGTTTGATGCATTTAGCAGCATATGATGCAACATTAATTATTATATCAGCAATGGACTAATGAAACAAATATCAAAAGGATAGTTTTAGGGTGAAGTTTTCCTTTAAGTCCAGGACAAGGACAGAAGCCTTGACCAATCTTTGTAAGGCCTGATGAAAGCATGTTGACCTGAGTCTGTGTAGAAGGTCAAGCTGCTTGAGGAACATCGTATTTGTTGATGAGACTAAACTGTAGCAACAGTCATATACCAGGGATCCCAGGGGTGTATTCACTAGGAACCAAACAGAAGTAAATGGGCAGATCTCTAGGGAGACTAACCTGAACTTGTCTAATAAGTTTGTTGCAAAACATTTTACTACTGGTGTGCACTAATGAATACACCCCAGTTCTATTAGTCTCTGTTGAATGAGAGGAGGTTCCACAATGCAATAGCCTAACACCTGGGACTGCTTCATGAATGACAAATGAATATTCAACTATTCATAATGATCCAATTGATCTCTCCCCTGCTGGTCACCATCTGATAGGTTCCCTCCTTCTCCCTTAGCTCTCCCATGCAGTGCAATTTGTCATGAGCTGTTGCCTCATGGAAAGCTGATTCTACTCATGGAACATTGATGTAGAGTAGCCCACATCATCAGCTCAAATGGTTGTATTTGTCTACATGGAATTGAAAGAATATGCATTTCATTGTGACATCATCAGGAAGTGTTAAGACACCGCTTCATCTTAACACATATGGATTTCAGTACTCCAGTGCAGTTTGACGTCTTAAAAGAAATGTCTTACATTCCACCTTCTAGAAAATTGCAGACGTTCTCATCTCTTTTGGACACCAGATGAAATGTTTCTCTGATGATTTGTTGTTCTGTGTCTTCGTTCTGTGGAACATAAATTAAACATAGTCAGTGTGCATGGGAAAACCAAAATGTAAAGCTTTTGGTACAGGTCTTCACAACATTTATGCTTAAAACTATCCAGATGGCCATTTTCCCACTCATAACCTAAAAGAAGTGGCAGGACATTCACTGCATACTCTCTCCAGTGTCCACAAAATTCTTGCAAATGTTCTCTCTGAAATATGTGTAAGTCAGGTCATTGCAGTGAAAGGGAATGCCTTCAAGTGATCATGTGAAATGAGTCAAGTGATATGAAGCATGAGACTAGGGGGAGAGGCCATAGCAGAGAGCTCTCCATGTCAATGCAAGCACAGAGACTCTGGTCTAGCCTAATAACTCATAAACCTACTCTTCACTCCACTAAACACTCTCCTCGCTCTAGAAATGGAAAATCAAAAAGGGCAATATTGCACAGTAGCATATACAGTATGCTGTCAATATTCCTTTTGTTTTTTGAGCAACTCTCCTGTTGGAATATGTGAGAAAAAAATTATATATATTTTTAAATGTAGGTCATTTCAATGTGAAAGGACCCATGAGCACCAACATGTGTGGTTCATAGGAGCATGTCAAATTGGGTGTCAAATGAAAGCGAAGAGTCTACATTTTGGAGAAATTAAGATATACATGTTTGTGCTTTTCTAATAACTCATTTCTGTGTTCCATTCATGTGCTTTTTAATAGCCGTTTCCTGTGTTCATGCAAGTGACTGACTGAATCCTCACTATCAGTAGCTGCAATTTGCTGCCCTATGTACATAGACATGGAACACTGGTCACTTTAATAATGTTTACATACTGTTTTACGCATTTCATATGAGCAGTGCATTCGGAAAGTATTCAGACACCTTGACCTCTTCCACATTGTTACATTACAGCCTCCTACGGAGCTGTGAAGGGAACGGCACCTCCATACCTTCAGGCTCTGATCAGGCCCTACACCCAAACAAGGGCACTGCGTTCATCCACCACTGGCCTGCTGGCCCCCCTACCTCTGAGGAAGCACAGTTCCCGCTCAGCCCAGTCAAAACTGTTTGCTGCTCTGGCACCCCAATGGTGGAACAAGCTCCCTCACGACGCCAGGACAGCGGAGTCAATCACCACCTTCCGGAGACACCTGAAACCCCACCTCTTTAAGGAATACCTAGGATAGGATAAAGTAATCCTTCTAACCCCCCCCCCCCCTTAAAATATTTAGATGCACTATTGTAAAGTGGTTGTTCCACTGGATATCATAAGGTGAATGCACCATTTTGTAAGTCGCTCTGGATAAGAGCGTCTGCTAAATGACTTAAATGTAATGTAATGTTATTCTAAAATGTATTAAATAAATGTTCCTCAAATCTACACACAATACCCCAACATGACAAAGCGAACAGGTTTACACATTTTCGCAAATGTATTAAAAATGTAAAACATAAATACCTTATTTACATACAGTACCAGTCAATAGAATACATTAAACTATGAAATAACATGTAATCATGTAGTAACCAAACAAAAATAAAGAGTCAAACAAATCAAAATAGATTTTAGATTCTTCAAAGTAGCCACCCTTTGCCTTGATGACAGCTTTGCACACTCTTGGCATTCTCTCAACCAGCTTCATGAGGAATGCTATTCCACTAGTCTTGAAGGAGTTCCTACATATGCTGAGCACGTGTTGGATGCTTTTCCTTCACTCTGCAGTCCAACTCATCCCAAACCACCTCAATTGGGTTGAGGTTGGGTCATTGTGGAGGCCAGGTCATCTGATGCAGCACCATCACTCTCCTTCTGGGTCAAATAGCCCTTACTCTCCTTCTGGGTCAAATAGCCCTTACACAGCCTGGAGGTGTGTTTTGAGTCATTGTCCTGATGAAAAACAAATGATAGTTCCACTAAGTGCAAACCAGATGGGATGGCGTATCACTGCAGAATGGTGTGGTAGCCAGACTGGTTAACTGTGCCTTGAATTCTAAAGAAATCACTGAGTGTCACAAGCAAAGCACCCCCACACCTCTCCACCATAGTGGGAACCACACATGCGGAGATCATCCGTTCACCTACTCTGCGTCTCACAAAGACACGGCGGCTGGAACCAAAAATCTCACATTTGGACTCATCAGACCAAAGGAAAGATTTCTATCGGTCTAATGTCCATTGCTCGTGTTTCTTGGCCCAAGCAAGTCTCATCTTCTTATTGGTGTCCTTTATTAGTGGTTTCTTTGCAGCCATTCGACCATGAAGGCCTGACTCACGCAACTGATGCTGAGAGGTGTCTTACTTGAACTCTGTAAAGCATTTATTTGGGCTGCAATCTGAGGATGGTAACTAATGAATTTATCCTCTGCAGCAGAGGTAATTCTGGGTCTTCCTTCCCTGTGGCGGTCCTCATGAGAGCCAATTTCATCATAGTGCTTTATGGTTTTTGGTGAATGCATTTGAAGAAACTTTCAAAGTTCTTGAAATGTTCCATATTGACTGACCTTCATGCCTGAAAGTAACGATGGACTGTCGTTTCTCTTGGATATTTGAGCTGTTCTTGCCATAATATGGACTTGGTCTTTTATCAAATAGGGCCATCTTCTGTATACCACCCCTACCTTGTCACAACTGATTGGCTCAAATGCATTAAGGAGGAAAGAAGATCCACAAATTAACTTTTAACAAGGCACACCTGTTACTGAAATGCATTCCAGGTGACTACCTCACGAAGCTGGTTGAGAGAATGCTAAGTGTATGCAAAGCTGTCATCAAGGCAAAGGGTGGCTACTTTGAAGAATCTCAAATAAACCCACACACACACACACACACACACACACACACACACACACACACACACACACACACACACACACACACACACACCACACACACACACACACACAAATAAAAATAACACTTTTTTGCTTACTACATGATTCCACATGTTATTTCAAAGTGACACTAAAGCCAAGCTTATAGTGTCATACTCGAGTCTAATTGCTGCCAAACAGTACTCGACTGTGCTGTACTTTGATATCCAAACTTGTGAAAAATAAATGTTTATGATTGCTTCAGATTTGTAAAGTCAATTGATTGGACATGATTTGCAAATGCACACACTTGTCTATAAGGTCCCACAGTTGACAGTGCATGTCAGAGCAAAAACCAAGCCAAGAGGTCGAAGGAATTGTCCGTAGAGCTCCGAGACAGGATTGTGTCGAGAAACAGATCTGGGGAAGGGTACCAAAAACTTTCTGCCGCATTGAAGGTCCCCGGGAACACAGTGGCCTCCATCATTCTTAAATGGAAGAAGTTTGGAACCACCAAGACTCTTCCTAGAGCTGGCCACCAGGCCAAACTGAGCAGGTGGAGAAGGGCCTTGGTCAGGGAGGTGACCAAGAACCCGATGGTCACTCTGACAGAGCTCCAGAGTTCCTCTGTGGAGATAGGAGAACCTTCCAGAAGGACAACCATCTCTGCAGCACTCCACCAATCAGGCCTTTATGGTAGAGTGGCCAGACAGAAGCCACTCCTCAGTAAAAGGCACATGACAGCCCACTTGGAGTTTGCCAAAATGCACCTTAAGACTCTCAGGTCATGAGAAACAAGTTTCTCTGGTCTGATGAAACCAAGATTGAACTCTTTAGCCTGAATGCCAAGCGTCACGTCTGGAGGAAACCTGGTACCATCCCTACGGTGAAGTATGGTGGTGGCAGCATCATGCTGTGGGGATGTTTTTCAGCGGGCAGGGACTGGGAGACTAAATACAGAGAGATCCTTGATGAAAACCTTCTCCAGAATGCTCAGGACCTCAGACTGGGGCTAAGGTTCACCTTCCAACAGGACAACGACCCTAAGCACACAGCCAAGACAATGCAGGAGTGACTTCAGGACAAATCTCTGAACATTGAACATCCTTGAGTGTACCAGCGAAGGCCCGGACTTAAACCCGATCGAACATCTCTGGAGAGACCTGAAAATAGCTCTGCAGCGACGCTCCCCATCCAACCTGACAGAGCTTGAGAGAATCCGCAGAGAAGAATAGGAGAAACTCCCCAAATACAGGCGTGCCAAGCTTGTAGCATCAGGCCCAATAATACTGGAGGCTGTAATTGCTGCCAAAGGTGATTCAACAAAGTACTGATTAAAGGGTCTGAATACTTATGTAAATGCAATATAGATATATATTTTTTTATACATTTGCAAAGAAATTCCAAAAACCTGTTTTGCTTTGTCATTATGGGGTAATGTGTGTAGATTTATGAGAGGGGAAACAAATTCCACCATTTTAGAATAAGTTTGTAACGTAGAAAAATGTGAAAAATGTCAAGGGGTCTGAATACTTTCCCGAATGTACTGTATTTAACAGTTTTGGGAAAACGTGGACAACAGAGATTTTACAGAAATTCTGTTACCAAACTTTCCACCTGCGCAGTTTTTCCAGTGAATGTGTAAAATTGTTAAAAGTAGTCATTGTGTATAGAGTTGTTTAGTTTATCAACTTTGAAATCAATGGTTTTTGTTTGTCATACATTTTAAGTGAAAAATCTGAGACTCAGTGCAATTATGTTAACGTGGAATTGCCCCTTAGCTACCCTTGGGATTTTTTTTTTTATATAGTTTATCTATACCAACATTTAAAGATTATAGCCTTTTGTAAAGTCCTGCGTTGCTAAGGTGGTAGAGCATGGTGCCTGCAACCCCAGGGTTGCCTTTATTAATCTACAGTGGTGGGAAAAGAACCCAATTGTCAATACTTGAGTAAAAGTAAAGATAAGTACTGTAAATAGAAAATTACTCAAGTAAAAGTCACCCAGTTAAAAACTACTTCAGTAAAAGTATAAAAGCATTTGGTTTTAAATGTACAAGTATAAATCATTTCAAATTCCTTATATTAGGAAAAGCATACGGACACATTTTCTAGTTTTTATTTATTTACGGATAGTCAGGGGCATGCTCCAACTCTCACACATTTGCATATGAACAGTGGCGGTTCTAGACCATTTCAACTGGGGGGGGCCAAGCTGGGGCCAGTTGTACTGTTAGAGGAGCCAGTTACATTAGACGTTATTGTTGTCATATAGTTTTCACTGCATTGCAGGCATTAGCAAGCAAAAGACCATGTTCCGCGTTGCCACTGTCTAATAATGGATGTAAAAAAAGAACGATAGCAAAAATGTGTTATGTAAAAATGATTTCATACTCCACATTTAGGGGGGCCAAAATACTCCTTCTAGTTCATATGAAGCATGTGTGAGTCCGCCAGATCAGACTCAGTAGGGATGACCAGGGTTATTCTCTTGATAAGTGTGAATTAGACCATTTTCTGTCCTGCTAAGCATTCACAATGTAATGAGCACTTTGGGTGTCAGGGAAAATGTATAGAGTAAAAGTTGTCAAAATGTTAATAGTAAAGTACAGATACCCCCCAAAATTACTTTAGTACTTTAAAGTAATGTTACTTATGTACTTTACACCACTGTTAATCTATCGGACTCTATATGGTTAGCTAGTCTGTCCCCTTGTCTACTAGCCTGTGACGAGGAATACATGTTCATCTTTTAGAAGAAAAAAAAATTAAACATTTTGATGAGGAATTAATTGAGCACAAGTCAACAGGAGCACAAGTCAATAACGTGAACATCGGCGTGTCATGTGACGTAAACCCATTTGGAAGGACAGAACCAACACTCAACATTTATTCCTCAGTGATCAGTGCCCGAGACTGCTAGGAGACATGAACATCCCTAATCTAGTAGCCAGCCTGTGTGTGTAAAACGATAGCTATTCCGACACATGCTTAATTATTAAAATAACAATGTTGCTCAGTCTGACATAGCATATCCCAAGATCAATGACATAGCTAGCCACGTAAACAAACCAGTTAGGTCTCACATTACACCACATAAACCAGTATAACGTTAGCTACTTAACCGTGTTTGTTTGCAATAATTATGCAATTAATTTGCCCAAAATAGAGCTAGCTAGATAACATTGTTATATGCATGCTAGCTAGCTACAGCAGATTCAAAAGAATTCATTGCATACTCACGTAATGCTCGTAGAATTTAGAAAGCCGAGGTTTCCCATGGTTGTTGAATATTAATATAGCTTTAATCATGATGCTCTGTTTTATGAGGGGAAGAAAAAATGGGATCAGTCTATGAATGACTGTTGTCAACACTCCAGTACCGACCCAGTCTACCTGGGAACCGATTCTAATCTGTCTCAATCTAGCTCAAATTACGGCTAGCAGGCTAACAACATGCCATTTCTCCATCCAGATTTTGCGGAAATAACCACACTCCACGTCAAACCATTCATATTCTTGCAACTACAGCAGCCGTGGTGGGTCAAACTATGATGGCAAACGTTTCATTTGGCCAGTAAAAACATCTAACACCGACAATGCCTTCAGAAAGCATTCACACTCTTGCTTTTATCCCACATTCTGTTGTGTTACAGCCTGAATTTAAAATTGATTACGTTTATATTTTTTGTCACTGACCTACACACAATAACCAAAGACATCAAAGTGGAATTCTGTTTTTCCTAAGTTTTACAAGTTAATTAAAAATTAAAAGCTGAAATTTCTTGAGTCAATAAGTATTCAACCACTTTGCTATGGCAAGCCAAAGTATTTTCTGAAGACAAAAAATGCTTAACAAGTCACATAATAAATTGCATGTACTCACTCTTGTGCAATAATATTGTTTAATATTATTTTTCAAAATACTATCTCATTTCTGTACCCCACACATACAATTATCTGAAAGGTCCCTCAGTCGAGCAGTGAATTTCAAACACAGATTCAACCACAAAGACATGGCAGGTTTTGTAATACTGGGCAAAGAAGGGCACCTATTGTTAGATGGATTGAAAGAAAGAAAGAAACTAAGAAAGAAAGAAAGAAAGAAAGAAAGAAAGAAAGAAAGAAAGAAAGAAAGAAAGAAAGAAAGAAAGAAAGAAAGAAGCAGACTCCCTCACGACGTCAGGACAGCGGAGTCAATCACCACCTTCCGGAGACACCTGAAACCCCACCTCTTTAAGGAATACCTAGGATAGGATAAAGTAATCCTTCTAACCCCCCCCCCCCCCCCCCCCTTAAAAGATTTAGATGCACTATTGTAAAGTGGTTGTTCCACTGGATATCATAAGGTGAATGCACCAATTTGTAAGTCGCTCTGGATAAGAGCGACTTTGTAAAACGTAACTTTGAATATCCATTTGAGCATGGTGAAGTTGTTAATTACACTTTGGATGGTGTATCAATACACCCAGTCACTAACTCAGTTGACAGAAAGAAAGGAAACAGCTCAGGGATTTCACCATGACGCCAATGGTGACTTTAGAACAGTTACAGAGTTTAATGGCTGTGATAGGAGAAAAATGAGGATGGATCAACAACATTGTAATTACTCCACAATACTAAACTAATTGACAGAATGAAAAGAACGAAGCCTGTACAGAATGAAAATATTCCAAAACATGCATCCTGGCACCAAAGTAATACTGTAAAATATGTGGTAAAACAATGCAATTTTTGTTCTGAACATAAAGTGTTATGTTTGGGGCAAATACAACACATTATTGAGTACCTCTCTCCATATTTTAAAGTATAGTGGTGTCTGCCTCATATTATGGGTATGCTTGTGTAACCGATGTGAAATGGCTAGTTAGTTAGCGGTGGTGCGCGCTAATAGCATTTCAATCAGTGACGTCACTCGCTCTGAGACCTGAAGTGGTTGTTCCCCTTGCGTTGCAAGGGCCGCGGCTTTTGTGGCGCGATGGGTAACGATGCTTCGTGGGTGTCAGATGTTGATGTGTGCAAGGGTCCCTGCTTCGAGCCCATGTTGGGGCGAAGAAAAGGGACGGAACCTACACTGTTACATTGGTGCCGTGACCCGGATCATTGGTTGCTGCGGAAAAGGAGGAGGTCAAAAGGGGGGTGAGTGTAACAGATGTGAAATGGCTAGTTAGTTAGCGGTGGTGCGTGCTAATAGCGTTTCAATCAGTGACGTCACTCGCTCTGAGACCTGAAGTGGTTGTTCCTCTTGCGTTGCAAGGGCCGCGGCTTTTGTGGCGCGATGGGTAACGATGCTTCGTGGGTGTCAGTTGTTGATGTGTGCAAGGGTCCCTGCTTCGAGCCCAGGTTGGGGCGAAAAGAAGGGACGGAACCTACACTGTTACACTTGTAATCATTAAGGATGGGGGAGTATTTCAGGATAAAAAATAAACGGAATGGAGCTAAGCACAGGCAAAATCCTAGAGGACAACCTGGTTCAGTCTGTTTTCCTCCAGACAGTCTGACATGAATTCACCTTTCAGCAGGATAATAACCTAAAACACTTGGCCAAATCTGGACTGGAGTTGCTCACCAAGAAGACAGTAAATGTTCCTGGGTGGCTGAGTTAAAGTTTTGACTTAAATCTACAGTGCCTTGCAAAAGTGTTCATCCCCCTTGGCATTTTTCCTATTTTGTTGCATTTACAACCTGTAATTTAAATTGATTTTTATTTGGATTTCATGTAATTGACATACACAAAATAGTCAAAATTGGTGAAGTGAAATGAAAAAAATGTATTATTTAAAACAATTCTAAAAAAGAAAAAAAAGTGGTGCATGCATGTGTATTCATCCCCTTTGCTATGAAGCCCCTAAATAAGATCTTGTGTAACCAATTACCTTCAGAAGTCACATTATTAGTTAAATAAAGTCCACCTGTGTGCAATCTAAGTGTCACATGATCTGTCACATAATCTCAGTATATATACACCTGTTCTGAAAGGCCCCAGAATCTGCAACACCACTAAGCAAGGGGCACCACCAAGCTAGTGGCACCATGAAGACCAAGTGTAAGGGCTGTCTGAAGAGAGAGTGGACCAAAACGCAGCGGAGTTAGTGTTCATCATTTAATTGAACAACGTGAACACTATACAAAAACAAGAACGCCAACAGTCCTGTCAGGTGCAAACACTAACAGAAACAATTACCCACAAAACCCAAAGGAAAAACATGCTCCTTATGTGTGACTCCCAATCAGCAACAATGAGCTTCAGCTGTGCCTGATTGGGAGCCACACACGGCCCAAAACAAAGAAATACAAAAACATAGAAAAAGGAACATAGAACGCCCACCCAATGTAACACTCTGGCCTAACCAAAATAAAGAACAAAAACCCCTCTCTATGGCCAGGGCATTACACCAAGGAGCTCTCCAAACAGGTCAGGGACAGAATTGTACAGAAGTACAGATCAGGGTTGGTTATAAAAAATATCCAAAACTTTGAACATCCCACAGAGCATCATTAAATCCATTATAAGAAATGGAAAGAATATGGCACCACAACAAACCTGCCAAGAGAGGGCCGCCCACCAAAACTCACAGACCAGGCAAGGAGGACATTAATTAGAGAGGCAACAAAGAGACCAAAGATAACCCTGAAGGAGCTGCAAAGCAGCGTCTGAGATCCCAAAAGATTGGAAAGCTGCCGCGGTCATCCCCCTCTTCAAAGGGGGAGACACTCTAGACCCAAACTGTTACAGACCTATATCTATCCTACCTTGCCTTTCTAAAGTCTTCAAAACCAAGTCAACAAACAGATCACAGACCATTTCGAATCCCACAGTACCTTCTCCGCTATGCAATCTGGTTTCCGAGCTGGTCACGGGTGCACCTCAGCCACGCTCAAGTTCCTAAACGAAATCATAACCGCCATCGATAAAAGACAATACTGTGCAGCCGTCTTCATCGACCTGGCCAAGGCTTTCGACTCTGTCAATCACCACATTCTTATCGGCAGACTCAACAGCCTTGGTTTCTCAAATCACTGCCTCGCCTGGTTCACTAACTACTTTTCAGATAGAGTTCAGTGTGTCAAATCGGGGGGCCTGTTGTCCTGACCTCTGGCAGTCTCTATGGGGGTGCCACAGGGTTTAACCTGTTTAGGATAGGGGGCAGTATTTTCACGGCCGGATAAAAAACGTGCCCGATTTAATCTGGTTATTACTCCTGCCCAGAAACTAGAATATGCATATAAGTATTTTATTTGGATAGAAAACACCCTAAAGTTTCTAAAACTGTTTGAATGGTGTCTGTGAGTATAACAGAACTCATATGGCAGGCCAAAACCTGAGAAGATTCTATATGGGAAGTGCCCTGTCTGACCATTTCTTGTCCTTCTATAGCCTCTTTATCAAAAATAGAGGATCTCTTCTGTAACGTAACATTTTCTAAGGCTCCCATAGGCTCTCAGAAGGCACCAGAACGTTGAATGATGACTCTGCAGTCCCTGGGCGAAAAACAGTTGGGGTTTTGGAAAGTGGTCGTTCTGAGAACAATGACACTGGTGCGCGCGTGCATGTGAAGACTCCATTTTCTATTTTCAGTGTTTGAACGAAAACAAGGTCTCCCGGTCGGAATATTATCGCTATTTTACAAGAAAAATCGCATAAAAATTTATTTTAAACAGCGTTTGACATGCTTCGAAGTACGGTAATGGAATATTTTGAAATTTTTTGTCACGATACGCGCCGGCACGTCACCCTTCGGATAGTGTTTTGAACGCAAGAACAAAACGCAGCTATTTGGATATAACTATGGATTATTTGGAACCAAAACAACATTGGGTGTTGATGTAGAAGTCCTGGGAGTGCATTCTGACGAAGAACAGCAAAGGTAATCCAATTTTTCTAATAGTAATTCTGAGTTTGGTGAGTGCCAAACTTGGTGGGTGTCAAAATAGCTAGCCATGATGGCCGGGCTATCTACTCAGAATATTGCAAAATGTGCTTTCACCGAAAAGCTATTTTAAAATTGGACACCACGATTGCATAAAGGAGTTCTGTATCTTTAATTCTTAAAATAATTATTATGTTTTTTGTGAACGTTTATCGTGAGTAATTTAGTAAATTCACCGGAAGTTTTCGGTATGTTTGCTAGTTCTGAACGTCACATGCTAATGTAAAAAGCTGGTTTTTGATATAAATATGAACTTGATTGAACAAAACATGCATGTATTGTATAACATAATGTCCTAGAAGTGTCATCTGATGAAGATCATCAAAGGTTAGTGCTGCATTTAGCTGTGGTTTTGGTTTTTGTGACATTATATGCTAGCTTGAAAAATGGGTGTGTGATTATTTCTGGCTGGGTACTCTCCTGACATAATCTAATGTTTTGCTTTCGTTGTAAAGCCTTTTTGAAATCGGACAATGTGGTTAGATAAAGGAGAGTCTTGTCTTTAAAATGGTGTAAAATAGTCATATGTTTGAAAAATGGAAGTTTTGGGATTTCTGAGGTGTGTGTAATTCGCGCCACGCTCTATCATTGGATATTGGCGAGGCGTTCTGCTAGTGGCACATCTAGATGTAAGAGGTGTTAATCCTCGGGTCGACTCTTTTCTCTGTATACATCAATGATGTCGCTCTTGCTGCTGGTGATTCTCTGATCCTCTACGCAGATGACACCATTCTGTATACTTCTGGCCCTTCTTTGGACACTGTGTTAACTAACCTCCAGATGAGCTTCAATGCCATACAACACTCCTTCCGTGGCCTCCAACTGCTCTTAAATGCAAGTAAAACTAAATGCATGCTCTTCGACCGATCGTTGCCCGCACCCGCCCGCCCGTCTAGCATCACTACTCTGGACGGTTCTGACTCAGAATATGTGGACAAATACCTAGGTGTCTGGTTAGACTATAAACTCTCCTTCCAGACTCACATTAAGCATCTCCAATCCAAAATTAAATCGAGAATCGGCTTCCTATTTCGCAACAAAGCATCCTTCACTCATGCTGCCAAACAAACCCTCGTAAAACTGACTATCCTACCAATCCTTGACTTCGGCAATGTCATTTACAAAATAGCCTCCAACACTCTACTCAGCAAATTGGATGTAGTCCATTACAGGGCCATCCTTTTTGTCACCAAAGCCCCATATACTACCCACCACTGCGACCTGTATGCTCTCGTTGGCTGGCCCTCCCTTCATAGTCGTCGCCAAACCCACTGGCTCCAGGTCATCTATAAGTCTTTGCTAGGCAAAGCCACGCCGTATCTCAGCTCACTGGTCACCATAGCAGCACCCACCCATAGCACGCGCTCCAGCAGGTATATTTCACTGGTCGTCCCCAAAGCTAACTCCCCCTTTGGCCGCCTTTCCTTCCAGTTCTCTGTTGCCAATGACTGGAACGAATTGCAAAAATGACGGAAGCTGGAGTCTTATATATCCCTCACTAACTTTAAGCACCAGCTGTCAGAGAAGCTTACCGATCATTGCACCTGTACACAGCCCATCTGTAAATAGCCCACCCAACAACTTCATCCCCATGTTGTTGTTTTTTTCTTCTCCTTTGCACCCCAGTATCTCAACTTGCACATTCATTTTCTACACATCCATCACTCCAGTGTTAATGCTAAATTGTAATTATTTCACCACTATGGCCAATTTATTGCCTTACCTCCCTAATCTTACTACATTTGCAGACACTGTATATAGATTGTTATTGTGTTATTGACTGTTTGTTTATCCCATGTGTAACTCTGTGTTGTTTGGGTCGCACTGCTTTGCTTTATCTTGGCCAGGTCGCAGTTGTAAATGAGAAGTTGTTCTCAACTGGCCTACCTGGTTAAATAAAGGTGAAATAAAAATGTAATTGAATTAAAAAGCTCCACAGCGGAGATTGGAGTATCTGTCCATAGGCCCACTTTAAGCAGTACACTCCACAGAGCTGGGCTTACGGAAGAGTGGCCAGAAAAAAGCCATTGCTTAAAGGAAAAAATGTGGTGTTCGCCAAAAGGCATATGGGAGACTCCCCAAACATATGGAAGAAGGTACTCTGGTCAGATGAGACTAAAATTGAGCGCTTTGGCCATTAAGGAAAACGCTATGTCTGGCGCAAACCCAACACCTCTCATCACCTCTCATCACCCCGAGAATACCAATACCATCATGCTGTGGGGATGTTGGACAATGACCCTAAGCGTACAGCTAAAGCAACACTCGAGTGGTTTAAGGGGAAACATTTAAATGTCTTGGAATGGCCTAGTCATAGCCCAGACCTCAATCCAATTGAGTATCTGTGGTATGACTTAAAGATTGGTGTACACCAGCGGAACCCATCCAACTTGAAGGAGCTGGAGCAGTTTTGCCTTGAAGAATGGGCAAAAACCCCAGTGGCTAGATGTGCCAAGCTTATAGAGACATACCAAGAAACTTGCTGCCGTAATTGCTGCAAAAGGTGGCTCTACAAAATATTGACTTTTGTCTTATTTCTTGTTTGTTTCACAAGAAAAAATATTTTGCATCTTCAAAGTGGTAGGCATGTTGTGTAAATCAAATGATACAAACCCCCCCAAAATCTATTTTAATTCCAGGTTGTAAGGCAACAAAATAGGAAAAATGCCAAGGCGGGTAAATACTTTCGCAAGACACTGTACTTAAAAAATCTATGGCAAGACCTTAAAACAGTTGTTTAGCTACAGTGGGGGAAAAAAGTATTTGATCCCCTGCTGATTTTGTACGTTTGCCCACTTACAAAGAAATGATCAGTTTTTAATTTTAATAGTAGGTTTATTTGAACAGTGAGAGACAGAATAACAACAAAAAAATCCAGAAAAACACGTCAAAAATGTTATAAAATGATTAGCTTTAATGAGGGAAATAAGTATTTGACCCCTCTGCAAAATATGACTTAGTACTTGGTGGCAAAACCCTTGTTGGCAATCACAGAGGTCAGACGTTTCTTGTAGTTGGCCACCAGGTTTGCACACATCTCAGGAGGGATTTTGTCCCACTCCTCTTTGCAGATCTTCTCCAAGTCATTAAGGTTTTGAGCCTGATGTTTGGCAACTCGAACCTTCAGCTTCCTCCATTAAGGTTTGGAGACTGGCTAGGCCACTCCAGGACCTTAATGTGCTTCTTCTTGAGCCATTCCTTTGTTGCCTTGGCCGTGTGTTTTGGGTCATTGTCATGCTGGAATTCCCATCCACGACCCATTTTCAATGCCCTGGCTGAGGGAAGGAGGTTCTCACCCAAGATTTGGCCCCATCCATCGTCCCTTTGATGCGGTGAAGTTGTCCTGTCCCCTTAGCAGAAAAACACCCCCAAAGCATAATGTTTCCACCTCCATGTTTGACGGTGGAGATGGTGTTCCTGGGGTCATAGGCAGCATTCCTCCTCCTCCAAACACGGCGAGTTGAGTTGATGTCAAAGAGCTCCATTTTGGTCTCATCTGACCACAACACTTTCACCAGTTGTCCTCTGAGTCATTCAGATGTTCATTGGCAAACTTCAGACGGCATGTATATGTATTCTTGAGCAGGGGGACCTTGCGGGCACTGCAGGATTTCAGTCCTTCATGGCGTAGTGTGTTACCAATTGTTTTCTTGGTGACTATGGTCCCAGCTGCCTTGAGATCATTGACAAGATCCTCCCGTGTATCGTAATTTCCGGACTATTAAGCGCACCTGAATATAAGCCGCACCCACTGAATTTAAAAAAAATTATTATTTTGAACATAAATAAGCCGCACATGTCTATAAGCCGCAGGTGCCTACCGGTACATTAAAACAAATGAACTTTACACAGGCTTTAACGAATCACGGCTTGTAACAAAAATAAATAGGCTTTAACGAAACACAGCTTGTAACAAAAATAAATAGGCTTTAACGAAGCACGGCTTGTAACAAAAATAAATAGGCTTTAACATTTACATTTACATTTAAGTCATTTAGCAGACGCTCTTATCCAGAGCGACTTACAAATTGGTGCATTCACCTTATGATATCCAGTGGAACAACCACTTTACAATAGTGCATCTAAATCTTTTAGGGGGGGGATTACTTTATCCTATCCTAGGTATTCCTTAAAGATGTGGGGTTTCAGGTGTCTCCGGAAGGTGGTGATTGACTACGCTGTCCTGGCGTCGTGAGGGAGCTTGTTCCACCATTGGGGTGTCAGAGCAGCGAACAGTTTTGACTGGGCTGAGCGGGAACTGTGCTTCCTCAGAGGTAGGGGGGCCAGCAGGCCAGAGGTGGATGAACGCAGTGCCCTTGTTTGGGTGTAGGGCCTGATCAGAGCCTGAAGGTATGGAGGTGCCGTTCCCTTCACAGCTCCGTAGGCAATCACCATGGTCTTGTAGCGGATGCGAGCTTCAACTGGAAGCCAGTGGAGAGAGCGGAGGAGCGGGGTGACGTGAGAGAACTTGGGAAGGTTGAACACCAGACGGGCTGCGGCGTTCTGTAACGAAACACGGCTTGTAACAAAAAATAAAAAATTAGCAGTAAACAGTAGCCTACCAAGAAAGTCATTGGTCACTATCTTCCTCCTCCTGTGCACTGAAACCATCTCCTTCGGTGTCGGAGTTGAATAGCCTCAGAATTGCTTCATCCGATATTGGATCGTTTTCATTGTCGCTCTTGTCACTTTCATCCGGAGGCAAATCCCCCGCTGAGCCCACTTCAACACGCAGCAGTCCAGCCTTTCGAAACCCGTTGATGATAGTGGATTTTTTTACAATTCTCCACGCTGTCAGGACCCACAAATTTGAAAGCGGGAAAAATCCATGTATTAGCCGCGTCATTGTTTAAGCCGCGAAGTTCAAAGCGTGGGAAAAAAGTTGCGGCTTATAGTCCGGAATTTACGGTAGTTCTGGGCTGATTCCTCACCGTTCTCATGATCATTGCAACTCCCGAGGTGAGATCTTGCATGGAGCCCCAGGCCGAGGGATATTGACAGTTCTTTTGTGTTTCTTCCATTTGCGAATAATCGCACCAAATGTTGTCACCTTCTCACCAAGCTGCTTGGCGATGGTCTTGTAGCCCATTCCAGCCTTGTGTAGGTCTACAATCTTGTCCCTGACATCCTTGGAGAGCTCTTTGATCTTGGCCATGGTGGAGAGTTTGGAATCTGATTGATTGCTTCTGTGGACAGGTGTCTTTTTTACAGGTAACAAGCTGCGGTTAGGAGCACTCCCTTTGAGTGTGCTCCTAATCTCAGCTCGTTACCTGTATAAAAGACACCTGGGAGCCAGAAATCTTTCTGATTGAGAGGGGCTCAAATACTTATTTCCCTCATTAAAATGCAAATCAATTTATAACATTTTTGACATGCGTTTTTCTGGATATTTTTGTTGTTATTTTGTCTCTCACTGTTCAAATAAACCTACCATTAAAATTATAGACTGATCCTTTCTTTGTCAGTGGGCAAACGTACAAAATCAGCAGGGGATCAAATACTTTTTTCCCCCACTGTATGATCAACAACCAATTTGACAGACTTTGAAAGTAATAATGGGCAAATATTGCACAATCCAGGTGTGGAAAGCTCTTAGAGACTTACCCAGAAAGACTCACAGTTATAATCGCTGCCGAATGTGCTTCTACAAAGTATTGACTCAAGGGTGTGAATACTTAGGTAATGAGATATTTCTGTATTTCATTTTCAATAAATGTGATAAAATGACTAAAAACATGTTTTCATGATGTCATTATGGGGTATTGTGTGTAGGTGGGTGAGAGAAATATATATATTTAATCCATTTTGAATTCAGAATGTAAAAAAACTAAATCTGGGATAGGTCAAGGAGTATCAATACTTTCTGAAGGCACCGTACCTCTACCACCTACTTCTGGACCAGGGATGGGCAACTCCAGTCCTCGGGGGCCTGATTTGGTATTTGGTATTTTTTTAGGATCCCCATCGGCTGTTGCGACAGTAGCAGTTACTCTTCCTGGGGTCCACACAAAACATTAAACATGACATAATACATAACATTAATAGACAAGAACAGCTCAAGGACAGAACTACATAAATGAAAAAATGTCACACATAGCCTACATATCAGTTGCCTACATACACACAAAATATCCAGGTCAAATAGTGGAGAGGTGTTGGGCCATGAGTTGTTGCTTTATCTGTTTTTTGAAACCAGGTTTGCTGTTCACTTGAGCAATCTGATATGGAAAGGAGTTCCGTGCAATCATGGCTCTATATAATACTGTACTTTTTCTTGAATTTGCTCTGGATTTGGGGACTGTCAAAAGACCCCTGGTGACATGTCTGGTGGGGTACATGTAATGTGTGTCAGAGCTATGTGTAAGTTGGCTATGCAAAAAAAATTGAATTTTCAACCCATTAATGTTTCTTATAAAAATAAGACGTGATGCAGTCAGTCCTTCCTCTACTTTTAGCCAAGAAAGACTGGTATGCATAGTATTGATTTAACACTGATTACAGTGAATAGCAAGACGTGCCGCTCTGTTCTGGGCCAGCGGCATTTTTTCTAGGTCCTTCTTAGCAGCACCTGACCATATTACTGGGCAATAATCAAGAAAAGATCAAACTAGAGCGTGGTGTAAAAAAATAGAGCATCTTTTATCAAGGACAGACCTCTCCAATCTTTACAACCATTGAATCAATATGTTTCGCCATGACAGTTTACAATCTAAGGTAACACCAAGTAATTTAGTCTCCTCAACTTGCTCAACAGCCACACTATACATGATCATATTCAGGTGAGTTCTAGAACTTAAGGAATGATTTGTACCAAATACAATGCTCTCAGTTTTAGAGATATTCAGGACTAATTTATTACAGGCCACCGATTCTAAAACTGACTGCAACTCTTTGTTTAGGGTTGTAGTTATTTTAGTAGCTGTGGTTGAGGATGTGTATAGGGTTGAATCATCAGCAAACATAGATACACATGCTTTGTTTAATGCCAGTGGTAGCACATTAATAAAAATAGAAAAGAGTAGAGGGCCAAGAGAGCTGCCCTGCAGTACACCACACTTTACATGTTTAACATTAGAGAAGCTTCCATTAAAGAAAACACTCTGTTTTCTATTAGATCGATAGCTCTGAATCCATGATATGGCAGAGGTTGAAAATACATAAAATGTGTTTTTTCAACAACATTTTATGGTCAGTACAGCTCCCACAATTTTCTTATTGTTATCAGGTATGATGGTAAGATCCAGATGCAGACCCTGTCGAATAAACAATAGTTTAATATTCCAATAGGGGCAGGCAATAGACAGGTCAAGGCAGGCAGGGGTCAGTAAACCAGAGGTGGGGCAACAGTACCGGGCGGCAGGCTGGCTCAGGGTAAGGCAGAGGTCGGTAATCCAGAGGGGGGCAAAGGTACAGGTTGGCAGGCAGGCTCCGGGTCAGGACAGACAAGGGTCAAAACCAGGAGGGCGAGAAAAGAGAGACTGGAAAAAGCAGCAGCTGAGACACAAAACGCTGGTTGACTTGAACAAATAAAACGAACTGGCAACAGACAAACAGAGAACACAGGTATAAATACACAGGGGATAATGGGGAAGATGGGCGACACCTGGAAGGGGTGGAGACAATCACAAAGACAGGTGATACAGATCAGGGTGTGACGGTAACCTCCCCTCTAGGGGCGCCAACTGGCGTCCTACCTGGGTGCATACCTGGTTGAACAGGGTGCCGGCGCTGAAAATCAACAATGAGGCCTGGGTCCAGGATGTCCCTGGCGGGGACCCAGCACCTCTCCTCCGGGCCATAACGATACCGGGGAGCTGGGGTCCGATGGCGATCCGCTTGTTGTCGATACCTCGAGGGGGTCTTGAGAAGGGCCGACCGGAGTCTCCTCCAGGTACGATGGCAGCGGCGGACAAATATCTGGGCAGAAGGTATGCCGAACTCCTCTTCCTGCTCAGGGAAGAGCGGGTGCTGATACCCCAGGGAACAATCAAACGGTGATAGGCCTGTGAAAGAGCAGGGAAGGGTGTTGCTGGCGTATTTCACCCACACCAGCTGCTGCCTCCAGGTGGTGGGGTTGGCGGAGACCAGGCAGTGCAGGGTGGTCTCAAGGTCCTGGTTAGCTCGCTCCAACTGGCCGTTACACTTGGGGTGTAACCCAGAGGACAGGCTGGCCGACGACCCAATGAGGGTGCAGAACACCTTCTAGAACCGGGACGAGAATTGAGGGCCGCGGTTGGAGACCATGAGACCATCCATGGATCCGGAAGACGTGCTGCATCATGAGCTGGGCCATCTCCTTGGCAGAGGGTAACTTGGGGAGAAGGATGTGGGCGGCCTTGGAAAAGCAATCTGGTCAGGATGGCGGTGTTGCCATCAGACGGGGGGAGACCCGTGACATAGTCCAGGGAGATGTGAGACATGGGGGTGACAAGGGACGGGCAGAGGTTGGAAGAGGCCAGCCGGAGCTTGTCGAGGGGTCTTGTTCATTGAACAGACCGTGCAGGCGGCGACAAAGGCAGCGATGTCCGGAACCATGGTAGGCCACCAAAAACGTTGTCGCATGAAGGCCAGGGTCCACCGGGAGCCCGGGTGGCAGGCAAGCCTGGAGATATGGGAAAGCGTCAGGCACGAACATCCGGTTATCTGGGCACCCCCCCAGGATTCAGCTGGGAATGCTGCGCCTGCCGGATCTGTTTCCCGATACCTCAGCTGAGTGCTGTCGCCAGGCACGAGGTGGGAAGGATGGTCTTGGGCTCTGGGGTGGTAGCCGGGGGGTTATAGCGACGAGACAGGGCATCCGGCTTGACGTTCTTGGACCCTGGCCAGTAGGAGAGGTAAGTTGAACCGGGTAAACAGTAGGGCCCATCTCGCCGCCTGGAGTTGAAACGCGGAGATACTCCATGTTTTTGTGGTCGTTCCACACAATGAATGGATGTTCTGTCCTTTCGAGCCACTGCCTCCATTCCTCCAATGCCATCTTCACCGCGAAAAGCTCCCGATTCCCCACATCGTAATTCATCTCTGTTGCGGTGGGAGAAGAAGGCGCAGGGATACAGCTTAAGATCCAGGGCAGAACGTTAGGACAGAACAGCCCCCACTCCGACATCTGAAGTATCAGCTTCCACCACGAACTGACGGGAAGGGTCCAGATGAACCAGGATTTGAGCCGTGGTGAAGCGGTGTTTAAGGTCCCGGAACGCCCGGTCCGCGGACCACGTGAACGGAACCTTGGTAGAGGTGAGGGCAGACAGGGAGAGGCCATGGTGCTGTAACCTCGGATAAAGCGCCGGTAAAAGTTTGGCGAACCCCAGGAAGTGTTGCACTCTGTATGTAGGCTGAGGCCAATCCACCACCGCTTTCACCTTCTCGGGATCCATCTGGACACTCCCAAAAGAGATGATGTAGCCCAGAAAGGGAATGGTGGAGCGATGTAGCTCGCACTTTTCCGCCATAACAAATAACTGGCGCTGGAGAACCTGTCGGACGTGGGGCACATGTTCTTGGGGGGAGCGGGAGAAGACGAGGATGTCATCAATGTAGACTATGACGAACCAGTTCAGTATGTCGTGGAGAATGTCATTCACCAGAGCCTGGAACACGGCAGGGGAGTTGGTGAGGCCAAAGGGCATTACCAGATTTTCGTAGTGGCCGCTGGCCGTGTTGAAGGCGGTCTTCAACTCGTCCCCCTCTTGTATCCGCACCAGGTGGTAGGCGTTTCGTAGATCCAGCTTGGAGAACACAGTGGCCCCCTGGAGAGGCTCGAAGGCCGAGGAAATGAGTGGTAGCAGATAACGGTTCTTTACAGTGATGTCATTGAGTCCCCGGTAGTTGTTGAAGATCCCTGTGCCAGCGGGGGAGGAAGAGGGACAGATAAATCCAGTAGCTAGGGAGTCCCCAATGTAGTCCTCCATAGTCTTGGTTTCAGGTCCCGACAACGAGTACAGACGCACCCGGGCCGGCGTAACGCTAGGGAGAAGATCAATCCCCCAGTCATAGGAGCGGTGCAGCGGAAGTGAAGTGGCCCGGGACTTGCTGAACACCCCCCGGAGATCCTGGTACTCCGCGGGAATGGTGGAGAGGCCCGGAACCACCTCAGAGGAACCAGGAAGGTGTCCCGGTGCAGGTTGCGCCGACTTCAGACAATGGGCATGCAGAACGGACTCCAGCCCATGATGGCACCCGTAGACCAGTTGATGAGTGGGTTGTGTAGCGGGAGCCAGGAGAATCCCAAAACCACGGGGATCTGGGGGGACTTGATGAACAGGAACTGAATGGTCTCGCTGTGATTCCCTGACACATGTAGGTTGATGGGAGTGGTGTTATGGGTGACCTGACCTATAGAGCGCCCGTCCAATGCTCTAACATCCACGGGAATGGAGAGGGGCTGATTGGGGATGTTCACCTCGGAAGCCAAAAAGTCCAAAAAGCTCTCGTCGGCCCCAGAGTCAATGAGGACCCAGAGAGATTTGGACTGGTTTCCCCACAGCAGAATGACATGAATAGGGGTGCGAGTAAGGGAAGCAGAAAAGTTCTCCATATGGCCCACCAGAATACTCGCTCCTACCGGTGAGCCTGGTCTTTTACTGGACACGAGGACACAAAATGACCTAAAGTCCCTCAGACAGCTCCTTGTGCTGATCCGGTGCTGCCGTTCCACTGGCGACGGCCCAACCCAGCCTAGTTGCATAAGCTAAGGGACACAGTGCCTCGGCCATCATCGGTAACTCTCGAGGAAGGTCTGGAAACCTTGTGTGCTCTCAGCAACGGGACCGTCGGGGACTTCCGGGATGACTCGGAGGCGAGGTGGAATCCCTGGACGTGCGAATGAAATCGAATTTCCTCTCCATCCGTCATTCCCGCAATCGCCCATTGATGCGGATGGTCAAAGCAATGAGGGGGTAAAAATCTGTGGGTAACTCCCAAGCCGCAAGCTCGTCCTTAACCTCCTCCGAGACGGCGTGCAGGAACATGTCGAACAGTGCTTCCGGGTCCCACGTACTCTCCGCTGCCAACGTACGGAAATCCACCGCATAGTTGGCCACAGTGCGGTCGTCCTGCCTGAGCTGGATTAGCTTCCGGGCAGCTTCTCTCCCGTAGAACGGGGCATTAAAGACCTTCCTCACCTCTCCTATGAGCCCTTTCAGGCTCGCACATATGGCCGGCTGCTGTTCCCATACAGCGGTAGCCCATTTGAGAGCCCTTTCAGACATCAGGTAGGCTATTTTGGAGCGATCCGAGGGTAAGGAGGAGGGCTGAAGCTCGAAAATGAGGGCACACTGAGCTAGAAACGCCAGGTGCTCGGCTCTCCATTACAGTGTTCCAGGGGAGATAAGCGGTGCTCCTGGGAAGGTGGAGTGGCCGTTGGGGCAGCGCTGCTAACCGCCGAGTTGCTGAATGGCGGTGGGGTTACCACCGTTGCAGGCTGCCCCCCAGAATTGCTCCATCAGCATGTCATGGCGCTCAGCCAATGTTTGGACCCCCTTTATCAGCCCACAAAGCAATTCCCCGTGCCCACCAATGGAGGCTCCTTGGGAGGGGATGCCATTGCGCAGCTGGTCCAGGTTTGCTGGGTCAGTCATGGCCAGTTCGTACTATCAGGTATGAATGTAATACCCAGATGCAGACCATGTCGAATAAACAATAGTTTAATATTCCAATAGGGGCAGGCAATAGACAGGTCAAGGCAGGCAGGGGTCAGTATTCCAGAGGGGGGCAAAGGTATAGGTTGGCAGGCAAGCTCAGGGGCAGGCAAATGGGTCAGGCAGGGGGACTCTGAGTCAGGACAGGCAAAGGTCAAAACCAGGAGGGCGAGAAAAGAGAAACTGGAAAAAGCAGGAGCTGAGACACAAAATGCTGGTTGACTTGAACAAATAAGACGAACTGGCAACAGACAAATAGAGAACACAGGTAGAAATACACAGGGGATAATGGGGAAGACAGGCGACACTTGGAGGGGGTGGAGACAATCACAAAGACAGGTGAAACAGATCAGGGTGTGACGATTATCAACTTCTTTCAACCAATCATCAGTCATATGTGTCAGTGCAGTACATGTTGAGTGCCCTTCTCTATAAGAATGCTGAAAGTCTGTTGTTTATTTATTTACAGAGAAATAGCATTACATCTGGTCAAACACCATTTATTTCCAAAAGTTTGCTAAGAGTCGACAGACAGAGTTTGTTTAACAATTTTTTATATATATATATATATATATATACAGTAGCAGTCAAAAGTTTGGACACACCTACTCATTCAAGGGTTTTTCAAAATGTTTACTATTTTCTACATTGTAGAATAAAAGTGAAGACATCAAAACTATGAAATAATACACATGGAATCATGTAGTAACCAAAAAAGTGTTAAAGAAATCTAAATATATTTTATATTTGAGATTCTTCAAAGTAACCACCCTTTATCTTGATGACAGCTTTGCATACTCTTGGCATTCTCTCAACCAGCTTCATGAGATAGTCACCTGGAATGCATTTCAATTAACAGGTGTGCCTTGTTAAAAATACATTTGTGGAATTTCTTTCCTTCTTAATGCGTTTGAGCGATCAGTTGTGTTGTGACAAGGTAGGGGTGGTATACAGAAGATAGCCCTATTTGGTAAAAGACCAAGTCCATATTATGGCAAGAACAGCTCAAATAAGCAATGAAAAACAACAGTCCATCATTACTTTAAAACATGAACGTCAGTCAATGGATAACATTTCAATAACTTTTTCTTCAAGTGCAGTCGCAAAAACCATCAAGCGCTATTATGAAACTGGCTCTCATGAGGACCGCCACAGGAAAGGAAGACCCAGAGTTACCTCTGGTGCAGAGGATAAGTTCATTAGAGTTAACTGCACCCCAAATAAATGCTTCACAGAGTTCAAGTAACAGACACATCTCAGCATCAACTGTTCAGAGGAGACTGCGTGAATCAGGCCTTCATTTATTTTTATTTAACTAGGCAAGTCAGTTAAGAATAAATTCTTATTTACAATGACAGCCCGTGTTCGGGGGCAGAACAACAGATTTTTCCCTTGTCAGCCCAGGATTCAATCTAGCAACCTTTCGGTTACTGGCCCGACACTCTAACCAGGCTACCTGCCGCTTCATGGTCAAATTGCTGCAAATAAACTAGGACTAAAGGACACCAATAAGCAGAATAGACTTTCTTGGGTCAAGTAACACGAGCAATGGACATTAGACCGGTGTAAATCTGTACGTTGGTCTGATGAGTCAAATTCTAGATTTTTGGTTCCAACCGCCATGTCTTTGTGAGACGCAGAGTAGGTGAACGGATGATCTCAGCATGTGTAGTTCCCACTGTGAAGAATTGTGATGGTGTGGGGGTGCTTTGCTTGTGACACTGTCAATGATTCATTTAGAATTCAAGGCACACAACCAGCATGGCTACCACACCATTCTGTAGCGACACACCATCCCATCTGGTTTGCGCTTATTGGGACTATCATTTGTTTTTCAACAGGACAATGACCCAAAACACACCTCCAGGCGGTGTAAGGGCTATTTGACCAAGAAGGAGAGTGATGGAGTGCTGCATCAGATGACCTGGCCTCCACAATCACCTGACCTCAACCCAATTGTAATGGTTTGGGATGAGTTGGACCGCAGAGTGAAGGAAAGGCAGCCAAAAAGTGCTCAGCATATGTGGGAACTCCTTCAAGACTGTTGGAATAGCATTCTAGGTGGCGCCTATGAAGAATCAAAAAAAGTAATATATTTTTATTTGTTTAAGACTTTTTTTGTTACTACATGATTCCATATATGTTATTTCATAGTGTTGATTTCTTCACTATTATTCTACAATGTACAAAATAGTCAAAATAAAGAAAAACTCTTGAATGAGTAGGTGTGTCCAAACTTTTGACGGGTACTGTACATGGTAAGATCGCCACTGGCCGGCAGGAAGCTGATTGATTGGCTGTTAGAACCAGTAAAGGGTGATTTACCAATCTTGAGATGTGTCTGTTACACAGCCATGATGGTTGTGTCAGTTTCCCATCCCTGTTTTAGACACTTGACTTGAGACAGCTGGAGAGGCCCCCTCCTAAATCTGAAACCACTAGATAGTTTAAGCAAAATGGCGGAAACTCTTTCTTTGCCAATCAGAAAGGCACAACCACTTTGCTTACACCCATATGGGTGTGTTGAGTGGGCATCAAGAAGTGTGCACGGTTTGAGGTAAGGGGTTGATTTTGGATCAAAGAGCCCTTACAGAGGGTGGTTTTTATAAACTGAAAAATGCTTGAGCAACTGTGTGGGCTGAAAATGGAAATATAAAGAAAATATGATGATTGGACGGTGTATGGAGGGTCTCACCATCTCTTTCTATGGCAGACTGGAGACCATTTTAGGGTTTTTCCTAGGAATATATTTTATGATTAAAGTACAAGATAGTAACATTAAAAATAAAATATTTGAAGAATGACTTACGGACATGGACAAGTGTATGAGTTGCATATGGTCCATGAGAGCAGTAGGTCTGATCTGACAACGTCATCCATACTCCCCCTAAATACTAAGTACTTTCAAATCTGAAAAGAACTGGATAGGTGTCTCCCAGTGACTTTCCCTGATGCTTTAAACTCATTCCTCTCTCTGTAATCCCACCAGATGAACCAGCAGATGTCAGAGATGAGTCTAAACGGGGCCGGGGGGGCCATGGCCTTAGGGCAGCCCATCTCAACCATAGGGGGCTTGGCTGCCTGGCGCCTCCTCCGGCCAGACAATGGGAGATCCTCTCTGTCCTCTCCTCCTTTAAAAAGGTAAAAGGTTATCGCGAGAAGGTGAGGAAACGTGGAAATGAATGCACTTGTGAAAATTAAATAAGTCTCTCCTTCTCCACTCGCATCAGGCAGATGACGTTTACAGAGGGATCCCGATAAGCAAAAAGGTGTTATGGGTCCGCATAAAGCTTACTTCATTTTTTCAATTACTTTTCACTTCATAAGGGATAGCGTACACAGACAACTCGGCTTTGCAGCCTTCTTCAGTGTGTAGGCAGCCTTCTTCATAGGAGGAATCCCAAAATAAATGTGTAAAGTGGTTGTGCAAAATGTATAGATTAAAAACTATATGCTACTTATATTTTAACATGTGCATGCTTTTCTCCCCTGAGGAAACAACAGTTGATTCAAAGAAGGTGTGGCGGATTTCAAAACGCCTTAGTGAGCTGGTAGGATACACACGAGTATCCTCTGCTGGGGAGGCTATCGAGGAGATGAGCCAACTCCTCAGTTCGCCTATTAAAACCTCTTAAGCTGCCAGTCCCCAAAATTGGGCACTAGAATTACTTTAAAAAATATGTATTTAATTACATTACTTATTTTATTGATTTCCCACCGTTTTAGAAGTCAGAAGACAGCCATCAAGACCTTCCTACAATCATGTCAACGTCCTCTGTCGAATAAACGTCAAGTTGCTTCCCTCTGGTGGTCGGCTGTATCATTACAATTCAATTAAATTCAAAGGGATTTATTGGCACGGGAAACGTATGCAAACATTGCCAAAGCAAGTGAAATAAATAATAAACAAAATTGAAATAAACAATTAAAAATGTACAGTAAACATTACACTCACAAAAGTACAAAAGTACTATTTGAAAAGAGACATTTCAAATGTAATATTATGGTGTAGCTCAGTTGGTAGAGTATGGTGTTTGCAACACCAGGGTTGTGGGTTCAATTCCCACGGGGGACCAGTATGGGAAAAAAAAGTTTAAAAAAATGTATGAAATGTATGCACTCACTACTGTAAGTCGCTCTGGATAAGATCGTCTGCTAAATGACTAAATTGTAAAATGTATATACAGTGTTGTAATGTGCAAATAGTTACATCCATTTATATAACTTCACTAAAACCATAGCGTGCAATATGTCTGTCAGCTCAACTGGTTATTAACTAATTGACACACTCCTACATATGGCAACCACTTATCGGGTCACGTGGGAGAGGAGGATGGTGGATTTAAGGAGAGTACGAACTTTTGCCTAATTGAGAATCTCCCCCTTTCGGATTGAGCTCCCCCAGGGTTGGGGGGGGGGGGGGGGGGGGGTCAAGGGTCAGTTATCCCACTCTCTCTCCCTTTCTCTCTCTTTTGAGTGAATTGGGAGTCATCAGGGGGTGTACTCATTAGTGGCATACCATAGCTAAACATTTTGCACCATAGCAAACCGTTTACTCCAAACACTCTGCAACGTGATGTAAAAGCTGTTAAGTTACGTTTCGTTGCTAGAACATGGCGCTTGCAACGCCAGGGTTGTGGGTTAGATTCATACGGGGGCGAGTATGGGGGAAATTAGTATGAAAATGTATGCAGTTGCTAGAAGTGTCTGTGAAATGTAAATGATGAGAGTGTCTGCTAAATGAGTTAAGTGTTTTGATTAGGGGAAGGGTTACTAACATGCAAAGTCTCTAAAACATTGTAAGTAGTTGCTAAAATGCTCAAGTTATATGTGATTTCAACATGCAACCTTTGGGTTGCTAGACATTCACGTTATATCCCCAACCTCCATCCTTTGGTTTTTGGCTTAAGTAACATTCTGTCTTATGAAACCATACTAAACGTAGCATATCATACTAGCAAAGACAGTATTGTATGAAGATAGGCTAAAACTGCTTCTCCAATAGAAATCCCTGATCACACTTGTTGGTGATGTCATGGTAACGTTAGCTAGCTAAGCTCATGCCTAGAAAGACGTCATCGATATCAGTTTGTCTCTGTAGATGGTTTGTCCTCTGACAAATCAACTGTAAATTTCGGTGTTCCTCAACAGTCCATCCTCATACTCCTAGGTCTGGCTTCAGGGTGATGTTTACCGTAGGTACAGATCTAGGATCAGATTCAGGACCAATATTGTTTTCACAATGTATTTTACCTCTTGGTGATGTCATTCGGAAACATAATGTCAACTTTCTCAGCTATGCAGACGACACACATCTGTACATTTCGATGAAACATGGTGAAGCCCCAAAATTGCCCTCCCTGGAAGCCTGTTTCAGACATAAGGAAGTGGATGGCGGCACAATGTCTACAACTCGGACAAAACAGAGATGCTGGTACTAGGTCTGAAGAAACGAAGAGATCTTCTGTTGAATCTGACAATTAATCTTGACGGTTCTACAGTCGTCTCAAATAAAACTGTGAAGGACGTCGGCGTTACTCTGGACCCTGATCTCTCTTTTGACGAACATATCAAGACTGTTTCAAGGACAGCTTTTTTCCATCTACGTAACATTGCAAAAATCAGAAACTTTCTGTCCAAAAATGATGCAGAAAAATGTATCCATGCTTTTGTTACTTCTAGGTTAGACTTTCCGGGTCAGACTTTCCGTGTGGCTCAGTTGGTAGAGCATGGTGTTTGCAACACCAGGGTTGTGGGTTTGACTCCCACGGGGGACCAGTACAGAGAAGAAAATGTATGAAATGTATGCATTCACTACTGTAAGTTGCTCTGGATAAGAGTGTCTGCTAAATGACTAAAATGTAATGTAAATGTAATGCTCTACTTTCCGGCTACCCGGATAAAGCACTAAATAAACTTCAGTTAGTGCTAAACATGGCTGCTAGAATCTTGACTAGAACCACACATTTGATCATATTACACACTAGCTTCCTGTTGGCTAGGGCTGATTTCAAGGTTTTACTGCTAACCTACAAAGCATTACATGGGCTTGCTCCTACCTATCTTTCCGATTTAGTCCTGCCATACATACCTACACGTACGCTACGGTCACAAGACACAGGCCTCCTTACTGTCCCTAGAATTTCTAAGCAAACAGCTGGAGGCAGGGCTTTCCCCTATAGAGCTCCATTTTATGGAATGATCTGCCTACCCATGTGAGATACGCAGACTTGGTCTCGACCTTTAAGTCTTTATTGAAGACTCATCTCTTCAGTAGGTCCTATGATTGAGTGTAGTCTGGCCCAGGAGTGTGAAGGTGACCGGAAAGGCACTGAAGCAAAGAACCGCCCTTGCTGTCTCTGCCTGGCTGGTTCCCCTCTCTCCACTGGGATTCTCTGCCTCAAACCCTATTACAGGGACTGAGTCACTGGCTTACTGGTGCTCTTCCATGCCGTCCCTAGGAGGGGTGCGTCACTTGAGTGGGTTGAGTCACTGACGTGATCTTCCTGTCCAGGTTGGCGCCCCCCCTTGGGTTCGTGCCATTGGGGAGATCTTCGTGGGCTATCCTCGGCCTTGTCTCAGGATGGTAAGTTGGTGGTTGAAGGTATCCCTCTAGTGGTGTGTGGGCTGTGCTTTGGCAAAGTGGGTGGGGTTATATCCTACCTGTTTGGCCCTGTCCTGGGGTATCGTCGGATGGGGCCACAGTGTCTCCCGACACCTCCTGTCTCAGCCTCCAGTATTTAAGCTGCAATAGTTTATGTGTCAGGGGGTGTAACGGTTTTCTCGCGCCGAACTGCGCATGTACAGGCAGTCAAATCAAAGGCACTCCTTCAATATAAAGTTGTTTTTGATGAAAATGAAAATATGTCAGTTTGTCACCTTCACAAGATTGAAGTAATAACATGTTCAATTACTTAAGACATTGGCTCAAATCTAGGTCGTGCCTTTAAATTTTGAGAAAATGAACAACTAAGGAAGAATTTTTCACTTCTAGCATTCTTCTCAAACCCCAAATCCCAGCCAGGTCTGTTTCGCAAACATTACCGGAAGTCTCGCGATGTCAGTCCTCTGGGTTTAGAAACTCTGCGAGACTAATTTGAGTGCCATATACATACATTTACTATGTTACGTCTAGTATTTGAGGCCATGCTAATCCATAACATGTAATGGTGTCACCATTTCCCATTTGGTCCAGTCGTTTCATTGAGTAAAGTAGTGAAATAGCTATGTGGGAGAATGACATCCCCATTACGCCCATTTACCTGATCAATTGGAAATGGCAATCTTCTGAGTAGCCTACTCCCACACTTCTGTACTCGCGCCATCATTTTCAATGTTGGACATTAAGTTCCGCTTGGGTTAAGGCCCTAGGTGGCGCAAGAGTCCAATTGATTTTGATAAAACGACAATGAACATAAATTGCATTGGAACGCAACATCTGTATGTCCAAAGTGTGTAGAAATTAAATTGGTCATGATGCCTGGCCACAACTCTTCATCATGAAATTCAATCTTGATATTTACGAAAAAAAATGTACCTTACAAACATAAAAATGATAGGAAGAAGTGATTAGTTGTTCCATATATTTTGACGAAGATATATCCTCTTTAGACCTAAATGAAAGGCATCTATGAGATCATGTGTATATGCCAGCCTATAGTGTACATCACATCACCATAGATACAGGCCTGATACCCTTATATTTGGCAGCATGTCAAGGAAGACAATCGTCCCACTTCCTTTCCATAAGCTGGGAACAAATGACACCCTGGCTGTCTAATTTATAGGTTTGTGGTGCGAAATAGCATCCATAAACATGGTTTAACTTCACATGGTGTCTTGACTTTAGCGGACACGATTCTAAGACTACGTGTTACTTTTTGGGTGATCCTGTGAAGATGTGCAGGAAGTATAGCAACGGGTGATAAAATGATATAGCCTAAGGTAATAAATAAAGACACATGTTAACAAAAAGCTAAACTATCATATAACCTAATTATATTCTTCAACAGGAATAATGCCCCTGCCTATTAAATTATCTCCGTTAAAACTCTTTCTCTGAATGGCGGGTATTGAACCCAGGTCACCGTGTGCTGCAACTGCAAAACGCTGAGCTAAGCATTGGCAATAGCTCAGGTAAGTAACCCACGTTTCAGACACGTTAGTCATCGATCGCATGTGCATGGTTCAATTCCAGTTACCACACCATCACGTTACACGTAACCCCATTTGACCTCCTCCTCTGATAAACTGACAATATATGACAAGGTACCAATGGGACTGAGTGATCTACAATGCGCCACAATATATTGTGTTAGCCTGCTAAGCTATAGCATAGACATTTGCTTGGGGAGCTAACGCAACTCTTCAGGACCCAGGCAGGGTTACTCATCAGTGTTGTTCACCTCCCAACCGCCATAATATTGCATTTAAATGACTGGATGTGAGTTCAAAATTGGCAGTTGTTGCTCTCACAGATGATCTATGAAAAGCTTGAGTGGTTCTAGACAATACAATTGCCTATGATCAGATATAAATAGGCATATTCTGCTTATTTCACCAACAATGTTAACAAAACTAAATGAACATTTCTATTACGAAGTGATTACATTATTTATGAAGCAATGTTCTGCTTTAAATTCAACTCTTAATTGAATTATCTCACAAGTGATATCATGTTTTGTTGTTACTAAAACTCTGCTCTCTCTTCTCTCTCTTCTCTCTCTTTCCATTGTGGACTCAATTACTGAGACCCGACTCATTAAAAGGTTCAAAGGAGGTTATTGTAGATTGTCAAAGCAAAACTCATCCTGGAAAGGAAGCGGTTTGGTTAATTATCAGCCGCAGCCAAAACTAGGATTGGTCCAAGTAACGTTACTTGATGTGGGGGTAAATAATTAAGAATATTATAACACTTCGACCTTAAATGTATCTTATAAATAAAATCCCAGCTATTATTTACAATTGAGGACACATCCTTTATGGGAAATAGTGATGTTATTCCCATAAAGGTTGTTCATATTTGAACTCATAATAAGTTCACCCTTTTTCATAAATGGTACAGTCCAAAAAAAGTTGGCCTCAAAAAGAAGAGGGACGCTATAAAAGTAGGCTACTTCGTTAGTTGGAAAAGCGAGTTTTCAAGAACAATTACGCACTTAACCATGGAGAAAACCGAAGTGATGAAACCAAAAAGTCTTGATGACCTGATCAAATTGCTGCATAAACTCTTTGAAAGTGACAAAATCAATGTGGAGGAGGTGCAACAAATAATGGAGGCATATGACAGCAATCTACAAGAGTGGAAGCAATTTGCGATGTTTGACCCGACCAGGTAAAATTATGTTTATTTCTATTTTGAAATTACTATAATAATTGTTATTATTACTATTATACCTACTATATTGGTGTTGTTGAGTAGGCCTGTTTAATGTCGAATATATCCTATACACTGGTTATAAACATACTATTTTATAGAAAAAAATATCTGTTTAAAAAAAAGAACATGTATATTATATGCAGTTATCACCTTATCATGAAATCCTGCAACTAATAGTATTACAATGAATTGAAAAAACACCAGCCATTGACTTGAAATTGGTGGAGTGCTGGCTATATGGTGTAAACATTAACATGAAAGGTGTAGCATGAGTGATCAGCAGGCAACATTACATTTAGACCTCTCTCTCTCTCTCTCTCTCTCTCTCATTCATATATATATATATATATATATATATATATATATATATATATATATATATATATACACACACACAATTTAGAACAACTACATTTAGATCAGTGGAGGCTGCTGAGGGATGGACGGCTCATAATAATGGCTAAAACGGAGGAATGGAATGGCATCAAACACACGGAAACAGTATGCTTGATGTATTTAATACCATTCCACCGATTCTGCTCCAGCCATTACCACGAGCCAGTCCTCCTGTGATTTAGACCTCTGGTTATATATATATATATATATATATATATATATATGCGCTTACACATGACATAGGCTTCAGAGGATTCAATGGCAGTGGGATGTCTCTCATATTTGCAATTATTCACTGTGTTAATAATATTATATTGTTAATATAGCCTACATTATGAATGTTTAACTACAAAACACATTTTAACAGATTATATTAAACTTTTGCTATGTAAAATAAGCAATATATAAGCAATATATTAAAAGCAAAAAATAAGCAATATATTAAATATTTATAAAATATAGCCTAGCATGCATGCGCTAACTTTTAAAACTTAAAAAAAGTTACATTTGAAGATGTTGACAACAGAATGAGACTTTCAAAATGAGTTTCATTGTTTGCGTCACCAAAAAGAAAATGCCATATCCACAGTTTTTCCCGACTTCCGCCATCAACTTGGGAATGTTTTGATTCTTGTGAGGGGTGGGGGGTAAATGGAGGGTGGGAACCCGTCCGCAAATCAGAATTCGAGACAGATCTCCACCGGTTGCTTTGAGGACATGCTGTGCATTTGAGGTATGATCACACACTGGACCTTGCAGCTGCTACAAAATCACTGATGAATTTCTATGCACCCAAAAACGTGACTGGTGTAATTTAAGCAGAGACATGATCTGGGCCATAGTAGGTTGTTTGAAAGGATCTCTATATCATCAGATATTAACAGTACTCCTACTACATTTATTTAGGCCAATCACTAACGAACAGGCTTTATCAATAGCCTGAATCACTGTGTGGTGAATTTGGGAATAACATTTGTAGTTATTTTTATGGAAATTGGTGGGTAAAGCATTTCAGTTAGTTTTGAGCTAAAACATAATTTGAAAGTTTTCTGAATGAGTCACACCACTAATAACAAAATCCATTGCAATCCATCTGTCCAAACCCTTTTCCTCTGGTCTTTATTCTGACATTAGTGTAAGTATTTATGCCAGATAATTTGCATGTAAGGTATTGGGGTAGTTGCAAATCAGTTTGTGGCTATACCATACGATTCAGTGTCCTACATTTCAGTGTAGCTATAACAAAGGCATCGGATGTCCTACCTTTGTTCTAAAAGCATCAGTTGACATACACCCCACAATGTTGGACAGGTGCTGACTAACGTAATAATAAATATAAGCAAAAATGCAATTAATGCTACCAATAATTGAATGGCTAAACAGTATTTTTGTTCTAACCCACACCTCTGTTTGTGTTGTGAATGTGTTCCAGGTATACAAGGAACCTGGTGGATGAAGGGAACGGAAAGTTCAACCTCATTTTACTCTGTTGGGGAGAGGGTCAGGGCAGGTTAGACATTTTTGCAAACAATGTTGAAAGTTATTTGATCTGATCCATCGAAAGCCCTCATACTTATTCCGGTGCTATTTCTATAAGAGTGTATATCGTCAGTTTGAAATAGTATTGGCAGAACCAGTGTAATTACAATGTGTTATGTGACTTGTCAGGTAAAACATCAGTATGTCGTTCTACTGAAATTAAAAAACATGCTTCAGAGTCCAAGGTTCTTGTTAAAGTCAGCATTATGTATGTTTTACAAAGATAAATACATTTGGGTAATAATTTGCCCCTTTCAAACAGTCAGATATTGACAATTGGTCACCTTACATTGCTTGAGGCAGAGAGAAAGGTACAGAATAGCAGATTGTAGCTAATGTAGTTTGAGAGGTGAAGTTATACTGTATGTCAGTAGACCACATGATATATAACATTTAACACAAAAGGCAGAAAATGTGTCCTTAAACAGGACTATTTTAGAACTAATGAACCTGTACAGACACATAACCATAGGTACTAAGGTTGAGCCCCATATAACACTGTTCTGGAACATTCTAAGAGTGTCTGTGTTTTTCACCACTTGCAGCAGTATCCATGACCACACAGACTCCCACTGTTTCATGAAGATGCTGCAAGGCCAACTGAAGGAGACGTTGTTTGAATGGCCCAATAACAAAACACAGGATGTTGGTGACATGGTTCAGAAATCTCAGAGAATTCTGAAAGAAAACCAGTGTGCCTACATCAATGGTAAGATTCAAGGCAGTTTAGTATTTCCTCAACATTTGAGTGTCAGACAACATAAAGAGGCATTTATTCATATTATTTACACACATAATATGCATGTATATCTTTATAAACATCCTCTTACAGGTGAATATCTTTACTTTCATGTATTTGATTATCTGAAAACTAGTTGTACATGTTACAAAGGATTGTTACATATTATACAAATTCTTAATGGATACTGTATGACTCGTATGTGTTGTGTTCGGTGTAAAATTACCATTAGCGGAAACTAACAGCTGTGTGATATTTTAATGTTTTACCTTCCGTTGCCATATCATAGATGTGTTGTGTTTGTCGGTTTTAGATTCCCTTGGGTTGCACAGAGTAGAGAACGACAGTCACACCGAAGGTTCGGTCAGTTTGCACCTGTACAGTCCACCCTTCGATACCTGCCAGACCTTTGACGAGCGCACAGGACACAAGAACACTGCCAAGATGACGTTCTGGAGCAAATTTGGAAAGAGGACTCAATCTGTAAGCATTCTTTCTTAAATTAAGCACCGTTCTTACCCAAGCTCATTATAGCCATGATATCATTATCTAAGCATTGGTTTATTAAGTGTTAATAGATATTATTTCCAATCACTGAAGTTTTACAACTTTCGTTTATCTAAGAGCATAAGTATATCACCCAAGCCAGTGGAGATTGATGTAAGTTGTGAATGTATTGGTGAAAGGGCAGGTTGCCATTTATTGTCATGAACCTTGCCCTGAAGGCGGCTATGCAGAGTGGTCATTAGCTGATGCTGCCACAGTCATAAAATATGATTTTAAACCTAACCCGTACCTTAACCCTAAGCTTAACCACACAGCTAACCCTAATGCATAACCTAATCTTAAATTAAGACCAAAAAGCACATTTTGGTTTTTATGAATTTTTACAATATAGCCTATTTTGACTTTGCAGCTGGTTCATTTAGCGGGAATCGCTCAGTTCTGTCTCCAGCTCAAGATTCATGACAATACATGTGGTGAAAGGTGCCATAAGCTATTTGATATGGTTCAAACGGCTTGTTGTTGAAGGTCCACAGAGTAGGTCTACCATCAGACATTATGTTTAATTTGAATCTCACAGAACTTAATTGAAACGATGGGACACTCGTTATTGTCCCATGAATCACTCACGGATATCTTTGAACAAATAGTTCAGCTGGCAGCTGTTTTTAACAGTTCATTTAAGAACACAAACATGTTTTGAAAGCTGTAAAAACTTGGTGTCTGGACCTTCATTGTTTAACTTGACTGAGTGTGCTGAAAGTTCATGATTGGTGACCTCTAAGGTAGTAACATGAGACGTATCAGTTTTGGCATCGTCACATTATGAGGACAACCCTGGTCTCTGAGCTCTTTACACTCTGTATAGAGTAACTGTTCTGTTGCCTGCTCACACATCCTGACTCTTAGGCTACTTTAACTGTTCTGTTGCCTGCTCACACATCCTGACTCTTAGGCTACTTTAACTGTTCTGTTGCCTGCTCACACATCCTGACTCTTAGGCTACTTTAACTGTTCTGTTGCCTGCTCACACATCCTGACTCTTAGGCTACTTTAACTGTTCTGTTGCCTGCTCACACATCCTGACTCTTAGGCTACTTTAACTGTTCTGTTGCCTGCTCACACATCCTGACTCTTAGGCTACTTTAACTGTTCTGTTGCCTGCTCACACATCCTGACTCTTAGGCTACTTTAACTGTTCTGTTGCCTGCTCACACATCCTGACTCTTAGGCTACTTTAACGTTTCTTTCCAAATTGTTTCCAGATGTTTAATTACGCAGGAAGTCTGCAAGTCATTTCCACCCCAGTACAATCAGCAATTCGGTGAAGCCCTTAGTATTTTAAAATACATTTACTGTATTTTTTAAGCGTGTAAGCTTCCGTTTTGTGTTGTGGTTAAGAATTCAAGGAATCTGTTCCCACAGGCTGATAGATGTGTAACTGGGAGACTGTGTTCCACACAGCTATAGTTTTAATCTATTGAGCATTTGGAAGCCTGCATGTAATGTTCAGACTGGCTGGCTGCTTTATCAACAGCAGGGAGCTTATCTAAAATCCGCAAATTGCTTAAGTTTATCTTGACCAAGCCACTTCTGGCCTGCATATTACAACACCGCTAGTATGTTGGATAAGATAAGAGTATGGACCTCAACACTTCTCCCCTCAATGATTTGTTTTCATATTGTTGTTTTTGTGTTTGGGTGATATGAAGTTTCTCAAATGGCCAATACAGGTTTTGAATATTAGTGCTGTTGATCATCATGCTTCGTGCTATGGCTTAACTTACTGCACATTTATATTTTACAGGAAACAACAGTCTCACAAGAAAACAACTGAGGCGCAGAAGAAAACAATTGCGCTTGGAATGATAGTGTTGTCAAATAGAGTCAACATGAAGCTGTAAATAAGGAAAATTCGTACCTAGACATATAGGGGATCTTAATTTGAGCCAGTTTGCTACAGAATGAAAATTATTCTGCAGCAACAGGAAATGTGACCTGTGTAACAACACTTTTGCACTGTTATAGCATATGGTTGAAGTGTATTATGTATGAGTGGAAATAGGTTGTCTTTTACATCAAGGAATGTCATCAACAGTTTTACACTTTTATTGAAGTGTTATTGATTTTTACAAATAATTGTCTTAACACTTGTCAAAATAGTGATGTAACATTAAATTATTTGTGCAGTTAAATTAGCTTTATACGTGTATTATTTGAAAATGTGATCCCTGTCATTGATATTTCCAGAGTGTTGTGCTTTTTGGGATTAGAAGGGGTGTTAATTGGCATTAGCTATTTCAGTGTCACTCTTGAATGTGTTTCATTGTTTTAACCTCAGTATAAGGAGACTTGTCAAGGATTTTCTGGACTTGTGGGTCGCGGGTGGATTATAATAAAAACAATGTTCAGTAGAACAAGGCACTCACTTTTTCTCAGTATTTTGCATGTTTTTTGTTTTTTTTAAATTGTAGATGAATTTAGATAGTTGATAGTTTACAACATAGTGCCACGATTGCATTGTCAGTTAAAATGAATAATACAGTATAAGATATTGTGAATGATAAGCCTTGCTTTGACTGTTGACCATTACATTTAAACATTTTAAATCATGAGATACTGTTGTGTGTGTGTGTGTTTTTTAATCAACCTATTAGTATACTCTCAAATGAACAAAATGTTTTTGACAGTACTTGCTGATATAAAACCTGCTTACTGTCCATACAGTCACATCCATAATTATTGGCACCCTTGATAAAGATAAGCAAAAAAGACTGTATAAAAAATATATTTCAAATACAGTCCTGAGCTATATTGTTTGCTCAGAGGAAGAGATTTTGTTTAATAAGTAGTACTGTTTTTCTCTCAAAGGTAGGTGTCAAAATTATTGGCACACCTAAAGATTCTCCAAAATAAAAAAGTAAATCTGCATCCTAACATTCTACATTTTTAAGTTAAACTCAGTTTAAGGTGTTCTGCCCTTTCGGTATTATGCCCTTCATTGGAGTATAAAAACTAGGTAATATTCCTCTGTCATCCTTCACCATGGGAAAAGGCAAAGAATTCACAAATGAAAAGATACAAATGGTTGCTGACTTTCAAAAATCAGGAAATGGGTACATAAAAGTAGCACAAAAACAACCATACACTACCGTTCAAAAGTTTGGGGTCACTTAGAAATGTCCTGGTTTTTGAAAGAAAAGCACATTTCTTGTCCATTAAAATAACATCAAATTGATAAGAAATACAGTGTAGACATTGTATTGTAAATAACTATTGTAGCTGGAAACGGCAGATGTTTAATGGAATATCTACATAGGTGTACAGAGGCCCATTATCAGCAACCATCACCCCTGTGTTCCAATGGCACGTTGTGTTAGCTATTTCTGATCAATTTTATGCTAACAGTAACCGCAGCCAGGGGCGCAACTTTGTTTTATATTTTTTATTTTTTAGTCAGATAAACACTCCAAACAGCCTAACCAAACAGCCTAACAGACAAACCAAATTGGAGGCATCCACATGGTCCTAAAGCACACCATTGCCTTGTTTTGTGTCACATTCCAATGATAAAACTGGGGGGGACAAAAATGCATTTTCAGAATGTGGAGGGGATCCCTCCGGTCCCGAGTGAAAGTTGTGCCCCTAACCACAGCTTAAGAGTCAAGTTATTGCAAAAAGGGTCCATGCAGATAGTCTGGATAGCTATTGGTTAACTATTTAACTGACTATTTAGCAGTCTTATGGCTTGAGGGTAGAAGCTGTTCAGGACAGAGAGAACAGTCTATGACTTGGGTGGCTGAAGTCTTATGTCTCTGCATACAGTATGACGGAAGTTAGAGGTAGCTTCGCGAGACAATTCTAACTAGCGTTAGCGCAATGACTGGAAGTCTATGGTATCTACTAGCACGAGACATAAAAATGGTATCCATGAGTTCATCTGACTCTGGGGAAGTAGATAAAGGGCTTCATTGCCAAAATCCTGAAGTATCCCTTTAAAGTCAACGGCATCATAAACTACCAAGTACCAGGACATTTTATCCAGATGCCTCTGCCAGGAGGCTGAAACATGTCCGCAAGTGGATCTTCCAGCAAGACAATAACCCCAAGCAACCATCACAATCTACAAAGAAATGCTTAATTGACTACAAAATCAACCTATTGCAATGGCCATCTCAGTCTCTGGACCTGAACTCCATTGGAAACCTGTGGTTTTAATCGAAGAGGGCAGTCCATATGTGCAGGCCGAAGGATATCAAGGATCTGGAAAGATTCTGTATGGAAAAATGGTCTAAGATCACACCCAATGTGTTCTCCAATCTTATGAAACATTTTGGAAAAAGGCTCAGTGCCGTTATCCTCGCAAGGGGAAGGAGTATTGAAAACAGGGGTTCCAATCATTTCTAATCCTAACTTTTAGAAGAAAAAATATATAATTTGTTAAACAAATTATATTTCTCTATTAGTTTAAAATAATCTAATTTAGCAATTATTTTGAGCATATAATATAGCTCAGTATTTATCAAGGGTGCCAATAATTTGGGATTTCACTGTACTGATATACCGTACACGTACAATACATTTGTTCTTCAAACAATCTTGTGTGAATGTGTTTACATTTAAATTTGCCCCAGTATTGAATGTGGCAAAGTCTTATCCTAGTAGGCCTACATGCTACACCAGTAAAAAAAAATGTTTGATAAGAGACCATATTTAGTAAGGTAAATTAATGAGGCGATTATGACTAAGATAAGAGGATTTTTGGTAGTTACAGTCTTGTCCCATCGCTGCAACTCCCGTACAAACTCGGAAGAGGCGAAGGTTGCAACACAGCCTGGGATCGAACTCAGGTCTGTAGTGATGCTTCTAGAACTGCGATGCAGTGTCTTAGACCGCTGCACCACTCGGGAGGTCCTAGATATGAGAAACATCTACCATGGTTTGTGTTCATCGTGTTCCTCGTGACACAAGTTAAACTTTAAAAAATAACCTGATTATGGAGGGATAGTATCCTCACCAACAATATCCTAATGCCAGTGATTCAGATAACGCGCATGTTCTCAAACAGACTTGGTGAGTGTGTGCCACTGGCATACCACACATCCCCGCAGCCGCTGCCCATGGATAGCATATGGATATCCCATAAGCCATGGCAAAAAAACATTTAATTACATGAAATTAGCAACATTGGAATTAGCTGTAAAACTGCTAAATCTTCTCTCAGCCATATCAACATTTACTCTCTGTCCCATGGCAAAATGTGTAGAATTGCAGGAAATCAGCTATAAAACTGCACATTCTTCTCTTGGCCGCATGGCAAAAAATGTAGAATAGTAGCCAGTTAGCTGTTTTCCCCAAGGAAATATCCCCCCAAGAAATATGTTCTGCATGTACCAGATTTTTTAAATCATTTTTAATTTTGTAAACATTTATTTCACCTTTATTTAACCAGGTAGGCTAGTTGAGACAAGTTCTCATTTACAACTGCGACCTGGCCAAGATAAAGCAAAGCAGTGCGACACAAACAACAACACAGAGTTACACATGGAATAAAAAAACATACAGTCAATAATACAATAGAAAAAGTCTATATACAGTGTGTGCAAATGAGGTAGGATAAGGGAGGTAAAGCAATAAATAGGCCATAGTGGCGAAATAATTACCATACAGCAATTAAACACTGGAGGGATAGATGTGCAGAAGAATGTGCAAGTGGAGATACTGGAGTGCAAAGGAGCAAGATAAATAAATAAATACAGTATGGGGATGAGGTAGTTGGATGGGCTATTTACAGATGGGCTATGTACAGGTGCAGTGATCTGTGAGCTGCTCTGACAGCTGGTGCTTAAAGTTAGTGAGGGAGATATGAGTCTCCAGCTTCAGTGATTTTTGCAGTTCGTTCCAGTCATTGGCAGCAGAGAACTGGAAGGAAAGGCGGCCAAATGAGGAATTGGCTTTGGGGGTGACCAGTGAAATATACCTGCTGGAGCGCGTGCTACGGGTGGGTGCTGCTATGGTGACCAGCGATCTGAGATAAGGTGGGGCTTTACCTAGCAAATACTTATCGATGACCTGGAGCCAGTGGGTTTGGCGACGAATATGAAGCGAGTATGAAGCATACAGGTCGCAGTGGTGGGTGGTATATGGGGCTTTGGTGACAAAACGGATGGCACTGTGATAGGCTGCATCCAATTTGCTGAGTAGAGTGTTGGAGGCTATTTTGTAAATGACATCTCCGAAGTCAAGGATCAGTAGGATAGTCAGTTTTAAAAGGGTATGTTTAGCAGCATGAGTGAAGGATGCTTTGTTGCGAAATAGGAAGCCGATTCTCAATTTAATTTGGGATTGGAGATGCTTAATGTGAGTCTGGAAGGGGAGTTTACAGTCTAACCAGACACCTAGGTATTTGTAGTTGTCGACATATTCTAAGTCAGAACCGTCCAGAGTAGTGATTCTGGATGGGCGGGCAGGTGTGGGCAGCGATCGGTTGAAGAGCATGCATTTAGTTTTACTTGCATTTAATAGCAGTTGGAGGCTACGGAAGGAGAGTTGTATGGCATTGAAGCTCATCTGGAGGTTAGTTAACGCAGTGTGCAAAGGAGGGCCAGATGTATACAGAATGGTGTCGTCTGCTTAGAGGTGGATCAGAAATATATAATGGGCAGGGTTTTGGTCTTGCACCAAAGTACATCAAGTACACAAGTGTCGTGTCTTTGGGGGTACCATTAAACTGAAGATATGTTTATCAATTAGCTCCCTGTAATTATTATCATGCGATTAAACTGATTAATCGTTTAATTGTAATTAACTAGGAGATCGGGGCACCAAGGAGAATATTCAGATTACAAAGCTATAATTTTCCTAATATAACTTTCCTGTACTATAATATTCTATTATAGTATAGGCCGATTATCTTCTGGTTTAAATGGTGTATTTTACCTTTAGTCCAGTCTCATTCCAAACGTCGTAAATTGTTGTATCTGCACGAACCCAGTCTTTACTAAAATCATCCATACATCAATTGTCTTAAAATCATTTATTTACTACACTAAGTAATTAACAGAAAACATACAAACAGTAATTATCGTCACAAAGGATTGGTAGAGGAATGTGCCCTTGTGGGCTAAACAGGCAGGTCGGCCTGTTGAACAATGGATCATAAAAGGTCAGCTGTGGCACACAGAGTTCATTAATATTAACAATTGACAATTGAAGGCTCACTCATTCGGGAACAATTGCAATCAATATATATTTACACTCAGTGTGTCGTTCTGATTCTTGTTGGAGAGTAGTTCTGATGGAGAGTCTCTCTCTCTCGGTTAGAATGGATCTTTCAAAGCGACATTCATTAATGTCGTCATCGAATGGTTGTTTCGTTGGTCTTCGCGTTCAATGATATAATTTACTTAGCTGCAGACTAATAATTAATATCAAAGACTTGTTCTTATTCTGTCCGTATCAATAGTCTAAAAGTTAACCACGTGGTATAGTTCACTTTCAGTAGAGGAATTGGATGGTCAAACCTATGGGCCATCGAGTGGAGGCCTGCTCTGGGGAAATGTAAATCAAGGGGTGTTTTATAGTGCCCATCGAACAGGCTTGTCAAATGACGCCTGGTCCTGTATGGGTCCCTGGGGGCGTGCCCATGACTGAGCTAGACTTGGTTACAGAAATACAATTCTATCACATTACATCAGTACATAGCATCTCAATGTCTTACAAAAGCTTTATCCTTATTAATACATTCTATACAACCATTATGATGCTATTATATAAACAGTTTTATGGTAATATGGCTATATTGTCTCTTCTGAGTATCACAAAATTGTACCAAGCGGATCAGTTCGTAGCTGGATTCTTCACCAATCTTCCATACCTTCTCCAGAACACAAAATGTCGCTTGGCTCTCCAATTCTATGAGTTGGAAGAATTTCCTGTGTCTCTCTATGGGCCATGTGGCCAGAGACTCTCCTGGAATTTTAGAGTTTTTACAACCCTTTACACACAGGGTGGATTGGCGGGAAGGTAGGTTGGGTGGTTGTGCAAAAGGGAGGGGGTCAACTGTCCTCCCTGTACCAAAAGAGGCCAACGTCATGACACAAGCAACAGCAAAAACAAGTGGATGAATAATGTTCACTTCATGGCTATAGTGTCAGAATTAGCATAACTGTGTGATATAGGTTACAGTATGAGTTTGAGTAAAAATACTGAGTTCGTTATATTCTAAGATTTCATAACCATAGCTGGTTCCTTTCCTAATGTAACCATGCCTATGACCACAAACAGAAAAAAAGTTTAAGCTGCATCAGAACACTGTGGCTTTACAGCCCCGTCACTAATACAGCTAGTGATCAGTTAAATACCAATATTTTCCAAGTTGCTCATTGAACCCTTCATGGTTCGGAGAAAGTTCATTAGTATGCTATCAAGAAAATATTTACCAATTTGTTTTACAAACATGTGTTTGAAAACTGAGTAAGCAAAGCTTGAGGCAGTCATATTTTCTAATTGGTATGACCATAAAAAAATACTCATCATCTGAGGAAACCTACATACTGTATACAGTGCCTTCGGAAAGTATTCAGACCCCTTGACTTTTTCTACATTTTGTTACGTTACAGCCTTATTCTAAAACTGATTAATAGTTTTTTCCCCTCATCAATCTACACACAATACCCCACAATGACGAAGCAAAAACAGGTGCTTAGACATTTTTGCTAATTTATAAAAAATACAAAAATAAAACATAACATTTACATAAATATTCAGACCCTTTACTCAGTACTTTCTTGAAGCACCTTTGGCAGTGATCATAGCCTTGAGTCTTCTTGGTTATCACGCTGCAAGCTTGGTACACCTGTATTTGGGGAGTTTCTCTCATTCTTCTCTGCAGATCCTCTCAAGCTCTGTCAGGTTGGATGGGGAGAGTTGCTGCACAGCTATTTTCAAGTCTCTCTAGAGATTTTCGATCGTGTTCAAGTCCGGGCTCTGGCTGGGCCACTCAAGGATATTCAGAGACTTGTCCCAAAGCCGTTGGCTGTGAGCTTAGGGTCGTTGTCCTGTTGGAAGGTGAAACTTAGCCCCAGTCTGAGGTGCTGAGTGCTCTGGAGCAGGTTTCATCAAGGAGCTCTCTGTACTTTGCTCCTTTCATCTTTCCCTCGATCCTGACTAGTCTCCTAGTCCCTGCCGTTGACAAACATCCCCATACCATGCTTTACCGTAGGGATGGTGCCAGGTTTCCTCCAGATTTGACGCTTGGCATTCAGACCAAAGAGTTCAATCTTGGTTTCATCAGACCAAGGAATCTGGTTTCTCATGGTCTGAGAGTCTATAGGTGTTTTTTGGCAAACTCCAAGTGGGCTGTCATGTGCCTTTTACTGAGGAGTGCCTTGCCTTCCGTCTGGCACTCTACCATAAAGGTCTGATTGATGGAGTGCTGCAGAAATGGTTGTCCTTCTGGAAGGTTTTCCCAGCTCCACAGAGGAACTCTGGAGCTCTGTCAGAGTGACCATCGGGTTCTTGGTCACCTCCCTGACCAAGGCCTTCTCCCCTGATTGCTCAGTTTGGCCGGGCGGCCACCTTTAGGAAGAGTCTTGGTGGTTCCAAACTTCCTCCATTTTTGGTACCCTTCCCCCAAAGAGCTCTGACACTATCCTGTCTCGGAGCTCTACGGACAATTCCTTCGACCTCATGGTTTGGTTTTTGCTCTGACAAGCACTGTCAACTGTGGGACCTTATATAGACAGGTGTGTGCCTTTCCAAATAATGTCCAATAAATTGAATTTACCACAGGTGGACACGAATCAAGTTGCAGCAACATCACAAGGATGATCACTGAAAACAGGATGCAACTGAGCTCAATTTCGAGTCTCATGGCAAAGGGTCTGAATACTTACGTAAATAATGTATTTAATTTTCTATTTTTAATACATTTCCAAACATTTCTAAAAACGTGTTTTCACTTTGTCATTATTGGGTATAGTGTGTAGATTTCTGAGGATTTTTATTTATTTAATCAATTTTAGAATAAGGCTGTAACGTAAGAAATTGTTGAAAAAGTCAAGGGGTCTGAATACTTTCCGAAGGCAATGTACAGTTGAAGTGAGAAGTTTACATACACCTTAGCCAAATACATTTAAACTCAGTTTTTCACAATTTCTGACATTTAATCCTAGTAAAAATTCCCTGTCTTAGGTCAGTTAGGATCACCACTTTATTTTAAGAATGTGAAATGTCAGAATAATAGTAGAGAGAATTATTTATTTCAGCATTTATTTATTTCATAACATTCCGAGTGGGTCAGAAGTTTACATACACACAATTAGTATTTGGTAGCATTGCCTTTAAATTGTTTAACTTGGGTCAAACGTTTTGGGTAGCCTTCCACAAGCTTCCCACAATAAGTTGGGTGAATTTTGGCCCATTCCTCATGACAGAGCTGGTGTAACTGAGTCAGGTTTGTAGGCTTCTTTGCTCGCACACGCTTTTTCAGTTCTGCCCACAACTTTTCTATAGGATTGAGGTCAGTGCTTTGTAATGACCACTCCAATAACTTGACTTTGTTGTCCTTTAGCCATTATGCCACAACTTTGGAAGTATGCTTGGGGTCATTGTCCATTTGGAAGACTCATTTGCGACCAAGCTTTAACTTCCTGACTGATGTCTTGAGATGTTGCTTCAATATATCCACATCATTTTCCTGCCTCATGATGCCATCTATTTTGTGAAGTGCACCAGTCCCTCCTGCAGCAAAGCACCCCCATAACGTGATGCTGCCACCTCCGTCCTTCACGGTTGGAAGCCTCCCCCTTTTTCCTCCAAATATAACGATGGTCATCATGGCCAAACAGTTCTATTTTTGTTTAATCAGACCAGAGGACAGTCTCCAAAAAGTACGATCTTTGTCCCCATGTGCAGTTGCAAACTGTAGTCTAGCTTTTTTATGGTGGTTTTGAAGTAGTGACTTCTTCCTTGCTGAGCGGCCTTTCAGGTTATGTCGATATTGGACTCGTTTTACCGTGGATATAGATACTTTTGCACCTGTTTCCTCCAGCATCTTCACAAGGTCCTTTGCTGTTGTTCTGGGATTGATTTGCACTTTTCGCACCAAAGTACGTTCATCTCTAGGAGACAGAACGCTTCTACTTCCTGAGCAGTATGACGGCTGCGTGGTCCCATGGTGTTTATACTTGCGTACTTATTGTTTGTACCGATGAACGTGGTACCTTCAGGCATTTGGAAATTGCTCCCAAGGATGAACCAGACTTGTGGAGGTCTACAAAAAAAATTCTGAGGTCTTGGCTGATTTCTTTAGATTTTCCCATGATGTAAAGCAAAGAGGCACTGAGTTTGAAGGTAGGCCTTGAAATACATCCACAGTTACCCCTCCAATTGACTCAAATTATGTCAATTAGCCTATCAGAAGCTTCTAAAGCCAGGACATCAATTTCTGGAATTTTCCAAGCTGTTTAAAGGCACAGTCAACTTAGTGTATGTACATTTCTGACCCACTGGAATTGTGATACAGTGAATTATAAGTGAAATAATCTGTCTAACAATTGTTGGAAAAATGACTTATGTCATGCACAAAGTAGATGGCCTAACCAACTTGTCAAAACTAAAGTTTGTTAACAAGAAATTTGTGGAGTGGTTGAAAAACGAGTTTTAATGACTCCAACCTAATTGTATGTAAACTTCCGATTTCAACTGTAAATGGCATGGTGGTGAATATTTCATATGTGTTTTGAAAACTAAATTGAAATGTTCAGTTATGTGCTAGAAAACCGTCTGACTACCCACTGGACGGTAATAATTAACCTAACTTTGATCAGTGTTTGTAGCTAAAACACTTTTCGTAGATTTTTGTCTCCGTTTAGCTTTGTTTCACATGGCTGTGAACACATTGGACAATACTACAATATTGCATACAGAGTTTTTAAGGAGACATAAAAAAACAGGTCTGTTAAAACTTTTCAGCCCTACTTGGATACACCTGGGCACCCTACTCTGCACCGTGGTATTATCTGAGCAGACACCTGCCTACTGCTGCTGTTATCCTTCTACTTGACATTGTGCCTTAGATGTTTTTGTACTATTGCCAACCTTGAACTCCACTTGGTTTAGACTACCTTGATTTACTTATTTTTTTACTCTCCTGCGGTCCGGTGTAGCGCTTGCCTCCCTCCCAGCTTCGACCGGCCTGTAATGCAAACTGCATCCCCTCCATGGTGCTTCTCTCCTGGCTATCATACTGGTAACACGGCTTCTGTCACATTACTGTTTTGATGGGCCCCAGCATTTAATCACGTTGAGTAAGTCACCATTCTCTCCTTGCTGTTGTTATGTTGGTGAGCTTTTGCCTTGGTTGTGTTTATTGTGTGTCCTAGTGCTGGCTGCTTTCTAGTCTGTGGTTATGTTCTGCCTTGCTGACTGTAACTGTGGTGACTCTACAAACTGTGTGATTCAATGTAAGTATCACACTGTGGGGATTGATTGACTTTTAGCTGATTCCTCGCCAACCCATTTTATTTCTGTGGATTTCAACATACCTTTTCCCAAAATGGCATCTACCACTTTACGGCATACGTGGAACGTGACTTTTCCAGATTGTCAGCTACCACCTTCAGAGACTAGGTGATCATTTCATCCCATGTAGGAGCTGCACCTATTTTGCACAGTTCTGGGATAATATTGACCAGCCAAATTTCCAATGTGGAATGTCAGCTTATTGAGGAATATACACTACCGTTCAAAAGTTTGGGTTAACTTAGAAATGTCCATGTTTTTGAAAGAAAAGCCATTTTTTTGTCCGTTAAAATAACATCAAATTGATCAGAAATACAGTGTAGACATTGTTAATATTGTAAATGACTATTGTAGCTGAAAACAGCAGATGTTTTATTGAATATCTACATAGCCGTACAGAGGTCCATTATCAGCAACCATCACTCCTGTGTTCCAACGGCACGTTGTGTTAGCTAATCCCAAGTTTAACATTTTAAAAAGCTAATTGATCATTAGAAAACCCTTTTGCAATTATGTTAGCACAGCTGAAACTATTGTCCTGATTAAAGAAGCAATAAAACTGGTCTTCTTTAGACTAGTTGAGTGTCTGGAGCGTCAGCATTTGTGGGTTCGATTACAGGCTCAAAATGTCCAGAAACAAAGACCTTTCTTCTGAAACTCGTCAATCTATTCTTGTTCTGAGAAATGAAGGTTATTCCATGTGAGAAATTGCTAAGAAACTGAAGATCTCGTACAATGCTGTGTACTACTCCCTTCACAGAACAGTGCAAACTGGCTCTCACCAGAATAGAAAGAGGAGGCCTTGGTGCACAACTGAGCAAGAGGACAAGTACATTAGAGTGTCTAGTTTGAGAAACAGACGCCTCACAAGTCCTCAACTGGCAGCTTCATTAAATAGTACCGGCAAAACACTAGTCTCAACGTCAACAGTGAAGATGCTGGCCTTCTAGGCAGAGTTCCTCTGTCCAGTGTCTGTGTTCTTTTGCCCATCTTAACATTTTATTTTTATTGGCCAGTCTGCCTAGAAGGCCAGCATCCCGTAGTCGCCTCTTCACTGTTGACGTTGAGACAGATGTTTTGCAGGTACTATTTAATGAAGCTGCCAGTTGAGGACTTGTGAGGCGTCTGTTGCTTTTGCAACAGCTAATGGGGATCCTAATAAAATACCAAATATCTAATCTAACCTTTGTGCACTCGAGGAGTTAGCTAGTTTGTTGTCTTCTTTTACTAAATCGGAAGTTATTAAATTATGATTGGGAAATGCAGACTTCAAACAATCAAAAAGAAATGTGTAATGATCTAAACCTAACCCAGCTGATGACTACGCCTTCACGGCCCAACCCTAAATATCCTTCAAGGTCAACTCTGATTGATCTTATCTCAACGAATACACCAGATACATATGTTTCTACTGCTGTCTTCGCCAAAGAAATGAGTGACCATTGCCCAGTTGTTTGTGTTAGAGATGAGAGAATAAAAAAATGTAAGCCTCGTGTCATCACAAAGAGGAACTTTAAAAGCTTCAGTGAACAGGCTGTTTTACATGATCTTTATTTTAGTGACCTTGATTGTATTTAAGCTATCACCGAACCTGATTTAGCTTTCAGCCTCTTTGCAGATGTCTTTAATACTATTGTAGATAATCATGCTCCCTTCAAAAAATTAAAGGTTAAAGGTAGATCGAATAACCTGGTACACTCAAAAGTCACTGACTAAAGCGATGATGCTTGGGTCAAGGCCAGAAACACCAGCTTCTAAAGCCATGACATAATTTTCTGGAATTTTCCAAGCTGTTTAAAGGCACAGTCAACTTAGTGTATGTAAACTTCTGACCCACTGGAATTGTGATACAGTGAATTCTAAGTGAAATAATCTGTCTGTAAACAATTGTTGGAAAAATGACTTATGTCATGCACATAGTAGATGTCCTAACCGACTTGCCAAACTATAGTTTGTTAACAAGAAATTTGTGGAGTGGTTGAAAAACAAGTTTTAATGACTCCAACCTAATTGTATGTAAACTTCCAACTTCAACTGTACATGTTCACTCATTAGATGGTTCTCCAATCAAATGTGTGCCCGCATATAAATACTTAGGTGTTTGGATTGATATGGATTTAACATTAAAAAAAAACTTGAGCATGGTGAAGTTATTAATTACACTTTTGATGGTGTATCAATAAACCCAGTCACTACAAAGCTACAGGTGCCCTTCCTAACTCAGTTGCTGGGGTGGAAGGAAACCGCTCAGGGATTTCACCATGATGCGAATGGGGACGTTAAAACAGTTACAGAATTTAATGACAGTGATAGGACAAAACTGGATTAACCTCATAGAGTGTCTAAAGCCTATGGGAGGGGTAGTATGAGTGTGTCCTGAATAACCACCAGCATTAGTCTCTAGAGGTCTGCATCCTCCAGCAGCTCAGATGGGTTAGGCCAAGCAGCAGCAGGCTTTACTGGTAACAGTATGTTCAGGTGGGTAGAAGAAATACAAACTGGACATGAGTGGCTGATATTCAAAGAGGCTGATATTCTGTATGGAATTTTGCAGTATTGAGTTACCAGAAAATACAAACATGTTTGTGATGTAGTCCCTATTATACACCATGAAATATGTACTAGTGTAGTGAAAACAAGCACAAGATGACAGTGGAGGCAGACACATTTATCTGGCCTCAGGGGAAACATGTAGACATTTTTTTCTTGGCCAGTCCTACGAAGAATCCGAAGAAGATTAATACGAATCAGCACTTTACAAACTCTTTACTGGTAAAATGATGCTCCAACGTACCCAGTACCTCATAGAGAAACTGAAAGGGCTTTACTCACAAACCTCATACAGAAAAAGACGGTTGAAGGAGGGCAGCCAGAGCTTGCCGAGGAGTCTTATTCTGGGCACACACGGTGCAGGTGGCAACGAACGAGGAGACGTCAGGAACCAAGGTGGGCCACCAAAAACGTTGTCATACAAAGGCCATGGTCTGACGGGAGCCAGGATGGCAGGCCAGTTGAGAGGAATGAGCCCATTCCAGTCCGGCACAAACATCCAAACAGCTCTCACCTTTTCAGGATCCATCTGTATGTTGCCTGCAGCTATGATGTACCCAAGGAAGGAGATGGTGGAGTGATGGAATTTGCATTTTTTTGCTTTGATGAACAGATGGTTCTCCAGAAGATGCTTGAGGACTTGTCTGACATGGAGGACATGTTCTTGAGCAGAGTGGGAAAACACGAGGATGACATCAAGGTAGACGAATACGATCCGGTTCAACATGTACCGCAGAACGTCGTTTACCAGGGCCTGGTACCAGGAAGGAGTGTTGGTCAGTCCGAACGCCATCACCAGGTATTTGTAGTGCCCGCTAGCCGTGTTAAAGGTGGTCTTCCACTCATCCCCTTCCCGTATCCGTAACAGATGGTAGGCGTTCCGGAGGTCAACTTGGAGAAGATTGTGGCCCCTTGGACAGGCTCGAAAGCCGAGGCGATGAGTGGAAGTGGTTAGCGGTCTTTAACCATGATGTTATTCAGGCCCAGTAGTCGATACACAGACGCAGGGTTTTGTCCTTCTTCTCCACAAATAAGAATCCTGCGCCGGCGGGGGAGGCAGAAGAATGGATACCCCCTGCAGCCAGGGAGTCCTCATCATACGTCTCCACCACCTTGGTCTCTGGCCCTGACAAGGAATAAAGCTGCTTCTGAGGCCAATGAGAAGGTTGATGGTGCAGTTATGGGGCTGATGCGGAGGAAGCGAGGTGGCACGCGTCTTGCTGAAAATCTCCCGGAGGTACTGGTACTCTGCGGGATCGGCGGAGAGGTCCGGGGCTTTTCCCAAGCCCACAGGAAGATGTCCCGGGGCAGGCAGCGCCGACTTCAGGCAATGCGCATGGCAAAATGGGCTCCAATCCAGGATAGAACCAGTAGCCCAGTCGATCAGAAGATTGAGCCTCAAGAGCCAGGAAAACCCAAAAACCACGGGTGCATGAGGGGATTCGATGGGCAGGAACTGCATAAACTCGCTGTGATTACCCAACACTCTCAGTTTAATGGGACACGTAGTGTGGGTAACTCTGCCAATAGAGTGCCATTCCAACGCTCTGACGTTCATGGGAATGGAGAGGGGTTGTGTGGGGATTCCCAGCTCCGACACCAGGGTAGCGTCCATAAAGCTCTCTTCGGCCTCAGAGTCTATGAGCACCCGGAGAGATTGGGAAATCGGTCACACTACAACAGGGTAGCATGGAGAGGGCTACGAGAAATGGAGGATGGGAAACTCCCCGTACGGCTTACCATCGTACTAGTACCTACTTGATGATCCTGGTTCTTTAATGGGCAGGTAAATAAAAAATGTCCAGTAGCTCCGCAATACAGAAAACTCTGGGTGTTAAATCTGCGTAAGTGCTCAGCCGGACAAAATTTAGCCTTGCCCAGTTGCATGTGCTAAGGAGGAGACAACTCGACAGCACTCGGTGACCTCCAAGAGAACTCGGGTGACATCAGATTCACTCGGAAATGTGTGCTTTGGGGATTTCCGGGATTACTCAGAGGCGAGGTGGAAATCAAGGACGAGCGTCCGGCTGCCCTCCTTCAACCGTCTTCGGCGACAGGGAACAGAGTCCCTCTCCCTCCCACGTTGAACTTTAATCACCTCCAATAAATTATTAATGACACTTTGGATGGTGCATCAATACATCCAGTCACTACATAAATAAAGGTCTCCTTCCTAACTCAGTCGCTCTTGCTGCTGGCGATTCTCTGATCCACCTCTACGCAGACGACACCATTCTGAATACTTCTGGCCCTTCTTTGGACACTGTGCTAACAAACCTCCAAACGAGCTTCAATGCCATACAACACTCCTTCCGTGGCCTCCAACTGCTCTTAAATGCAAGTAAAACTAAATGCATGCTCTTCAACCGATCGTTGGTTCTGACTTAGAATATGTGAACAACTACAAATACCAAGCTGTCTGGTTAGACTGTAAAATCTCCTTCCAGACTCACATTAAGCATCTCCAATCCAAAATGAAATCTAGAATCGGCTTCCTATTTTGCAAGAAAGCCTCCTTCACTTATGCTGCTAAACACACCCTCGTAAAACTGACTATCCTACCGATCCTTTACTTCAGCGATGTCATTTACAAAATAGCCTCCAACACTCTACTCAGCAAATTGGATGTAGTCTATCACAGTGCCATCCGTTTTGTCACCAAAGCCCCATATACCACCCACCACTGCGACCTGTATGCTCTCGTTGGATGGCCCTCGCTTCATATTCGTCGCCAAACCCACTGGCTTCAGGTCATCTATAAGTCTTTGCTAGGTAAAGCCCCACCTTATCTCAGCTCACTGGTCACCATAGCAGCACCCAACCATAACAGGCGCTCCAGCAGGTATATTTCACTGGTTGTCCCCAAAGCTAACTCCTCCTTTGGCCGCCTTGACTTCCAGTTCTCTGCTGCCAATGACTTGAACGAATTGAAAAAAAATCACTTAAGCTGGAGACTTATTTCGCCCTCATTAACTTTAAGCATCAGCTGTCAGAGCAGCTTACCGATCATTGCACCTGTACACAGACCATCTGTAAATAGCCCACCCAACTACCTCATCCCCATATTGTTTTGTTTTTTCTCCTTTGCACCCCACTATCTCTACTTGCACATCATCTATCTTCCGCACATCTATCAATGCAGTGTTAATGCTAAATTCAAATTATTTCGCCACTATGGCCTATTTATTGCCTTACCGCCCTAGTCTTATTACATTTGCACACACTGTATATACATTTTTCTATTGTGTTATTGACAGTATGTTTGTTTATCCCATGTGTAACTCTGTGTGTGTTGTTTGTGTCGCACTGCTTTGATTTATCTTGGCCAGGTCGCAGTTGTAAATGAGACCTTGTTCTCAACTGGCCTACCTGGTTAAATAAAGGTGAAATAAATCAAAACAAAAAAAGTACAATCTCGGTACCCCACACATACAGATAATTGTAAGGTCCCTCAGCCGAGCAGCGAATTTCAAACATAGATTCAACCAAAAACACCAGGGAGGTTTTCAAATGCCTCGCAAAAACAAAAGCCTATTTGTGGATGGGTAAAATTTTAAAAAAGCAGACAATCAATATCCCTTTGAGCATGGTGAAGTTCTTCACTACACTTTGGATGGTGTATCAATACACCCAGTCACTACAAAGCTACAGGTCTCCTTCATAACTCAGTTGCCGGAGGGGAAGAAAACAGCTCAGAGAATTCACCATGATGGAAATCGGGACTTTAATACAGTTACAGAGTTTATTGGCTATGATAGGAAACAACTGAGGATGGATCAACTATATTGTAGTTACTCCACAATACTAACATAATTGACAGAGTGAATAAAAGGAATCTCGTAAAGAACAAAAATTTGCATCCTGTTTGCAGCATGCCAGTAAAGTAATGCTGCAAGCAATGTGGCAAAAGCAATTACATTTTTTTGTCCTGAATACATAGTGTTACATTTGGGGGCAAATATCAGGTATGAAGGTAAGACCCAGATGCAGATAACATCGAATTAACAACGATTTAATAATCCACCAGGGGCAGGCAATAGGCAGGTCAAGGCAGGCAGGGGTCAGTAAACCAAAGGTGGGGCAAAGCTACAGGTCGGCCGGCAGGCTCAGGGTCAGAGGCAGGCAGAGCAGTCAGGCAGGCAGGCAGGCTCAGTATCCCCCCTCTACGGGCGCCATCTGGCATCCTACCTGGGAGCATACCTGGTTTACCAGGGTGCCGGCGGTGGAAGTCGGCGATGAGGGCTGGGTCCAGGATGTCTCTTGCGGGGACCCAGCACTTCTCCTAATGGCCATAACCCTCCCAGTCATCCAGGTACTGGAAACCCCTTTCCCGTGGTCAAACACTCAGGAGCCGTCTCACCGTGTACGCCGGATAGCCATCGATGATACGGGGAGGAGGGGTGGGCCTGGAAAAAGAAGACAAAGGGTTATGAGACATGGGCTTAATCCTAGACACATGGAAAGTAGGGTCTATACAGAGGGTACGGGGTAATTAAAGATGAACAGCAGTGGGGCTAATGACTCTAAAGATGGGGAACGGGCATATGAAATGGGGGGGAAGTTTGCAAGACTCCACCCGGAGGGGCAGGTCTCGGGTTGAAAGCCCGTGTCGATAGCGTGGAGCAGGGGTTCGGCGGCAATCTGCTTGTCACCTATACCTGGAAGTGGTCTTCAACAGACCATCCTGGGCTCTCTTCCAGGTACGGTGACAGCGTTGGATGAACATCTGGGCAGAGGGATTGCTGACATCCTCTAGCTCGGGGAAGAGCAGAGGCTGATATCCCAGGGAAGAGAGACCCGTGGCAGAGCAAAGAAGGGTGTTGTGAGCGTACTCAACCCATACCAGTTGCTGACTCCAGGTGGAAGAGTTGGCGGAGACTCGGCAGCGAAGAGTCGTCACTAAGATCTGGTTTGCTCGCTCCAACTGGCCATTGGACTGGGGGTGGAATCCGGAGGACAGGTTGACTGATGGCCCAATAAGAGTGCAGAACGCCTTCTAGAACTGGGACGAGAACTGCGGACCCCAGTCGGAGACCATGTCCACCAGGAGTCCATGGATCCGGAAGATGTGCTGTCACATAAGCTGGGCCGTCTCCTTGGCCAAGGGTAGTTTGGAGAGAGGAATGAAGTGGGCGGCTTTAGAAAACCGGTCAACCACAGTCAGGATGGCAGTGTTGCCCTCAGACGGGGGGAGACCTGTGACAAAATCCAGGCATATATGGGACCAAGGATGGTGAGGGACAGGCAGTGGTTTGAGAAGACCAGGCGGAGCTTGCCGAGGAGTCTTGTTCTTTGCACAGACTGTGCAGGTGGTGACAAACGAGGCAACATGTGGAACCATAGTAGGCCACCAAAAGCATTGTCGCACGAAGGCCAGGGTTCGACGAGAGCCCGGGTGACGGGCAAGCCTGGAGAAATGGGCCCACTCTAAAACCAAGGATAGTGTCAGTCACAAACATCAGGTTATCTGGGCGTCCCCCAGGGTTTGGCTGGGACCGCTGAGCAACCCGAACCTGTTTCCTGAGTGCTGTCGCCAGGCACAAGCTGGGAAGGATGGTTTCAGGCTCCAGGGTGGTCACCGGGTTGTTATAGCAAAGAGACAGGGCATTCGGCTTGATGTTCTAGGACCCAGGTAGGTAGGAGAGGGAAAAGTTGAAATTGATAAACAGCAGGGCCCATCTCGCTTGCCTGGAGTTGAGGCACTTGGCGGTGCGGAGATACTCCAGGATTTTGTGGTCGGTCCACACAATGAACGGATGTTCCGAACCCTTCTAGCCAGTGCCTCCAATTGTCCAATGCCATCTTCTCCGCGACAAGATCTCGATTCTCCACATCGTAGTTCCTCTCCGTGGAATTGAGGCAGTGGGAGAAGAAGGTGCAGGGATGCAGTTTCAGGTCCAGGACAGAACGTTGGGACAGAACACCCCCAATCTGACATCTGAAGCATCGACCCCCACCACAAACTGAAGGGATGGGTCAGGATGAACCACTATAGGAGCAGTGGTGAATCGGTGTTTAAGGTCACGGACTCCCGGTCAGTGGCAGAGGACCATGTGGACCGAACCTTGGTAGAGGTGAGTGCAGACAGGGGGAGGCCAGGGTGCTGTACCCCAGATAAAGCGGCGATAAAAGTTTGCAAACCCCAGGAAGCATTGCAGCTGCACCCTGGACGTAGGCTGAGGCAAATCCACCACCACTCTCACCTTCTCGGAATCCATCTGGACACTCAAAGCAGAGATGATGTAGCCCAGAAAGGGAATGGTGGAGCGATGGAACTCACACTTTTTCCGCCTTAAATGAACAACTGGTTCTCCAGAAGGAGCTGGAGAACCTGTCGGACGTGGAGCACGTGTTCTTGGGGGGACTGGGAGAAGATGAGGATGTCATCAATGTAGACGAAGACTAACCGGTTCAGCATGTCGTGGAGAACATCATTCACCAGAGCCTGGAACATGGCAGGGGCGTTGGTGAGGTCAAAGAGCATGACCAGATATTTGTAGTGGCCGCTGGCCGTGTTGAAGGCGGTCTTCCACTCGACCCCCTCTCGTATCCGCACCAGGTGTTTCGTAGATCCAGCTTGGAGAAAACAGTGGCCCCATGGAGGGAATCGAATGCCGAGGAAATGAGTGGTAGTGGATAACAGTTCTTCACAGTAATGTCATTGAGTCCCCGGAAGTCAATGCACGGGCGCAGGGTCTTGTCCTTTTTCTCCACGAAGAAAAAACATGTGCCAGCAGGAGAGGAAGAGGGACGGATAAATCCTGTAGCTAGGGAGTCTCCAATGTAGGTCTCCATAGCCTTGGTCTCTGGTCCCGACAGAGAGTGCAGACGTCCCCGGGGTGAACTGTTGCTAGGGAGAAGGTCAATCCCGCAGTCATAGGGGCGGTGCGGCGGAAGGGAAGGGAAATGGCGGAGAGGTCCGGAACAACTTCCGAACCCCCAGGAAGATATCCCGTGGCAGGTTGAGCCGACTTTAGACAATGGGCGTGGCAGATCGGACTCCAGCCCATGATAGCACCCGCAGACCAGTTGATGGTGGGATTGTGTCGCTGGAGACAGGAGAATCGCAAAACCACGGGAATCTGGGGGGACTTGATGAGCAGGAATTGAATGGTCTCGCTGTGATTCCCTGACACAGGTAGGTTGATGAGATTGGTGTTATGGGTGACCCGACCTATAGAGCGCCCGTCCAGCGCTCTAACATCCATGGGAATGGAGAGGGGCTGTTCAGCTCGGAAGCCAGTGTGGCGTCCAAAAAGCTCTCGTCGAACCCAGAGTCAATGAGGAGCTGGAGAGATTTGGACTGGTTTCCCCACAGCAGAATGACATGATAAGGGGTGCGAGTAAGGGAAGCAGAAAAGTTCTCCATATGGGCCACCAGAGTTCTCACTCTTACCGGGGAGCCTGTTTTTTTACCGCGCAAGAGGACACAAAATGACCAAAAGTACCACAATACAGACAGCTCCTTGTGTTGATCCTGTGTTGCCATTCCGCTGGCAACTGCTCAGCTCTGCCTAGTTGCATAGGCTCGGGACACTGTGCCCCAGCCGTCTTCGGTGACTCTCGAGGAAGGTCTGGAAACCTCGGTTGCTCTCAGCAACGGGACCGTCGGGAACTTCCGGGATGACTTGGAGGCGAGGTGGAATTCCGGGAAGTGCGAGCGAAATCGAATTTCCTCTCCATCCGTCGTTCCCACAATCGCCCATCAATGCAGATGGTTAAAGCAATGAGGGAGTCAAGATCTGTGGGTAACTCCCGAGCAGCAAGCTCGTCCTTAAACTCCTCCAAGACGCTGTGCAGGAACATGTTGAACAGTGCTTCATGGTTCCACAAACTCTCCGCTGCCAACGTGTGGAAATCCACCGCATAGACGGGCCACTCTGCCGGCGTCCTGCCCGGAGCTGGTTTAGCTTCTGGGCTGCTTCTCTCCCAGAGAAAGGGGCATCAAAAACCTTCCTCACCTCTCCCACTAACTCCACCAGACTCACGCACATGACCGGCTGTTGTTCCCATACGGCAGTAGCCCAGGTGAGAGCCCTCCCAGACCTAGCGTGATTAAGTAGATTTCTATCTTGGAACGATCCGAGGGGAAGGAGGAGGGCTGAAGCTCAAAAAAGAGGGCACACTGAGCTAAAAACATCTGACAGGTGCTCAGCTCTCCATTAAAGCGTTCCGGGGGAGTTAAATGGGGCTTCAGGGATGGTGGAGCGGCCGGTGGGACGGCGCTGCTAACTGCTGAGTTACTGAGGGGCGGTGGGGTTACCACCGTAGCAGGCTGTCCCCCAGACAACCTACGGAATTGCTCCAGCAGCATGACCAATGACTGGTTATGGCGCTCAGCCAACATTTGGACATCCTCCATAAGACCACGAAACAATTCCTCGTGCCCACCAATGGAGGTTCCTTGGGAGGAGATGGCGTTGCGCAGCTGGCCCGGGTCTGCTGGGTCAGTCATGGCCAGTTCATACTATCAGGTATGAAGGTAAGACCAAGATGCAGACAACGTTCAATTAACTATGGTTTAATAATCCAACGGGGCAGGCAATAGACAGGTCAAGGCAGGCAGGGGTCATTAAACCAGAGGGGGGGGGGGCAACGGTACCGGACGGCAGGTAGGCTCAGGGTTGGCAGAGGTCAATAATCCAGAGGTGGGGCAAAGGTATAGGTCGGCAGGCAGGCTCAGGGTCAGGGGCAGACAGAGTGGTCAGACAGGCGGGCTCAGAGTCAGTGCAGGCAAGTGTCAAAACCAGGAGGGCAAGAAAAAGAGAGACTGGGAAAAACATGAGCTGAGAAACAAAAACACTGGTTGACTTGACAAACAAGACAAACTGGCAACAGACCAACAGAGAACACAGGTATAAATACACAGGGGATAATGGGGAATATGAGTGACAGTTGAAACAGATCAGGGTGTGACAGGCAAATAAAGATTAAAATAATAATAATCGTTATCCACACAAATGCAAATGTCTTGACTGCTGGTCATTTTGTTCAGGAAAACATTATTGTAAAATGCTCTCTTATTCATAACACCGACAAAACCTTGCTGGTTGCTTCTCATGTATGGATGCAAATAGAACTGGTCACTTATCAAGATGTTTTACATATTAGACTGCTAATGTAGTCACAAACTTCACTGAACTTCACTGTAGAACCAAAAATAATCTGAGCAACACCAGTTTGCTGAAAATATATTCAACAACATATTGTCCTGAATTAAATGTTTAGTCTTTATAGGAAAACTACTGTGCTGACAAGATTATTGGCCCATTTGCTGGCAAAGTGATTAGCCAATTTCCCAAAAATCTCATAGAGAAACAGAAAGTATAAAGTCTATTCGAGGGGTAGCATGAGTGTGTCCTGAATAACCACCAGCATTAGTCTCTAGAGGTCTGCATCCTCCAGCAGCTCAGATGGGTTAGGCCAAGCAGCAAGCTTTACTGGTGACAGTAGGTTCAGGTGGCAACAAGAAACGCAATGCAGACAAGAGCCCAAAAAGGCTGATATTCAGTATGGAATTGTCCAGTATTGAGTTACCAGAAAATACAAACATGTTTGTGATGTAGGATCTATTATACACCATTAAATATGAACTAGTGTAGTGAAAAGAAGCACAAGGCAACAATGAAGGCAGAAACATTTAACTGTCCGCAAGGGAAACATGTAGACAATTTTCTACTTGGCCAGTCTTACGGAAAATACGAAGAGGATTATTATGAATCAGCACTTTACAAACCCTTTACTAGTAAAATGATGCTCCAACGTGCCCAGTAACTCATAGAGAAACTGAAAGGGCTTTACTCACAAACCTACAGAAACAGAAAGGCTTTGCCCAGAACCTCATCGAGAAACTGAAAGGGCTTTACCCACAAACCTCCTAGAGAAAAAGACAGGCTTTGCTCAAAACCTCAGAGTAACAGAAAGTCTATGAGTGGGTAATATACAGTGCCTTCCGAAAGTATTCACACCTCTTGACTTAAAAACATTTTTTGGGTTGTATTACAGCTTGAATTTAAAATGTATTACATGTAGACATTTCTGTCACTTGCCCACACACAATACCGTATAATGTCAAAGTGGAATTATATTTTTCAAAATGTGTATAAAACGTATATAAAATGAAAATCTATAATGTCTTGAGTCATTAATTATTAACCCAGTTTGTTATGGCAAGCCTAAATTAGTTCAGGAGTAAAAATGTCCTGAACAAGTCACATGATAAGTCGCATGGACTCACTCTGTGAGCAATAATAATGTTTAAAATTATTTTTGAATGACTACCTCATCTCTGTACCCCGCACATACAATTATCTGTAAGGTCCGTCAGTCGAGTAGTGAATTTCAAACACAGATTCAACCACAAACACCAGGGAGATTTTCAAATATCTCACAAAGAATGTGAATCTATTGGTAGATGGGTAAAAGTTTAAAAAAGCAGACATTCAATATCCCTTTGAGCATGGTGGAGTTATTAATTACACTTTGGATGGTGTATCAATACACCCAGTCACTACAAAGCTGCAGGTGTCCTTGCTAACTCAGTTGCCGGAGAGGAAGGAAACCACTCCGGGATTTCACCATGATGCGAATGGGGACTTTAAAACAGTTGCAGAGTTTATTGGCTAAGATAGGACAAAAATGAGGATTGATCAACTATATATTAGTTACTCCACAATACTAACCTAATTGACAGAGTGAAAAGAAGGAATCTCTTACAGAACAAAAATATGCATCCTGTTTGCAGCATTGCAGTAAAGTAATGCTGCAAGTGATGTGGCAAAAGCAATTCACTTTTTGTCCTGAATGCATAGTGTTACGTTTGGGGGCAAATATCAGGTATTAATGTAAGACCCAGATGCAGATAACATTGAATTAACAATGATTTAATAATCCAACAGGCGCAGGCAATAGGCAGGTCAAGGCAGGCAGGGGTCAGTAAACCAGAGGTGGGGCAAAGCTACAGGTCGGCAGGCAGGCTCGGGGTCAGAGGCAGGCAGAGTGGTCAGGCAGGCAGGCTCAGAGTCAGTACAGGCAAGGGTCGAAACCAGGAGGGCGAGAAAAAGAGAGCAGGAGCTGAGACAAAAACGCTGTTTGACTTGACAAACAAGACTAACTGGCAACAGACCAACAGAGAAAACAGGTATAAATACACAGTGGATAATGGGGAAGATGGGTGACACCTGTAGGGAGGTGGAGACAATCACAAAGACAGGTGAAACAGATCAGGGTGTGACAGTATCCCCCCTTTACAGGAGCCATCTGGCGTCTTACCTGGGCGCATACCTGGTTGACCCAGCACTTCTCCTCCGGGCCATAACCCTCCCAGTCAACCAGGTACTGGAAACCCCTACCCCGTGGTCAAACACTCAGGAGCCATCTCACCGTGTACGCCGGATAGCCATCGATTACACAGGGAGGAGGGGTGGGCCTGGAAACAGAAGACAAAGGGCTGTGAGACACGGGCTTAATCCTAGACACATGGAAAGTAGGGTGAATACGGAATGTACGGGGTAACAAAAGACAAACAGCAGTGGGGCTAATGGCTCCAGAGATGGGGAACGGGCCAAAGACATGGGGAGAAAGTGTGCACTACTCCACCCGAAGGGGCAGGTCTCGGGTGGAGAGCCATTCCCTCTGCCCGAGTCGATAGCGTGGAGCAGGGGTCCGGTGGCGATTCACTTGTCGCCTATACCTGGAAGTGATCTTCAACAGAGTGGCCTGGGCTCTCTTCCAGGTACGGCGACAGCGGTAGATGAACATTTGGGACGAGGGATTGCTGACTTCCTCTTGCTTGGGGAAGAGTGGAGGCTGATATCCCAAGGAACACTCAAAGGGCGAGAGACCCATGGCAGAGCAAGGAGGGGTGTTGCGAGCGTACTCAACCCATACCAATTGCTGACTCCAGGTGGTAGGGTTGGCGGAGACTAGGCAGCGAAGAGTTGTCTCTAAGTCCTGGTTTGCTCGCTCCGACTAGGCCGTTGGACTGGGGGTAAACTCCAACGAACCAATGAGAGTGCAAAACGCCTTCCAGAACTGGGACAAGAGCTGCGGACCCCAGTCAGAGACCATGTCCACCGGGATATGATGGATCCGGAAGACGTGCTGCACCACAAGCTGGGCCGTCTCCTTGAGTGGGCGGCTTTGGAAAACCCAGTCGACCACAGTCAGGATAGCAGTGTTGCCCTCAGACGGGGGAGACCCGTGACAAAATCCAGCCATATATGGGACCAGGGATGATGAGGGACAGGCAGTGGCTTGAGAAGACCAGCCAGAGCTTGAAGAGGAGTCTTGTTCTGTGCGCAGACTGTGCAGGCAGTGATAAATGCGGCAACATCCGGAACCATAGTAGGCCACCAAAAGCAGTGTCGCACGAAGGCCAGGGTCCGACGAGAGCCCGGATGACAGGCAAGCCTGGAGGAATGGGCCCACTCCAGGACCTTGGACAGCGTCAGTCACAAACATCTGGTTATCCGGATGTTTGGCTGGGACCGCTGAACCTCCCGGACCTGTTTCCCTATACCCCAGCTGAGTGCCGTCGCGAGGCACGAGCCGAAAAGGATGGTCTCGGGCTCCAGGATGGTAACCGTGGGGCTATAGCGGCGAGAAAGGGCATCCGGCTTGACGTTCTTAGACCCCTGCCGGTAGGAGAGGTAAAAGTTAAACTGGGTAAACAGCAGGGCCCATCTCGCTTGCCTGGAGTTGAGGTTCTTGGCGGTGCGGAGATAGTCCAGGATTTTGTGGTCGGTCCACACAATGAACGAATGTTCCGACCCCTTCTAGCCAGTTCCTCCATTTCTCCAATGCCATCTTCACCACGAGAAGTTCCTCTCCGTGGCGTTGAGGCGGTGGGAGAAGAAGGCACAGGGATGCAGTTTCAGGTCCAGGGCGAACGTTGGGACAGAACAGCCCCCAATCCGACATCCGAAGCATCGGCCTCCACGACAAACTGATGGGAAGGGTCAAGATGAACCGCTATAGGAGCAGTGGTGAAGCGGGGTTTAACGTCCCAGGACGCCCGGTCAGCGGCAGAGGACCATGTGAACGGAACCTTGGTAGAAAGTGAGTGGAGACAGGGGGAGGCCAGGGTGCTGTAACCCCGGATAAAGCGGAGATAAAAGTTGGCAAACCCCAGGAAGCGTTGCAGCTGCACCCTGGACGTAGGCTGAGGCCAATCCACCACCACTCGCACCTTCTCGGGATCCATTTGGACACTCCCAGCAGAGATGATGTAGCCCAGAAAGGGAATGGTGGAGCGATGGAACTCACACTTTTCTGCCTTAAATGAACAACTGGTTCGCAGTCATAGGGGCAAAGGTATAGGTCGGCAGGCAGGCTCAGGGTCAGGGGCAGACAGAGTGGTCAGGCAGGCGGGCTCAGAGTCAGTGCAGGCAAGTGTCAAAACCAGGAGGGCAAGAAAATGAGAGACTGGGAAAAGCACGAGCTGAGAAACAAAAACACTGGTTGACTTGACAAACAAGACAAACTGGCAACAGACCAACAGAGAACACAGGTATAAATACACAGGGGATAATGGGGAATATGAGCGACAGTTGAAACAGATCAGGGTGTGACAGGCAAATAAAGGTTAAAATAATAATAATCGTAATCCACGCAAATGCAAATGTCTTGACTGCTGGTCATTTTGTTCAGGAAAACATTATTGTAAAATGCTCTCTTATTCATAACACCGACAAAACCTTGCTGGTTGCTTCTCATGTATGGATGCAAATAGAACTGGTCACTTATCAAGATGTTTTACATATTAGACTGCTAATGTAGTCACAAACTTCACTGAACTTCACTGTAGAACCAAAAATAATCTGAGCAACACCAGTTTACTGAAAATATATTCAACAACATATTGTCCTGAATTAAATGTTTAGTCTTTATAGGAAAACTACTGTGCTGACAAGATTATTGGCCCATTTGCTGGCAAAGTGATTAGCCAATTTCCCCAAAATCTCATAGAGAAACAGAAAGTATAAAGTCTATTCGAGGGGTAGCATGAGTGTGTCCTGAATAACCACCAGCATTAGTCTCTAGAGGTCTGCATCCTCCATCAGCTCAGATGGGTTAGGCCAAGCAGAAAGCTTTACTGGTGACAGTAGGTTCAGGTGGCAACAAGAAACGCAATGCAGACAAGAGCCCAAAAAGGCTGATATTCAGTATGGAATTGTCCAGTATTGAGTAACCAGAAAATACAAACATGTTTGTGATGTAGGATCTATTATACACCATTAAATATGAACTAGTGTAGTGAAAAGAAGCACAAGGCAACAATGAAGGCAGAAACATTTAACTGTCCGCAAGGGAAACATGTAGACAATTTTCTACTTGGCCAGTCTTACGGAAAATACGAAGAGGATTATTATGAATCAGCACTTTACAAACCCTTTACTAGTAAAATGATGCTCCAACGTGCCCAGTAACTCATAGAGAAACTGAAAGGGCTTTACTCACAAACCTCCTACAGAAACAGAAAGGCTTTGCCCAGAACCTCATCGAGAAACTGAAAGGGCTTTACCCACAAACCTCCTAGAGAAAAAGACAGGCTTTGCTCAAAACCTCAGAGCAACAGAAAGTCTATGAGTGGGTAATATACAGTGCCTTCCGAAAGTATTCACACCTCTTGACTTAAAAACATTTTTTGGGTTGTATTACAGCTTGAATTTAAAATGTATTACATGTAGACATTTCTGTCACTTGCCCACACACAATACCGTATAATGTCAAAGTGGAATTATATTTTTCAAAATGTGTATAAAACGTATATAAAATGAAAATCTATAATGTCTTGAGTCATTAATTATTAACCCAGTTTGTTATGGCAAGCCTAAATTAGTTCAGGAGTAAAAATGTCCTGAACAAGTCACATGATAAGTCACATGGACTCACTCTGTGAGCAATAATAATGTTTAAAATTATTTTTGAATGACTACCTCATCTCTGTACCCCGCACATACAATTATCTGTAAGGTCCGTCAGTCGAGTAGTGAATTTCAAACACAGATTCAACCACAAACACCAGGGAGATTTTCAAATATCTCACAAAGAATGTGAATCTATTGGTAGATGGGTAAAAGTTTAAAAAAGCAGACATTCAATATCCCTTTGAGCATGGTGGAGTTATTAATTACACTTTGGATGGTGTATCAATACACCCAGTCACTACAAAGCTGCAGGTGTCCTTGCTAACTCAGTTGCCGGAGAGGAAGGAAACCACTCCGGGATTTCACCATGATGCGAATGGGGACTTTAAAACAGTTGCAGAGTTTATTGGCTAAGATAGGACAAAAATGAGGATTGATCAACTATATATTAGTTACTCCACAATACTAACCTAATTGACAGAGTGAAAAGAAGGAATCTCTTACAGAACAAAAATATGCATCCTGTTTGCAGCATTGCAGTAAAGTAATGCTGCAAGTGATGTGGCAAAAGCAATTCACTTTTTGTCCTGAATGCATAGTGTTACGTTTGGGGGCAAATATCAGGTATTAATGTAAGACCCAGATGCAGATAACATTGAATTAACAATGATTTAATAATCCAACAGGCGCAGGCAATAGGCAGGTCAAGGCAGGCAGGGGTCAGTAAACCAGAGGTGGGGCAAAGCTACAGGTCGGCAGGCAGGCTCGGGGTCAGAGGCAGGCAGAGTGGTCAGGCAGGCAGGCTCAGAGTCAGTACAGGCAAGGGTCGAAACCAGGAGGGCGAGAAAAAGAGAGCAGGAGCTGAGACAAAAACGCTGTTTGACTTGACAAACAAGACTAACTGGCAACAGACCAACAGAGAAAACAGGTATAAATACACAGTGGATAATGGGGAAGATGGGTGACACCTGTAGGGAGGTGGAGACAATCACAAAGACAGGTGAAACAGATCAGGGTGTGACAGTATCCCCCCTTTACAGGAGCCATCTGGCGTCTTACCTGGGCGCATACCTGGTTGACCCAGCACTTCTCCTCCGGGCCATAACCCTCCCAGTCAACCAGGTACTGGAAACCCCTACCCCGTGGTCAAACACTCAGGAGCCATCTCACCGTGTACGCCGGATAGCCATCGATGACACAGGGAGGAGGGGTGGGCCTGGAAACAAAAGACAAAGGGCTGTGAGACACGGGCTTAATCCTAGACACATGGAAAGTAGGGTGATTACGGAATGTACGGGGTAACAAAAGACAAACAGCAGTGGGGATAATGGCTCCAGAGATGGGGAACGGGCCAAAGACATGGGGAGAAAGTGTGCACTACTCCACCCGAAGGGGCAGGTCTGGGGTGGAGAGCCATTCCCTCTGCCCGAGTCGATAGCGTGGAGCAGGGGTCCGGTGGCGATTCACTTGTCGCCTATACCTGGAAGTGATCTTCAACAGAGTGGCCTGGGCTCTCTTCCAGGTACGGCGACAGCGGTAGATGAACATTTGGGACGAGGGATTGCTGACTTCCTCTTGCTTGGGGAAGAGTGGAGGCTGATATCCCAAGGAACACTCAAAGGGCGAGAGACCCATGGCAGAGCAAGGAGGGGTGTTGCGAGCGTACTCAACCCATACCAGTTGCTGACTCCAGGTGGTAGGGTTGGCGGAGACTAGGCAGCGAAGAGTTGTCTCTAAGTCCTGGTTTGCTCGCTCCGACTAGGCCGTTGGACTGGGGGTAAACTCCAACGAACCAATGAGAGTGCAAAACGCCTTCCAGAACTGGGACAAGAGCTGCGGACCCCAGTCGGAGACCATGTCCACCGGGATATGATGGATCCGGAAGACGTGCTGCACCACAAGCTGGGCCGTCTCCTTGAGTGGGCGGCTTTGGAAAACCCAGTCGACCACAGTCAGGATAGCAGTGTTGCCCTCAGACGGGGGAGACCCGTGACAAAATCCAGCCATATATGGGACCAGGGATGATGAGGGACAGGCAGTGGCTTGAGAAGACCAGCCAGAGCTTGAAGAGGAGTCTTGTTCTGTGCGCAGACTGTGCAGGCAGTGATAAATGCGGCAACATCCGGAACCATAGTAGGCCACCAAAAGCAGTGTCGCACGAAGGCCAGGGTCCGACGAGAGCCCGGATGACAGGCAAGCCTGGAGGAATGGGCCCACTCCAGGACCTTGGACAGCGTCAGTCACAAACATCTGGTTATCCGGATGTTTGGCTGGGACCGCTGAACCTCCCGGACCTGTTTCCCTATACCCCAGCTGAGTGCCGTCGCGAGGCACGAGCCGAAAAGGATGGTCTCGGGCTCCAGGATGGTAACCGTGGGGCTATAGCGGCGAGAAAGGGCATCCGGCTTGACGTTCTTAGACCCCTGCCGGTAGGAGAGGTAAAAGTTAAACTGGGTAAACAGCAGGGCCCATCTCGCTTGCCTGGAGTTGAGGTTCTTGGCGGTGCGGAGATAGTCCAGGATTTTGTGGTCGGTCCACACAATGAACGAATGTTCCGACCCCTTCTAGCCAGTTCCTCCATTTCTCCAATGCCATCTTCACCACGAGAAGCTCCCGATTCTCCACATTGTAGTTCCTCTCCGTGGCGTTGAGGCGGTGGGAGAAGAAGGCACAGGGATGCAGTTTCAGGTCCAGGGCAGAACGTTGGGACAGAACAGCCCCCAATCCGACATCCGAAGCATCGGCCTCCACGACAAACTGATGGGAAGGGTCAAGATGAACCGCTATAGGAGCAGTGGTGAAGCGGGGTTTAACGTCCCAGGACGCCCGGTCAGCGGCAGAGGACCATGTGAACGGAACCTTGGTAGAAAGTGAGTGGAGACAGGGGGAGGCCAGGGTGCTGTAACCCCGGATAAAGCGGAGATAAAAGTTGGCAAACCCCAGGAAGCGTTGCAGCTGCACCCTGGACGTAGGCTGAGGCCAATCCACCACCGCTCTCACCTTCTCGGGATCCATTTGGACACTCCCAGCAGAGATGATGTAGCCCAGAAAGGGAATGGTGGAGCGATGGAACTCACACTTTTCTGCCTTAAATGAACAACTGGTTCGCTGTCATAGGGGCAAAGGTATAGGTTGGCAGGCAGGCTCAGGGTCAGGGGCAGACAGAGTGGTCAGACAGGCGGGCTCAGAGTCAGTGCAGGCAAGTTTCAAAACCAGGAGGGCAAGAAAATGAGAGACTGGGAAAAGCACGAGCTGAGAAACAAAAACACTGGTTGACTTGACAAACAAGACAAACTGGCAACAGACCAACAGAGAACACAGGTATAAATACACAGGGGATAATGGGGAATATGAGCGACAGTTGAAACAGATCAGGGTGTGACAGGCAAATAAAGGTTAAAATAATAATAATCGTAATCCACGCAAATGCAAATGTCTTGACTGCTGGTCATTTTGTTCAGGAAAACATTATTGTAAAATGCTCTCTTATTCATAACACCAACAAAACCTTGCTGGTTGCTTCTCATGTATGGATGCAAATAGAACTGGTCACTTATCAAGATGTTTTACATATTAGACTGCTAATGTAGTCACAAACTTCACTGAACTTCACTGTAGAACCAAAAATAATCTGAGCAACACCAGTTTACTGAAAATATATTCAACAACATATTGTCCTGAATTAAATGTTTAGTCTTTATAGGAAAACTACTGTGCTGACAAGATTATTGGCCCATTTGCTGGCAAAGTGATTAGCCAGTTTCCCAAAAATCTCATAGAGAAACAGAAAGTATAAAGTCTATTCGAGGGGTAGCATGAGTGTGTCCTGAATAACCACCAGCATTAGTCTCTAGAGGTCTGCATCCTCCAGCAGCTCAGATGGGTTAGGCCAAGCAGCAAGCTTTACTGGTGACAGTAGGTTCAGGTGGCAACAAGAAACGCAATGCAGACAAGAGCCCAAAAAGGCTGATATTCAGTACGGAATTGTCCAGTATTGAGTTACCAGAAAATACAAACATGTTTGTGATGTAGGATCTATTATACACCATTAAATATGAACTAGTGTAGTGAAAAGAAGCACAAGGCAACAATGAAGGCAGAAACATTTAACTGTCCGCAAGGGAAACATGTAGACAATTTTCTACTTGGCCAGTCTTACGGAAAATACGAAGAGGATTATTATGAATCAGCACTTTACAAACCCTTTACTAGTAAAATGATGCTCCAACGTGCCCAGTAACTCATAGAGAAACTGAAAGGGCTTTACTCACAAACCTCATACAGAAACAGAAAGGCTTTGCCCAGAACCTCATCGAGAAACTGAAAGGGCTTTACCCACAAACCTCCTAGAGAAAAAGACAGGCTTTGCTCAAAACCTCAGAGTAACAGAAAGTCTATGAGTGGGTAATATACAGTGCCTTCCGAAAGTATTCACACCTCTTGACTTAAAAACATTTTTTGGGTTGTATTACAGCTTGAATTTAAAATGTATTACATGTAGACATTTCTGTCACTTGCCCACACACAATACCGTATAATGTCAAAGTGGAATTATATTTTTCAAAATGTGTATAAAACGTATATAAAATGAAAATCTATAATGTCTTGAGTCATTAATTATTAGCCCAGTTTGTTATGACAAGCCTAAATTAGTTCAGGAGTAAAAATGTCCTGAACAAGTCACATGATAAGTCACATGGACTCACTCTGTGAGCAATAATAATGTTTAAAATTATTTTTGAATGACTACGTCATCTCTGTACCCCGCACATACAATTATCTGTAAGGTCCGTCAGTCGAGTAGTGAATTTCAAACACAGATTCAACCACAAACACCAGGGAGATTTTCAAATATCTCACAAAGAATGTGAATCTATTGGTAGATGGGTAAAAGTTTAAAAAAGCAGACATTCAATATCCCTTTGAGCATGGTGGAGTTATTAATTACACTTTGGATGGTGTATCAATACACCCAGTCACTACAAAGCTGCAGGTGTCCTTGCTAACTCAGTTGCCGGAGAGGAAGGAAACCACTCCGGGATTTCACCATGATGCGAATGGGGACTTTAAAACAGTTGCAGAGTTTATTGGCTAAGATAGGACAAAAATGAGGATTGATCAACTATATATTAGTTACTCCACAATACTAACCTAATTGACAGAGTGAAAAGAAGGAATCTCTTACAGAACAAAAATATGCATCCTGTTTGCAGCATTGCAGTAAAGTAATGCTGCAAGTGATGTGGCAAAAGCAATTCACTTTTTGTCCTGAATGCATAGTGTTACGTTTGGGGGCAAATATCAGGTATTAATGTAAGACCCAGATGCAGATAACATTGAATTAACAATGATTTAATAATCCAACAGGCGCAGGCAATAGGCAGGTCAAGGCAGGCAGGGGTCAGTAAACCAGAGGTGGGGCAAAGCTACAGGTCGGCAGGCAGGCTCGGGGTCAGAGGCAGGCAGAGTGGTCAGGCAGGCAGGCTCAGAGTCAGTACAGGCAAGGGTCGAAACCAGGAGGGCGAGAAAAAGAGAGCAGGAGCTGAGACAAAAACGCTGTTTGACTTGACAAACAAGACTAACTGGCAACAGACCAACAGAGAAAACAGGTATAAATACACAGTGGATAATGGGGAAGATGGGTGACACCTGTAGGGAGGTGGAGACAATCACAAAGACAGGTGAAACAGATCAGGGTGTGACAGTATCCCCCCTTTACAGGAGCCATCTGGCGTCTTACCTGGGCGCATACCTGGTTGACCCAGCACTTCTCCTCCGGGCCATAACCCTCCCAGTCAACCAGGTACTGGAAACCCCTACCCCGTGGTCAAACACTCAGGAGCCATCTCACCGTGTACGCCGGATAGCCATCGATGACACAGGGAGGAGGGGTGGGCCTGGAAACAGAAGACAAAGGGCTGTGAGACACGGGCTTAATCCTAGACACATGGAAAGTAGGGTGAATACGGAATGTACGGGGTAACAAAAGACAAACAGCAGTGGGGCTAATGGCTCCAGAGATGGGGAACGGGCCAAAGACATGGGGAGAAAGTGTGCACTACTCCACCCGAAGGGGCAGGTCTCGGGTGGAGAGCCATTCCCTCTGCCCGAGTCGATAGCGTGGAGCAGGGGTCCGGTGGCGATTCACTTGTCGCCTATACCTGGAAGTGATCTTCAACAGAGTGGCCTGGGCTCTCTTCCAGGTACGGCGACAGCGGTAGATGAACATTTGGGACGAGGGATTGCTGACTTCCTCTTGCTTGGGGAAGAGTGGAGGCTGATATCCCAAGGAACACTCAAAGGGCGAGAGACCCATGGCAGAGCAAGGAGGGGTGTTGCGAGCGTACTCAACCCATACCAGTTGCTGACTCCAGGTGGTAGGGTTGGCGGAGACTAGGCAGCGAAGAGTTGTCTCTAAGTCCTGGTTTGCTCGCTCCGACTAGGCCGTTGGACTGGGGGTAAACTCCAACGAACCAATGAGAGTGCAAAACGCCTTCCAGAACTGGGACAAGAGCTGCGGACCCCAGTCGGAGACCATGTCCACCGGGATATGATGGATCCGGAAGACGTGCTGCACCACAAGCTGGGCCGTCTCCTTGAGTGGGCGGCTTTGGAAAACCCAGTCGACCACAGTCAGGATAGCAGTGTTGCCCTCAGACGGGGGAGACCCGTGACAAAATCCAGCCATATATGGGACCAGGGATGATGAGGGACAGGCAGTGGCTTGAGAAGACCAGCCAGAGCTTGAAGAGGAGTCTTGTTCTGTGCGCAGACTGTGCAGGCAGTGATAAATGCGGCAACATCCGGAACCATAGTAGGCCACCAAAAGCAGTGTCGCACGAAGGCCAGGGTCCGACGAGAGCCCGGATGACAGGCAAGCCTGGAGGAATGGGCCCACTCCAGGACCTTGGACAGCGTCAGTCACAAACATCTGGTTATCCGGATGTTTGGCTGGGACCGCTGAACCTCCCGGACCTGTTTCCCTATACCCCAGCTGAGTGCCGTCGCGAGGCACGAGCCGAAAAGGATGGTCTCGGGCTCCAGGATGGTAACCGTGGGGCTATAGCGGCGAGAAAGGGCATCCGGCTTGACGTTCTTAGACCCCTGCCGGTAGGAGAGGTAAAAGTTAAACTGGGTAAACAGCAGGGCCCATCTCGCTTGCCTGGAGTTGAGGTTCTTGGCGGTGCGGAGATAGTCCAGGATTTTGTGGTCGGTCCACACAATGAACGAATGTTCCGACCCCTTCTAGCCAGTTCCTCCATTTCTCCAATGCCATCTTCACCACGAGAAGTTCCTCTCCGTGGCGTTGAGGCGGTGGGAGAAGAAGGCACAGGGATGCAGTTTCAGGTCCAGGGCGAACGTTGGGACAGAACAGCCCCCAATCCGACATCCGAAGCATCGGCCTCCACGACAAACTGATGGGAAGGGTCAAGATGAACCGCTATAGGAGCAGTGGTGAAGCGGGGTTTAACGTCCCAGGACGCCCGGTCAGCGGCAGAGGACCATGTGAACGGAACCTTGGTAGAAAGTGAGTGGAGACAGGGGGAGGCCAGGGTGCTGTAACCCCGGATAAAGCGGAGATAAAAGTTGGCAAACCCCAGGAAGCGTTGCAGCTGCACCCTGGACGTAGGCTGAGGCCAATCCACCACCACTCGTACCTTCTCGGGATCCATTTGGACACTCCCAGCAGAGATGATGTAGCCCAGAAAGGGAATGGTGGAGCGATGGAACTCACACTTTTCTGCCTTAAATGAACAACTGGTTCGCAGTCATAGGGGCAAAGGTATAGGTCGGCAGGCAGGCTCAGGGTCAGGGGCAGACAGAGTGGTCAGGCAGGCGGGCTCAGAGTCAGTGCAGGCAAGTGTCAAAACCAGGAGGGCAAGAAAATGAGAGACTGGGAAAAGCACGAGCTGAGAAACAAAAACACTGGTTGACTTGACAAACAAGACAAACTGGCAACAGACCAACAGAGAACACAGGTATAAATACACAGGGGATAATGGGGAATATGAGCGACAGTTGAAACAGATCAGGGTGTGACAGGCAAATAAAGGTTAAAATAATAATAATCGTAATCCACGCAAATGCAAATGTCTTGACTGCTGGTCATTTTGTTCAGGAAAACATTATTGTAAAATGCTCTCTTATTCATAACACCGACAAAACCTTGCTGGTTGCTTCTCATGTATGGATGCAAATAGAACTGGTCACTTATCAAGATGTTTTACATATTAGACTGCTAATGTAGTCACAAACTTCACTGAACTTCACTGTAGAACCAAAAATAATCTGAGCAACACCAGTTTACTGAAAATATATTCAACAACATATTGTCCTGAATTAAATGTTTAGTCTTTATAGGAAAACTACTGTGCTGACAAGATTATTGGCCCATTTGCTGGCAAAGTGATTAGCCAATTTCCCCAAAATCTCATAGAGAAACAGAAAGTATAAAGTCTATTCGAGGGGTAGCATGAGTGTGTCCTGAATAACCACCAGCATTAGTCTCTAGAGGTCTGCATCCTCCATCAGCTCAGATGGGTTAGGCCAAGCAGAAAGCTTTACTGGTGACAGTAGGTTCAGGTGGCAACAAGAAACGCAATGCAGACAAGAGCCCAAAAAGGCTGATATTCAGTATGGAATTGTCCAGTATTGAGTAACCAGAAAATACAAACATGTTTGTGATGTAGGATCTATTATACACCATTAAATATGAACTAATGTAGTGAAAAGAAGCACAAGGCAACAATGAAGGCAGAAACATTTAACTGTCCGCAAGGGAAACATGTAGACAATTTTCTACTTGGCCAGTCTTACGGAAAATACGAAGAGGATTATTATGAATCAGCACTTTACAAACCCTTTACTAGTAAAATGATGCTCCAACGTGCCCAGTAACTCATAGAGAAACTGAAAGGGCTTTACTCACAAACCTCCTACAGAAACAGAAAGGCTTTGCCCAGAACCTCATCGAGAAACTGAAAGGGCTTTACCCACAAACCTCCTAGAGAAAAAGACAGGCTTTGCTCAAAACCTCAGAGCAACAGAAAGTCTATGAGTGGGTAATATACAGTGCCTTCCGAAAGTATTCACACCTCTTGACTTAAAAACATTTTTTGGGTTGTATTACAGCTTGAATTTAAAATGTATTACATGTAGACATTTCTGTCACTTGCCCACACACAATACCGTATAATGTCAAAGTGGAATTATATTTTTCAAAATGTGTATAAAACGTATATAAAATGAAAATCTATAATGTCTTGAGTCATTAATTATTAACCCAGTTTGTTATGGCAAGCCTAAATTAGTTCAGGAGTAAAAATGTCCTGAACAAGTCACATGATAAGTCACATGGACTCACTCTGTGAGCAATAATAATGTTTAAAATTATTTTTGAATGACTACCTCATCTCTGTACCCTGCACATACAATTATCTGTAAGGTCCGTCAGTCGAGTAGTGAATTTCAAACACAGATTCAACCACAAACACCAGGGAGATTTTCAAATATCTCACAAAGAATGTGAATCTATTGGTAGATGGGTAAAAGTTTAAAAAAGCAGACATTCAATATCCCTTTGAGCATGGTGGAGTTATTAATTACACTTTGGATGGTGTATCAATACACCCAGTCACTACAAAGCTGCAGGTGTCCTTGCTAACTCAGTTGCCGGAGAGGAAGGAAACCACTCCGGGATTTCACCATGATGCGAATGGGGACTTTAAAACAGTTGCAGAGTTTATTGGCTAAGATAGGACAAAAATGAGGATTGATCAACTATATATTAGTTACTCCACAATACTAACCTAATTGACAGAGTGAAAAGAAGGAATCTCTTACAGAACAAAAATATGCATCCTGTTTGCAGCATTGCAGTAAAGTAATGCTGCAAGTGATGTGGCAAAAGCAATTCACTTTTTGTCCTGAATGCATAGTGTTACGTTTGGGGGCAAATATCAGGTATTAATGTAAGACCCAGATGCAGATAACATTGAATTAACAATGATTTAATAATCCAACAGGCGCAGGCAATAGGCAGGTCAAGGCAGGCAGGGGTCAGTAAACCAGAGGTGGGGCAAAGCTACAGGTCGGCAGGCAGGCTCGGGGTCAGAGGCAGGCAGAGTGGTCAGGCAGGCAGGCTCAGAGTCAGTACAGGCAAGGGTCGAAACCAGGAGGGCGAGAAAAAGAGAGCAGGAGCTGAGACAAAAACGCTGTTTGACTTGACAAACAAGACTAACTGGCAACAGACCAACAGAGAAAACAGGTATAAATACACAGTGGATAATGGGGAAGATGGGTGACACCTGTAGGGAGGTGGAGACAATCACAAAGACAGGTGAAACAGATCAGGGTGTGACAGTATCCCCCCTTTACAGGAGCCATCTGGCGTCTTACCTGGGCGCATACCTGGTTGACCCAGCACTTCTCCTCCGGGCCATAACCGTCCCAGTCAACCAGGTACTGGAAACCCCTACCCCGTGGTCAAACACTCAGGAGCCATCTCACCGTGTACGCCGGATAGCCATCGATGACACAGGGAGGAGGGGTGGGCCTGGAAACAGAAGACAAAGGGCTGTGAGACACGGGCTTAATCCTAGACACATGGAAAGTAGGGTGATTACGGAATGTACGGGGTAACAAAAGACAAACAGCAGTGGGGATAATGGCTCCAGAGATGGGGAACGGGCCAAAGACATGGGGAGAAAGTGTGCACTACTCCACCCGAAGGGGCAGGTCTGGGGTGGAGAGCCATTCCCTCTGCCCGAGTCGATAGCGTGGAGCAGGGGTCCGGTGGCGATTCACTTGTCGCCTATACCTGGAAGTGATCTTCAACAGAGTGGCCTGGGCTCTCTTCCAGGTACGGCGACAGCGGTAGATGAACATTTGGGACGAGGGATTGCTGACTTCCTCTTGCTTGGGGAAGAGTGGAGGCTGATATCCCAAGGAACACTCAAAGGGCGAGAGACCCATGGCAGAGCAAGGAGGGGTGTTGCGAGCGTACTCAACCCATACCAGTTGCTGACTCCAGGTGGTAGGGTTGGCGGAGACTAGGCAGCGAAGAGTTGTCTCTAAGTCCTGGTTTGCTCGCTCCGACTAGGCCGTTGGACTGGGGGTAAACTCCAACGAACCAATGAGAGTGCAAAACGCCTTCCAGAACTGGGACAAGAGCTGCGGACCCCAGTCGGAGACCATGTCCACCGGGATATGATGGATCCGGAAGACGTGCTGCACCACAAGCTGGGCCGTCTCCTTGAGTGGGCGGCTTTGGAAAACCCAGTCGACCACAGTCAGGATAGCAGTGTTGCCCTCAGACGGGGGAGACCCGTGACAAAATCCAGCCATATATGGGACCAGGGATGATGAGGGACAGGCAGTGGCTTGAGAAGACCAGCCAGAGCTTGAAGAGGAGTCTTGTTCTGTGCGCAGACTGTGCAGGCAGTGATAAATGCGGCAACATCCGGAACCATAGTAGGCCACCAAAAGCAGTGTCGCACGAAGGCCAGGGTCCGACGAGAGCCCGGATGACAGGCAAGCCTGGAGGAATGGGCCCACTCCAGGACCTTGGACAGCGTCAGTCACAAACATCTGGTTATCCGGATGTTTGGCTGGGACCGCTGAACCTCCCGGACCTGTTTCCCTATACCCCAGCTGAGTGCCGTCGCGAGGCACGAGCCGAAAAGGATGGTCTCGGGCTCCAGGATGGTAACCGTGGGGCTATAGCGGCGAGAAAGGGCATCCGGCTTGACGTTCTTAGACCCCTGCCGGTAGGAGAGGTAAAAGTTAAACTGGGTAAACAGCAGGGCCCATCTCGCTTGCCTGGAGTTGAGGTTCTTGGCGGTGCGGAGATAGTCCAGGATTTTGTGGTCGGTCCACACAATGAACGAATGTTCCGACCCCTTCTAGCCAGTTCCTCCATTTCTCCAATGCCATCTTCACCACGAGAAGCTCCCGATTCTCCACATTGTAGTTCCTCTCCGTGGCGTTGAGGCGGTGGGAGAAGAAGGCACAGGGATGCAGTTTCAGGTCCAGGGCAGAACGTTGGGACAGAACAGCCCCCAATCCGACATCCGAAGCATCGGCCTCCACGACAAACTGATGGGAAGGGTCAAGATGAACCGCTATAGGAGCAGTGGTGAAGCGGGGTTTAACGTCCCAGGACGCCCGGTCAGCGGCAGAGGACCATGTGAACGGAACCTTGGTAGAAAGTGAGTGGAGACAGGGGGAGGCCAGGGTGCTGTAACCCCGGATAAAGCGGAGATAAAAGTTGGCAAACCCCAGGAAGCGTTGCAGCTGCACCCTGGACGTAGGCTGAGGCCAATACACCACCGCTCTCACCTTCTCGGGATCCATTTGGACACTCCCAGCAGAGATGATGTAGCCCAGAAAGGGAATGGTGGAGCGATGGAACTCACACTTTTCTGCCTTAAATGAACAACTGGTTCGCTGTCATAGGGGCAAAGGTATAGGTTGGCAGGCAGGCTCAGGGTCAGGGGCAGACAGAGTGGTCAGACAGGCGGGCTCAGTGTCAGTGCAGGCAAGTGTCAAAACCAGGAGGGCAAGAAAATGAGAGACTGGGAAAAGCACGAGCTGAGAAACAAAAACACTGGTTGACTTGACAAACAAGACAAACTGGCAACAGACCAACAGAGAACACAGGTATAAATACACAGGGGATAATGGGGAATATGAGCGACAGTTGAAACAGATCAGGGTGTGACAGGCAAATAAAGGTTAAAATAATAATAATCGTAATCCACGCAAATGCAAATGTCTTGACTGCTGGTCATTTTGTTCAGGAAAACATTATTGTAAAATGCTCTCTTATTCATAACACCGACAAAACCTTGCTGGTTGCTTCTCATGTATGGATGCAAATAGAACTGGTCACTTATCAAGATGTTTTACATATTAGACTGCTAATGTAGTCACAAACTTCACTGAACTTCACTGTAGAACCAAAAATAATCTGAGCAACACCAGTTTACTGAAAATATATTCAACAACATATTGTCCTGAATTAAATGTTTAGTCTTTATAGGAAAACTACTGTGCTGACAAGATTATTGGCCCATTTGCTGGCAAAGTGATTAGCCAGTTTCCCAAAAATCTCATAGAGAAACAGAAAGTATAAAGTCTATTCGAGGGGTAGCATGAGTGTGTCCTGAATAACCACCAGCATTAGTCTCTAGAGGTCTGCATCCTCCAGCAGCTCAGATGGGTTAGGCCAAGCAGCAAGCTTTACTGGTGACAGTAGGTTCAGGTGGCAACAAGAAACGCAATGCAGACAAGAGCCCAAAAAGGCTGATATTCAGTACGGAATTGTCCAGTATTGAGTTACCAGAAAATACAAACATGTTTGTGATGTAGGATCTATTATACACCATTAAATATGAACTAGTGTAGTGAAAAGAAGCACAAGGCAACAATGAAGGCAGAAACATTTAACTGTCCGCAAGGGAAACATGTAGACAATTTTCTACTTGGCCAGTCTTACGGAAAATACGAAGAGGATTATTATGAATCAGCACTTTACAAACCCTTTACTAGTAAAATGATGCTCCAACGTGCCCAGTAACTCATAGAGAAACTGAAAGGGCTTTACTCACAAACCTCATACAGAAACAGAAAGGCTTTGCCCAGAACCTCATCGAGAAACTGAAAGGGCTTTACCCACAAACCTCCTAGAGAAAAAGACAGGCTTTGCTCAAAACCTCAGAGTAACAGAAAGTCTATGAGTGGGTAATATACAGTGCCTTCCGAAAGTATTCACACCTCTTGACTTAAAAACATTTTTTGGGTTGTATTACAGCTTGAATTTAAAATGTATTACATGTAGACATTTCTGTCACTTGCCCACACACAATACCGTATAATGTCAAAGTGGAATTATATTTTTCAAAATGTGTATAAAACGTATATAAAATGAAAATCTATAATGTCTTGAGTCATTAATTATTAACCCAGTTTGTTATGACAAGCCTAAATTAGTTCAGGAGTAAAAATGTCCTGAACAAGTCACATGATAAGTCACATGGACTCACTCTGTGAGCAATAATAATGTTTAAAATTATTTTTGAATGACTACCTCATCTCTGTACCCCGCACATACAATTATCTGTAAGGTCCGTCAGTCGAGTAGTGAATTTCAAACACAGATTCAACCACAAACACCAGGGAGATTTTCAAATATCTCACAAAGAATGTGAATCTATTGGTAGATGGGTAAAAGTTTAAAAAAGCAGACATTCAATATCCCTTTGAGCATGGTGGAGTTATTAATTACACTTTGGATGGTGTATCAATACACCCAGTCACTACAAAGCTGCAGGTGTCCTTGCTAACTCAGTTGCCGGAGAGGAAGGAAACCACTCCGGGATTTCACCATGATGCGAATGGGGACTTTAAAACAGTTGCAGAGTTTATTGGCTAAGATAGGACAAAAATGAGGATTGATCAACTATATATTAGTTACTCCACAATACTAACCTAATTGACAGAGTGAAAAGAAGGAATCTCTTACAGAACAAAAATATGCATCCTGTTTGCAGCATTGCAGTAAAGTAATGCTGCAAGTGATGTGGCAAAAGCAATTCACTTTTTGTCCTGAATGCATAGTGTTACGTTTGGGGGCAAATATCAGGTATTAATGTAAGACCCAGATGCAGATAACATTGAATTAACAATGATTTAATAATCCAACAGGCGCAGGCAATAGGCAGGTCAAGGCAGGCAGGGGTCAGTAAACCAGAGGTGGGGCAAAGCTACAGGTCGGCAGGCAGGCTCGGGGTCAGAGGCAGGCAGAGTGGTCAGGCAGGCAGGCTCAGAGTCAGTACAGGCAAGGGTCGAAACCAGGAGGGCGAGAAAAAGAGAGCAGGAGCTGAGACAAAAACGCTGTTTGACTTGACAAACAAGACTAACTGGCAACAGACCAACAGAGAAAACAGGTATAAATACACAGTGGATAATGGGGAAGATGGGTGACACCTGTAGGGAGGTGGAGACAATCACAAAGACAGGTGAAACAGATCAGGGTGTGACAGTATCCCCCCTTTACAGGAGCCATCTGGCGTCTTACCTGGGCGCATACCTGGTTGACCCAGCACTTCTCCTCCGGGCCATAACCCTCCCAGTCAACCAGGTACTGGAAACCCCTACCCCGTGGTCAAACACTCAGGAGCCATCTCACCGTGTACGCCGGATAGCCATCGATGACACAGGGAGGAGGGGTGGGCCTGGAAACAGAAGACAAAGGGCTGTGAGACACGGGCTTAATCCTAGACACATGGAAAGTAGGGTGAATACGGAATGTACGGGGTAACAAAAGACAAACAGCAGTGGGGCTAATGGCTCCAGAGATGGGGAACGGGCCAAAGACATGGGGAGAAAGTGTGCACTACTCCACCCGAAGGGGCAGGTCTCGGGTGGAGAGCCATTCCCTCTGCCCGAGTCGATAGCGTGGAGCAGGGGTCCGGTGGCGATTCACTTGTCGCCTATACCTGGAAGTGATCTTCAACAGAGTGGCCTGGGCTCTCTTCCAGGTACGGCGACAGCGGTAGATGAACATTTGGGACGAGGGATTGCTGACTTCCTCTTGCTTGGGGAAGAGTGGAGGCTGATATCCCAAGGAACACTCAAAGGGCGAGAGACCCATGGCAGAGCAAGGAGGGGTGTTGCGAGCGTACTCAACCCATACCAGTTGCTGACTCCAGGTGGTAGGGTTGGCGGAGACTAGGCAGCGAAGAGTTGTCTCTAAGTCCTGGTTTGCTCGCTCCGACTAGGCCGTTGGACTGGGGGTAAACTCCAACGAACCAATGAGAGTGCAAAACGCCTTCCAGAACTGGGACAAGAGCTGCGGACCCCAGTCGGAGACCATGTCCACCGGGATATGATGGATCCGGAAGACGTGCTGCACCACAAGCTGGGCCGTCTCCTTGAGTGGGCGGCTTTGGAAAACCCAGTCGACCACAGTCAGGATAGCAGTGTTGCCCTCAGACGGGGGAGACCCGTGACAAAATCCAGCCATATATGGGACCAGGGATGATGAGGGACAGGCAGTGGCTTGAGAAGACCAGCCAGAGCTTGAAGAGGAGTCTTGTTCTGTGCGCAGACTGTGCAGGCAGTGATAAATGCGGCAACATCCGGAACCATAGTAGGCCACCAAAAGCAGTGTCGCACGAAGGCCAGGGTCCGACGAGAGCCCGGATGACAGGCAAGCCTGGAGGAATGGGCCCACTCCAGGACCTTGGACAGCGTCAGTCACAAACATCTGGTTATCCGGATGTTTGGCTGGGACCGCTGAACCTCCCGGACCTGTTTCCCTATACCCCAGCTGAGTGCCGTCGCGAGGCACGAGCCGAAAAGGATGGTCTCGGGCTCCAGGATGGTAACCGTGGGGCTATAGCGGCGAGAAAGGGCATCCGGCTTGACGTTCTTAGACCCCTGCCGGTAGGAGAGGTAAAAGTTAAACTGGGTAAACAGCAGGGCCCATCTCGCTTGCCTGGAGTTGAGGTTCTTGGCGGTGCGGAGATAGTCCAGGATTTTGTGGTCGGTCCACACAATGAACGAATGTTCCGACCCCTTCTAGCCAGTTCCTCCATTTCTCCAATGCCATCTTCACCACGAGAAGCTCCCGATTCTCCACATTGTAGTTCCTCTCCGTGGCGTTGAGGCGGTGGGAGAAGAAGGCACAGGGATGCAGTTTCAGGTCCAGGGCAGAACGTTGGGACAGAACAGCCCCCAATCCGACATCCGAAGCATCGGCCTCCACGACAAACTGATGGGAAGGGTCAAGATGAACCGCTATAGGAGCAGTGGTGAAGCGGGGTTTAACGTCCCAGGACGCCCGGTCAGCGGCAGAGGACCATGTGAACGGAACCTTGGTAGAAAGTGAGTGGAGACAGGGGGAGGCCAGGGTGCTGTAACCCCGGATAAAGCGGAGATAAAAGTTGGCAAACCCCAGGAAGCGTTGCAGCTGCACCCTGGACGTAGGCTGAGGCCAATACACCACCGCTCTCACCTTCTCGGGATCCATTTGGACACTCCCAGCAGAGATGATGTAGCCCAGAAAGGGAATGGTGGAGCGATGGAACTCACACTTTTCTGCCTTAAATGAACAACTGGTTCGCAGTCATAGGGGCAAAGGTATAGGTCGGCAGGCAGGCTCAGGGTCAGGGGCAGACAGAGTGGTCAGGCAGGCGGGCTCAGAGTCAGTGCAGGCAAGTGTCAAAACCAGGAGGGCAAGAAAATGAGAGACTGGGAAAAGCACGAGCTGAGAAACAAAAACACTGGTTGACTTGACAAACAAGACAAACTGGCAACAGACCAACAGAGAACACAGGTATAAATACACAGGGGATAATGGGGAATATGAGCGACAGTTGAAACAGATCAGGGTGTGACAGGCAAATAAAGGTTAAAATAATAATAATCGTAATCCACGCAAATGCAAATGTCTTGACTGCTGGTCATTTTGTTCAGGAAAACATTATTGTAAAATGCTCTCTTATTCATAACACCGACAAAACCTTGCTGGTTGCTTCTCATGTATGGATGCAAATAGAACTGGTCACTTATCAAGATGTTTTACATATTAGACTGCTAATGTAGTCACAAACTTCACTGAACTTCACTGTAGAACCAAAAATAATCTGAGCAACACCAGTTTACTGAAAATATATTCAACAACATATTGTCCTGAATTAAATGTTTAGTCTTTATAGGAAAACTACTGTGCTGACAAGATTATTGGCCCATTTGCTGGCAAAGTGATTAGCCAATTTCCCAAAAATCTCATAGAGAAACAGAAAGTATAAAGTCTATTCGAGGGGTAGCATGAGTGTGTCCTGAATAACCACCAGCATTAGTCTCTAGAGGTCTGCATCCTCCAGCAGCTCAGATGGGTTAGGCCAAGCAGCAAGCTTTACTGGTGACAGTAGGTTCAGGTGGCAACAAGAAACGCAATGCAGACAAGAGCCCAAAAAGGCTGATATTCAGTACGGAATTGTCCAGTATTGAGTTACCAGAAAATACAAACATGTTTGTGATGTAGGATCTATTATACACCATTAAATATGAACTAGTGTAGTGAAAAGAAGCACAAGGCAACAATGAAGGCAGAAACATTTAACTGTCCGCAAGGGAAACATGTAGACAATTTTCTACTTGGCCAGTCTTACGGAAAATATGAAGAGGATTATTATGAATCAGCACTTTACAAACCCTTTACTAGTAAAATGATGCTCCAACGTGCCCAGTAACTCATAGAGAAACTGAAAGGGCTTTACTCACAAACCTCCTACAGAAACAGAAAGGCTTTGCCCAGAACCTCATCGAGAAACTGAAAGGGCTTTACCCACAAACCTCCTAGAGAAAAAGACAGGCTTTGCTCAAAACCTCAGAGTAACAGAAAGTCTATGAGTGGGTAATATACAGTGCCTTCCGAAAGTATTCACACCTCTTGACTTAAAAACATTTGTTGGGTTGTATTACAGCTTGAATTTAAAATGTATTACATGTAGACATTTCTGTCACTTGCCCACACACAATACCGTATAATGTCAAAGTGGAATTATATTTTTCAAAATGTGTATAAAACGTATATAAAATGAAAATCTATAATGTCTTGAGTCATTAATTATTAACCCAGTTTGTTATGGCAAGCCTAAATTAGTTCAGGAGTAAAAATGTCCTGAACAAGTCACATGATAAGTCGCATGGACTCACTCTGTGAGCAATAATAATGTTTAAAATTATTTTTGAATGACTACCTCATCTCTGTACCCCGCACATACAATTATCTGTAAGGTCCGTCAGTCGAGTAGTGAATTTCAAACACAGATTCAACCACAAACACCAGGGAGATTTTCAAATGTCTCACAAAGAATGGGAATCTATTGGTAGATGGGTAAAAGTTTAAAAAAGCAGACATTCAATATCCCTTTGAGCATGGTGGAGTTATTAATTACACTCTGTTCAACACACAGGTGTTAGGATAGTCACTGCTGGAGGCATATTGTCTCAATTGATGGATTCATCTTTGGTTGGTGAGGCAGCTTGTCATTACCAGTTTTGATTACAGCTCTGCTCAAAAAGCATTTTCAACTTGCTCCATCCTTTGAACGCTCTTTTACTGTATGTCATTGATCATGCATCACTAACTGCACATTCAAGTTCTGACAGAACAAAGTTTGATTACAAAATAACATTGATGAAATAGGGATGGGTAAATTTAGTATCCATCTCAATGATGAGATGTTGATTTGCACCCCCTGGTGGATGGAGATTTTAAATACAGAGGCCGAGGCATTTACAGAATATTGGCACCATCTAGAGGGGATTACAAAACATAACGTTTTTTCTTCAACAAAACATACATTTTTTGCAGTTAGTGCAAACATCTTTCCCCAAGCTGAAATCAGAATGTATTGTGTGGTCAAAGTATGTATTTAGTAGCCTATGTGTGTAGCATTCATTCGATTGGGAGAATAATCTGAGCCTGGTATCAGAGGTTACAGTCAAATTCACTTTGGGCTTTAGGGTATAGTAGTCACAACAAGGGGTCATAGAACTGACATGGAAGCTCTAGCCCTATGAATTTGACTGGTTCCTCATGGGTACGCTCACAATGGCAGTGCCACGTTCAGTTGAAATACGTTCTCAAACATTGCAGATAAACTTGATTCCTTATTCTTCATGACAGAAAGGCATGTTTGTTCTACATAGCATATTTCTATCTATTTCCTGCTGAATGCGCCCATGACCTGCTACTAAAATGTCATAGCTGTATAGAAGTGACGTGTTTTTAGGGGATCTCAACACAGCACAGATTGAAGGGGACACTTCCTGCTTTTACTTCTTGCTATTACTTCCTAACATGACCCTGATGCAGACACAGGAGACGAAAGGTTCAATACACAGAGTAGTTTATTATACCACAGGAGGCAGGCAAAGGGCAGGTCGAGGACAGGCAGAGGTTTGTAACCAGGTCTGAGACCGACAGGTACAGGACGGCAGGCAGGCTCAGGGTCAGGGCAGGCAGAAGTTCGTAAACCAGGTCAGAGTCACATAGGTACAGGATGGCAGGCAGGCTCGGGGTCAGGGCAGGCAGAAATGGTCGGAACCAGGAGGACTAAAAATCAGGAACTAGAGAAACAGGAGTACGGAAAAACACGCTGGAAGGCTTGACGAGACAAGACGAACTGTTAACGGACAAACAGAGAACACAGCCCCCTCTCATGGGACATCACCTGGCGTCCTACCCGGGAATATACCTGGTTGACCGGGGTGCCGGCAGTGGAACTCAACGATGAGGGCTGGATGTTCCTAGCAGGGACCCAGAAACTCTCTTCTGGGCCATAACCCTCCCAGTCAACCAGGTACCGGAATCCCCTGCCCCGAGGTCGAACACTCAGGAGGCGCCTCACCACATACGCCGGATGGCCGTCAACGAGACGGGGGAGAGTGGTGGACCTGGAAACAGGAGACAGAGGGCTCTTAGAGATGGGGAAAGTGTCGATAAAATGGGGGAATAGTTTGCAAGCTCCACCCGGAAGGGCAGATCCTGAGTGGACAGCCATACCCTCTGCCCGAGACAATGGTCCGGTTGCGGTCCACCTGTCGTCAATACCTGGAGGTGGTCTTGAAGAGGGCAGACCGGGCTCTCTTCCAGGTACAGCGAACGAACATCTTGGCCGAGGGTATGCTGACCTCTTCCTCTTGCTCAGGGAAGAGCCGGGGGCTGATATCCCATCGAACACTCGAAAGGCGAGAGACCAGTGGCCGAGCAGGGAAGAGTGTTGCGGGTGTATTCCACCCACACGAGTTGCTGGCTCCAGGTGTTGGAGGAGACAAAGCAATGAAGAGTTGTCTCCAGGTCCTGAATGGCTTTCTTCAACTGGCCAACAACGAGGACAAGCTGGCCGACGACCCAATGAGTGTGCAGATTGCCTTCCAGAAACTGGACGAGAACTGAGGACCACAGTCAGAGACCATGTCCACCGGAAGTCCATGGATCCAGAAGACGTCCTGCACCATGAGCTGGGCTGTCTCCTTGGCTGGGGGTAATGAAATGGGCGGCTTTCGAAGACCTATTCACCACCGTAAGGATAGTGATGTTGCCATCTGATGGAGGGAGACCAGTGACAAAGTCCAGGGATATATGAGACCAGGGGCGGTGAGGGACAGGAAGTGGTTAAAGAAGCACAAACAATGCAGGTGTTGACGAACGTGGAGACGTCAGGAACTATGGTGGGTCACCAAAAACTCTGTTGCACAAAGGTCAGGGTCCGACGGGAGCCAGGGTGGCAGGCATGTCTGGAGGAATAAGCCCATTCCAGAACTGGGGAACGGGCAGCTGGCATTCCCTGGCTGCAGGCACTCTCGGCGGCCATCATGCATAAATCAACCGCATAATCTGCCAAACTACGGGAGTCTTGACGAAGCAGGAGTAGCTTCCAGGCTGCCTCTCTCCCAGACAACAGAGAATCGGAAACCTTTTTCACCCCGCCACAAACTCCTCCAGACTGAAGCACACGTTTGAAAAATAAACTAATTCATGATGGGATCACTGACAGCACCGTTGCTGGATGCTACAGGATTGGCATTGAAAACATGACAAAGTACAAACTATCATGGTCCAAACACACCAAGACAGTCGTGAAGAGGGCATGACAATGCCCCCCCCCCTTTTTTACGCTGCTGTTACTCTCTGTTTATTATCTATGCATAGTCACTTCATATATTTTATATAACTTTTTTTTTTACTTCAGTTTATTTAGTAAAAACTTTCTTAACACCTATGTTTCTTAAACTGCATTGTTGCTGAAGGGCTTGTAAGTAAGCATTTCACTGCAATGTCACCTGTTGTATTTGCCGCAACCTTTAGTTAACTAGGCAATTCAGTTAAGAACAAATTCTTATTTACAATGACGGCCTACCAAAAGGCAAAAGGCCTCCAGTGGGGACCGGGCTGGGATTAAACATTTTAATTAAATAAAAAAAATATAGGACAAAACACATCACGACAAGGGAGATAACACAATACTACATAAAGAGAGACCTAAGACAACAACATAGCATGGCAGCAACACATGACAACACAGCATGGTAGCAACATAACATGACAACAACATGGTAGCAACACAACATGGCAGCAGCACAACATGGTAGCAGCACAAAACATGGTACAAACATTATTGGGCACAGACAACAGCACAAAAGGCAAGAAGGTAGAGACAACAATACATTACGCAAAGCAGCCACAACTGTCAGTAAGTGTGTCCATGATTGAGATAAAACTGTCCAGTTTGAGTGTTTGTTGCAGCTCGTTCCAGTCACTAGCTGCAGCGAACTGAAAAGACGAGTGCTTTGTGTGCTTTGGGGACCTTTAACAGAATGTGACTGGCAGAATGGGTGTTGTATGTGGAGAATGAGGGCTGCAGTAAATATCTCGGATAGAGGGTAGTGAGGCCTAAGAGGGTTTTTTAAATAAGCATCAACCAGTGGGTCTTTGTGACGGGTATACAGAGATGACCAGTTTACAGAGCATTGGTGGCAGATCTGATGGCCGAATGGTAAAGAACATCTAGTCGCTCGAGAGCACCCTTACCTGATGATCTATAAATTATGTATCCGTAATCTACCATGGGTAGGATAGTAATCTGAATCAGGGTTAGCTTGGCAGATTTGATTTAAAGTGGCTGTAGATCATTTTAAAAACGTATTTGAATAGAATGACAGTAAAGCAGTTATGCTCTGTGTTTGTTGTCTAGCTAGGTGAAATGTTTATTTTTCACTTTGATGTCTAACTTTCAATAGGCTACTGCTACCATTCAATTCTACCCCTACCCCTACCCCCATCAACTGCCCGGCACCCTCCACAGCAACCCGCCAAAGCCCCCACCATTTCTCCTTCACCCAAATCCAGATAGCTGATGTTCTGAAAGAGCTGCAAAATCTGGACCCCTACAAATCAGTCAGGCTAGACAATCTGGACCCTCTCTTTCTAAAATTATCTGCCGAAATTGTTGCAACCCCTATTACTAGCCTGTTCAACCTCTCTTTCGTATCGTCTGAGATTCCCAAAGATTGGAAAGCTGCCGTGGTCATCCCCCTCTTCAAAGGGGGTGACACTCTAGACCCAAACTGCTACAGACCTATATCTATCCTACCCTGTCTTTCTAAGGTCTTCGAAAGCCAAGTTAACAAACAGATTCCCGAACATTTCGAATCCCACCGTACCTTCTCCACTATGCAATCTGGTTTCAGAGCTGGTCATGGGTGCACCTCAGCCACGCTCAAGGTCGTAAATGACATCATAACCGCCATCGATAAAAGACATTACTGTGCAGCCGTATTCATCGACCTGGCCAAGGCTTTCGACTATGTCAATCACCACATTCTTATTGGCAGACTCGACAGCCTTGGTTTCTCAAATGATTGCCTCGCCTGGTTCACCAACTACTTCTCTGATAGAGTTCAGTGTGTCAAATCGGAGGGCCTGTTGTCCGGACCTCTGGCAGTCTCTATGGGTGTGCCACAGGGTTCAATTCTCGCGCCGACTCTCTTCTCTGTATACATCAATGATGTTGCTCTTGCTGCTGGGGATTCTCTGATCCACCTCTACGCAGACGACACCATTCTGTATACTTCTGGCCCCTCTTTGGACACTGTGTTAACTAACCTCGAGACGAGCTTCAGTGCCATACAACTCTCCTTCCATGGTCTCCAACTGCTCTTAAATGCAAGTAAAACAAATGCATGCTATTCAATTGATCACTGCCCGCACCTGCTCGCCCGTCCTGCATCACTACTCTGGACGGCTCTGACTTAGAATACGTGGACAACTAGAAATACCTGGGTGTCTGGTTAGACTGTAAACTCTCCTTCCAGACTCACATTAAGCATCTCCAATCCAAAATTAAATCTACAATCGGCTTCCTATATCGCAACAAAGCATCCTTCACTCACGCTGCCAAACACACCCTCGTAAAACTGACCATCCTACCGATCCTCGACTTCGGTGATGTCATCTATAAAATAGCCTCCAACACTCTACTCAACAAATTGGATGTAGTCTATCACAGTGCCATCTGTTTTGTCACCAAAGCCCCATATACTACCCACCATTGCGACCTGTACTCTCTCGTTGGTTGGCCCTCGCTTCATACTCGTAGACCAACCCACTGACTACAGGTTAGTCTCTGCTAGGTAAAGCCCCGCCTTATCTCAGCTCGCTGGTCACCATAGCAGCACCCACTCGTAGCATGCGCTCCAGCAGGTATATCTCACTGGTCACCCCCAAAGCCAATTCCTCATTTGGCCGCCTTTCCTTCCAGTTCTTTGCTGCCAATGACTGGAACGAACTGTAAAAATCTCTGAAGCTGGAGACTCATATCTCCCTCACTAGCTTTAAGCACCAGCTGTCAGAGCAGCTCACAGATCACTGCACCTGTACATAGTCCATCTGTAAACAGCCCATCTATCTACCTACCTCATCCCCATACTGTATTTATTTATTTATTTATTTATCTTGCTCCTTTGCACCCAAGTATCTCTACTTGCAAATTCTTCTGCACATCTACCATTCCAGTGTTTAATTGCTATATTGTAATTACTTCGCCACCATGGCCTATTTATTGCCTTAACTTACCTCATTTGCACTCACTGTATATAGACTTTTTGTTTTCTTTTGTTTTACTGTATTATTGACTGTATGTTTATATTTTTTTCATTTATTTTTTTCATGTGTAACTCTGTGTTGTTGTGTGTGTCGAATTGCTACGCTTTATCTTGGCCAGGTCGCAGTTGCAAATGAGAACTTGTTCTCAACTAGCCTACCTGGTTAAATAAAGGTGAAATAAAAAAAAATAAAAAAAATTCCAGTCGTTTTTGCTTGCATTGCTGGTCCCATTGTTTACAATTCTTCCTCATTCATGTAAAGAATTATGGGATATTAGAATCCTCTTTTCTTACACATGTTATCTTCAACCTAGCGTGGCGCCTATGGTACACTCAAAATGGCTGCCAGTCCACCCATTGTGCCATCATTGACTTGAATGGGGAGGTCCGTTCTATGGATTATATTTCTATGGTTAGTAGGTCGTCTATGAGGGAGTTCGATTAAGCTTCCCCGGGTTGTTCCAGGCTATGGCCTGTCACGTGACCAATCGAAGCCGGAGAGGGAGGCGTGCCCTGCTCAAATCGAATAGTAATCTCTGCCGCTCGGTCATGTTGTCAGCAATGCAGCATGGTGCATCTTTCAGAAACATACAACATCTCTTTTCCGTAAATATACAGTATGTTCGAATTTTCAGAAGAGTTTTCATTGGGAAGGCAGGTAAATCACTTTTGCATTTGAAAACACAGAATCCTACTCAATACTCCACGTGCTTAACCTACTTCACTTTTGTTTTGAGCCGACTTTGCTGTCAAAACGGGGAACCTGGCTCACGTCCGGGAGGCAGCCAGGTTCCAAATCAAATGCAATCAATGCTAAACCGGTTTACCCGTGGCATTAATCAAATCCCCTCATAGTAAGGTCCCTTCGTCTGATAATTTGGAGCAATGGTAGAGGGAAGACTAAGAAGCACAAGGGGAAATGACATGGAGAAAGAATGGCAACAAGTTCACATGGAGTTGAAGAGAGTATGAAGTACACTACATGACAAAAAGTATGTGGACACCTACTCATCAAACATCTCATTCCAAAATCATAGGCATTAATATGGAGTTGGTCCCCCCTTTTCTGCTATCACAGACGCCCCTGTTCTGGGAAGGCTTTCCACTAGATGGTTGAACATTGCTACAGGGACTTGCTTCCATTCAGCCACAAGAGCATTGGTGAGGTTGCACACTGATGTTGGGCGATTAGGCCTGCCTCGCAGTTGGCGTTCCAATTCATCCCAAAGGTGTTGGATGGGGTTGAAGTCAGGGCTATGTGCAGGCCAGTCAAGTTCTTCCATACCAATCTCGACAAACCACTTCTGTATGGACCTCACTTTGTGCACGGGGGTATTGTCATGCTGAATCAGGAAAGGGACTTCCCCAAACTGTTGTCACAAAGTTGGAAGCACAGAATCGTCTAGAATGTCATTGTATGCTGCAGTGTTCAGATTTCCCGTCACTGGAACTAAAGGGCCTAGCCCAAACCATGAAAAACAGGCCCAGACCATTATTCCTCTTCTACCAAGTTTGTGTGCGGCTCCTCGGCCATGAAGCTCCAGACAAAGAGTTATTGTGCTGAAGTTGCTTCCAGAGGCAGTTTGGAACTGGGTAGTGAGTGTTACAACCAAGGACCAATGATTTTTATGCACTACGCGCTTCAGCAATCAACGGTCCTGTTCTGTGAGTTGTATGGCCTACCACCTAGCGTTGTTGCTCCTATAAGTTTTCACTTCACAGAAACAGCACTTACAGTTGACTGGGACTCGGTGGTCCCATCTCAACAGAGTTCTTAACAGATTCCTTACATGAATACAATGCCAAAAAAGATGCAACACCGTTTCTGGGTGGTCCCCATAATTTCTGTCAAGGGGCATTGTCTTCCGTCAGCGCGACAACCCCAGAGGCACAATATCGCGAGACTTTGGGGAACGCTTGCGAAGCAGACCAGACCAGGCTGGGGTTTGGCATTGTAGAAGTAAATGAGGGATGTTAAACATTCTTCATTAGTTGTTAATTTTCTCGAAATCTAAAGGCACAAACTATATTCTAGCCAATGTCTTAAGTAGTTGAATATGTTATTACTCCAACCTCGTGAAAGTGACAAACTGACACGTTTTCACATTGGTCAAAAACAACTTTATATTATAAGGAGTGGCTTTGATTCTTAAAGGTTTTCACATGCGCAGTTCGGCGTGAGACGGCAGTTAGTCTCGATGACGTGTTTCTGCGCTTGAGCTCATGCCGCGTTCCCGTCCTAGTTGGAAATAGGAAGCTCTGCAATTTCCGACTTTCTAACTGGTTGTAGTTATACACTTGCCGCGTTCAACAAATCAGCAAGTCGGACATTTTTGAGGTTCCTAGTTCCGACCAGCATATAAACGCGGCATTAGCCTAGCTAAAAAATATATATTTTACCTAGAGCTTATGCCATGTTCAAAATAAGTGGGAACTCGGAAATCTCCGGCCTCAGTGTGTTCAAGACAACTGAAAACTCAGGATAAATGAGCGCTGACTGGGAAAAAATTTTGGAACGGTCATCCAACTCGGAATTCCAATTTGGGACCTTGGGCCTTGTTGGTTCCACTTTTCTGGGCTCCGTTATTTACTTAACAAATAAGGAATAGTCAAAATGTGCATTTATAAATCAGAACAATTTTACTCAAAATACAGCTGTAGACAGAAGTCAAACATCAAACATACAACTGATGTCTCTCCTGAGTTCTGTAAAATAGAAAAAGTCCAAGTTGCATTTAATATGCTTGCAGTCAACCCCTAGTGATGTAACTGCCTATAACAATACCTTCTACTCATGAGACGAAGTCCATGCATATACAGTTTTACAAACTTGCAAGAGAGACACTAGTTCCAGTGTTTTCTAAGGGCTCAGCAGTCATTTTCCACTCCCCAAGTTGCTTTATAGTGGTATGTCTGACTAGTCTCTTATCTCTTTCACTCCCCTGCAGGGTTCTGTGTCTATGAGTCTCTTTTAGCCTTGAGGCGCTTTCTCACAGACACCCTGTTTTGACTGCAAAAACTCACACATCTCTCATACCGTTTCTTTATAAGAGAGAGAGAGAGACTAGAAAAGAACTATGGAACAATATTAAACCTTATAATGCATATATATATATATTGTTAATCTGAAGTCTAGGACCCTGTAAATGTAGTGGGGGAGGGGTCTTATAGCCCTTCCCCTTCTATTAATACAAGATAAACATAATCAATAATTATAATACATCAAACATTTTGTGCGGCCCCTATCATGACCCCAAGTTGACCCCATCAGCCTGTTTGTAGAGCTCTGACTTTCCAACCTGAAAATCACTAACATCATGATCTGACCTCGTAATTTTCAGAGTTCCCAGTTGTCTTGAAAGCACCATTAGCTAGCCAACGTCGCCATGACATTGCCTACATGATCTTAGAAGCAGTATATCTTCATACTGTACTGTCTTTTGCCTCGTTCACGTCTTAGTCGGAACTAGAACTAGGGAACTCTTATATTTCCGACTCGCTAAATGGTTGTAGTTATACACGTGCCGTGTTCAATCAGTTACCAAGTCTGACATTTTAAAATTTCCTAGTTCCAACTACCATATGAACGCAGCATTTGATTGATCGGTTGAGGGATTCACAATCATGATCAATGATGTTTACTCTCAGGTACAGCCGGATATTGGGAGGTCGTTATTTGCAGATGATGGGGCCATATGGAAGAGAGGAAGAAATGTGCCATACATAGTCAGGAAGGTACAGAAAGCAATTGATGAGGTAGAGCGGTGGGCATTATTGTGGGGATTCAGGTTCTCTGTAGAGAAAACTCAGACAGTGTTCTTTACCAGGAGGAAGGTGGGAGATGAGGTATGCTTGAGGTTATATGGGAGAAAATTGGAGAGGGTGGGTGCCTTCAGGGTCCTTGGGGTATACTTTGATACTATAATGACCTGGGTATAACACATTGAGAGAGTGGTGGGAAAGTGTAAGAAGGCACTAAATGTGGTTCGCTGTCTGACAGGGAAGGAGTGGCGGGCTGGGCGTGCCTCATTGAAGACCATATATGTTGTATTGATCCGATCTGTAATAGTCTATGGAAGTATAGCGTATGGTTCGGCTAGATGAAACGCCCCTACAAGGACTCAGAATATGCAGTGGGGCGTTTCAGACGTCCCCAGTGGCTGCACTACAGGTGGAGATGGGGGAAATGCCATTGCAGATTAGGAGACAGCAGCTGGCAATGAATTATTGGGTCAACCTACAGGGACATGAGGTGTCTCATCCTGCGAAAGGGATTTTACAGGCATGCTAGGAACATGAGCGAAGACAGAACACAAGCTTTGGGTGGGTGGGTAATACCCAGGCGAAGTAGATGGGAATGTATGGAAGGGAGTTTAGCCCAACGGTAGCTATTCCTGTAAATCCACCATGGCTACTCCCACCTCCAGTAGTAGATCTAGAAGTATTGGAGAGACTACAGAAAGATATGGAGGGTGTTGATCCATCTGATTTGTTTAAGAGATGTCTGGATACTGTATATCAGGATTTTGTGGCCATATACACAGATGGTTCAAAAGATCCAAGGACAGGACGTACTGGGTCAACATTGTAGTGCAGGAATGTAGGGTGAAAGTCAGGAAACGTATTACAGATCATCTGGCTGTATATTCGGCAGAGATGATGGCCATGCTGTTGGCCTTGCAGTGGGTGGAGGAAGTTAAGCCAGAAAGAGTAGTTATTTTCTCTGATTCATGTGCAGTGTTAAGGAGTCTCCAGTCCTTTAGCTCACGTTGCAGACAAGACCCGGTTTATGAGGTGCTACAAACCCATGGCAGGAGTAAACAAATGGGTATACAGATAATATTTACCTGGGTCCCAGCTCATGTGGGAGTGGAGGGGAACGAGGCAGTTGATGTACTGGCTAAACAAGCACTAAGTAGTGGGGATGTTGATGTGGTAGTTTCAATGAGCAAGGCAGAGGCAAAAAGCCTGATATGGACAGTGATGGTGGAGAAATGGCAGGAGCAGTGGAATAGAGATTTTTATTTTTTATTTAACCTTTATTTAACCTTTATTTAACCAGGTAGGCCAGTTGCGTGGGTGTTGTTATGGTGACCAGTGAACTGAGATAAGGCGGAGCTTTACCTAGCAAAGACTTATAGATGACCTGGAGCCAGTGGGTCTGGCGACGAATATGTAGCGATGGCCAGCCGATGAGAGCATACAGGTCGCAGTGGTGGGTGGTATATGGGGCTTTGGTGTCAAAACAGATGGCACTGTGATAGACTGCATCCAGTTTTCTGAGTAGAGTGTTGGAGGCTATTTTGTAAAAGACATCGCCGAAGTCAAGGATCGGTAGGATAGTCAGTTTTACGAGGGCATATTTGGCAGCGTGAGTGAAGGATGCTTTGTTGCAAAATAGGAAGCCGATTCTAGATGTAATTTTGGATTGGAGATGCTTAATATGAGTCTGGAAGGAGAGTTTACAGTCTAACCAGACACCTAGGTATTTGTAGTTGTCCACATATTTTAAGTCAGAACCATCCAGAGTAGTGATGCTAGTTGGGCGGGCGGGTGCGGGCAACGATCGGTTGAAGAGCATGCATTTAGTTTTACTGGCGTTTAAGAGCAGTTGGAGGCCACGGAAGGAGAGTTGTATGGCATTGAAGCTTGTTTGGAGGTTTGTTAACACAGTGTCCAAAGAAGCGCCAGAAGTATACAGAATGGTGTCGTCTGCGTAGAGGTGGATCAAGGAATCACCCGCAGCAAGAGCGACATCATTGATATATACAGAGAAAAGAGTCGGCCTGAGAATTGAACCCTGTGGCACCCCCATAGAGACTGCCAGAGTTCCGGACAACAGGCCCTCCGATTTGACACACTGAACTCTATCTGAGAAGTAGTTGGTGAACCAGGTGAGGCAGTCATTTGAGAAACCAAGGCTGTTGAGTCTGCCAATAAGAATGTGGTGATTGACAGAGTCGAAAGCCTTGGCCAGGTCGATGAAGACAGCTGCACAGTACTGTCTTTTATCGATGGCGGTTACGATATTGTTTAGTACCTTGAGCGTGGCTGAGGTGCACCCGTGACCAGCTCGGAAACCGCATTGCACAGCGGAGAAAGTACGGTAGGATTTGAAATGGTCAGAGATACCAAGGGCAGGTATTTATTTCAAGTGCAGAGGAAAATTGGGGAGGGGGGAGAACGGCAGGAAGGGACAGAAGAGAGAAGGCTATATTTACAGGATTAAGGGTGGGACACAGCCATTTGAATAAGACCTTACATGTGATAGGAAAGCATCCAACAGGAAAATGTAAGTATTGCCAGGAAACCGAGACAGTGGAGCATGTATTGATACAGTGGGGACATTATTGGAGGGAAAGAGAGAGGATGAGATCTAGTATGAGGGAGAAGGGGTTACGGGAAATTAGTTTAAGGAGTATATTGAGTAGAACGTCATTAGATATAGTCTCACATATGTTGTTATCTTTTTAAGAGCAACGCGGCTGGCAGGCAGGATTTAGTTTCTCCCTGTCTCTGGCCCACACTCCAGTACAGTAAATGGCGGTATTCCACCCTAACGTTGGATGCAAACCGCCGATAAACCCCACCAAAGAAGAAGAAGATCAGTTGAGGGACGAGCGTCGCGGAGGAGTGACGTTATTGCTACGTCTCTTAGTCGCTCCTTGTTTCCGGGTGAGGGATTTAAGGTGAGTGGTGTTGGACGAAACACAACATTTAACTAAAATAGTATGCTATTAAATGACTCGTTAAAATATTAGAACAATACGCATTAACAAATGTTGTAATTGTTATTTGTAAACCTACTTAATTTTGCGAACTACATTTCTAATAGAAGTGGCTAGCTAGTTAATCGGCCTTGTCAGCTAGCAACATTAGCATAGCATGTTAGCTAGCTAATGTTAGTTGTGAATTCCGGGTTTGTTTTGCCTTTTTATTTCTGTTATTTTATTTGTTATTTGTAGTTTGTCAGTGTATACGGTTTTCTTAGATTCTGTAACTATCTGTGTGATTATCTGGAAATGTTCTGTGTTTGCAGGTCCACAACGATATAAAATTAACAGTATCGCCAATCTTCCATCAGCAAAGATGTGCAGTTATCACGGTAGAATCAGACTGTTTGTGCAGGTGCTTTGGGCCCACCTGCTCTGTGGATGGGCGTTTGGCTCTGAGCTTACATTTGAGCTTCCGGATAACGCAAAACAGTGTTTCTATGAAGATATTACCGTTGGTACCAAGTGTACACTTGAGTTCCAGGTAAGTTACTTGAGGCCTTCACATTATGACATGGAGTTATGGGAATTAATATTGATAATAATTCCACTACTATGGGACAAAGTTGAATATTGAAATGGATAGGCTGTATTTTAAACAACACATTTTCTGTCCAGGTTGTCACTGGTGGGCATTACGATGTTGACTGTCGTCTGGAGGATGCAGATGGTACTGTTCTTTACAAAGAAATGAAGAAGCAGTATGACAGCTTTACCTTCACGGCTGCCAAGAATGGAACATACAAGTTCTGCTTCAGCAATGAGTTTTCCACCTTCACGCACAAGACCGTCTACTTCGATTTTCAAGTTGGAGAGGATCCTCCACTTTTCCCCAATGAGAACAGGGTCACTGCTTTGACCCAGGTAGGTCTGTTAAAAGGACTATTGTTGAGAGATGCTCTTCTATGTGATATTGAATATGGCAGTTCAATAACAATTAAAACAATTGGTTAAATCTCTACAACAATATGACATTTCAGTGGGCCCCATTAGGTGAAGTTGGCATGTGGGAATAGTGTGCATTGACAAACATTTGTTGGTTATTTGCAGTGCTTCTATGTCAAAACACGCAAGGATCTTGTATGGATCTTTAAACTCTAAATACCTCTGTTTCAGATGGAGTCTGCCTGCGTGTCCATTCATGAGGCCCTGAAATCGGTCATTGACTATCAGACACATTTCCGTCTGCGGGAGGGTCAGGGACGCAGCCGTGCCGAGGACCTCAACACAAGAGTGGCTTTCTGGTCCATTGGAGAGGCCTTCATTTTGCTGGTGGTCAGCATCAGCCAGGTAGTTTTGCTGAGGAGCTTCTTCTCTGACAGGAAGACCACCACGACGCGAGTTGGATCCTAACGTCCCACAGCATCTCATCCCAGTCACCTCCACAAGGGACTACAACAACAACGGTTCATGGCAGATATGTTTTGTTTTTTAGATGCCATTCACAGAATTAGAATTTTTAAGATACGTTCAGGTTTGAAGTTACTTTTAACAAACCCAGTGGATTTTCTAAGTGAAATCTAGCAAATATTGGAAATGTAACACCGTATTTATTATGTGGATGCATATTGTCATTGTTTTTTACAACACTGTTTTCCTGAATGTATGAACATACTGGTGGCCTGTCTTGCATTTCTAATTTGAGACCTACTTGATACAATTCTGCAACTATAATTTAATGTATTTGCACACAGTTCTCACTTCCTCCTTAGTAATGGCTCAATTCAAACTTTGTTTTGATATTAATGAAAATAACTGATCAACTGAGTAGACAATTGGTAAGCATGTTCTTTGTTTTTAATTTGAGATTCCACCTGTCAACATAGCTTGTGGCCAGCAGAGGTTGTGTTTTGGGTGGATGAGCTTTGACTTGGTGCATTTTCAGGAGTTCAGCCAATCTCTTTATTGTAACTGGTGGTTTGTTCTTGGTGTAAATGGTAAAACGGATAAATATGAAGCTGGTGTAAGCACATGATTTAATTTCTTTTATGTTAGGCATTTCTTTAATGGTGTGGTCTTTTTCAGTGTGGTCTTTTTAAAAATGTTGGTTTGTATACTGTTCATGATTATTTCTGAACAGTCATCACTGTGCTGCCACTCCAAGGAATTGTTTCCTTATTTGAATAGCTGAATAAACATTTTCTGGTAAACCCATTTTTCTGACCTTCTATAATCAATTGAACATTGGTTTGAACTATAGAAGTACAGCATCTATATCCAGGACTTAGATGTATATTGCACTGTAGAATAGTTCACTAACATTTGTCCAGAGAGCTTTTTCATCAGAGTATTAGGAATAGCAGATACATTAAAATCCGCTCATTGCTCAGGTCTCTGATGATCAAGTATTGGGGGTTTTTTCTACAAAGGAGGCAGCTTGTGGGTCATGTATACCTGTAAATATCACAAATGGTGTGGTTGTAAGCAACAACAAAAAAATGTGGGATGATGGTTGAAAAATTAGTTATGCTTTTAAAAAATATATCTAACTAGGCAAGCCAGTTAAGAAGAATGTCTTATTTACAAAGACGGCCAAACACGACACTGGGCCAATTGTGCGCCACCCTATGGGACTCCCAACCACAGCCGGTTGTGATGCAGCCTGGAATCGAACCAAGGTATGCAGTGATGCCTCTACAACCGCTGCACCACTCGGGAGCCCTGCCTACTGTTCTTTTGAAGAACTGCAGAAAGCACTCAACTATATATGAAATTGATCTTGATTATATACACTTGGTGCTTGCTGATCTAATATGATCATAGAAAAAACGACATGATACTCTGTACTTAGTTCAGGAGACCTTCAGGAGGTGGCAGTAGCATAGAATGAAAAAAAATACATGCAATTCAATCTCGCCATCTGTAAGGACATATGTCATTATTCGTTTAATACAGTTTTATTCACAGATTACAACTTTACTCATACAAACTACAAAATCGAATTGAAATCTTGCTCAACCACCTAATAATTAAATGTATGAGGAAGTCTGACCCTTTAACTGGGTCGTCACAAGTTACCACAGTCACAAAGTCATAATTATGGCTAAACCCCGCCTATTTCTACAATTAATTTTAAAATCACATTTTCAACATAACCTTAACCAAACTGCTAACCGTATGACTAACAGTAACTTTAAATTAAGATTTAAAAAAAACATGACTTTTTTTTCCGATGCATACCGTTTTGACTTTGTGGCTGTGGTAACTTCTGACAATCCGTTCACCGCTGTTGCGCGAATACCCACTCTGTGATTGGATGTTTTCCTTGTCAATAAATTGGGAGTTACAAAGAAACGGCATTGTTTTCGATTTGACTTGAAGTGTATTCTGGGTATTGAGTCGTGATAAATGATGTGGTGGGTGGACAAATCTGCCCCCTCAAGAACACTGTAGAAACATGACCATAGTAGATTTTCTTGTGTTATTTCAAATGAAAAACATTTAACGTTCGGGCAAGATTTATGACTACCATCTGGTCAACATCGAAGAAAAAGAAAACGCATCTCAACCGACTTCGGCTGCTGGACAACGTTGACTAGCTTAGCTTCACATACAGGAAATAACAAGTGGGGGTGGATGTTGGCGTTCTCTGGGCCTCGCCGTAGTTATTGGTATTTTAACTGGATGGCTACAACCTCTACCTATGTCTACTTAGACATGGTTCTGTCTGAAAATGACATACATAATTAAGTCTATTCATAACAAACCGCTTGATGGAATAGAAAAGGACGTCGGACGGCGTAACGTTGGACACTCGGAAGAGTAACTAGCTAGATTGTAGCTGGTATCAATGTTGTTGGTGAGCAGTACAATACAATAGTTAGCCAGCCAATTGAGGAAGTGATATGTCCGTCGCTAACAAGCCCGTGTTAACTTTCAATTGAAGAGGGGGAAAACCGAACAAGCCAATGTTAACAAATACGTTTATCAACTAGCTACCTGATTTCGACCCATTTCGCTCATTTAGCTAGCTAACTCAACATATTACAATATATTCAAAACTAGCTAGCACCATAAACAAAGGCTTCTGCTCAACACCTGCCACGGACTTGTATCTCGTCGACGCTCCTGTCTTTTTAATCAACTGTGTATCCGGTGAAGGAAGCTGAACCAATGGATTTACAAACGGCAGTTTTCAATGCAGCCAGAGATGGCAAGCTACGGTTGCTTCAGAAACTTTTGGAGAACAAAATTGGCCACGAGGTTACCAAATTAATGGCAGAGAAAACGAACGGGGCGACCCCTTTGCTTATGGCTGCCAGATACGGACACCTAGATTTAGTGGAGTATCTAATGGAGTGTTGCTCCGCACCCGTTGAGATTGGGGGGTCAGTGAATTTTGATGGTGAGACTATTGAGGGTGCCCCCCCTTTATGGGCTGCCTCAGCAGCAGGACACCTGAAAGTCGTGCAGTCTTTACTTGGCCACGGTGCTTCTGTGAACAATACAACACTCACCAATTCCACCCCCCTGAGAGCAGCCTGCTTCGATGGACATCTGGACATTGTGAAATACCTGGTGGAGCACAAGGCAGACCTGGAGGTGGCAAACAGACACGGTCACACATGCCTCATGATTTCGTGTTACAAAGGACACAAGGAAATTGCCCAGTACCTCTTGGAGAAAGGTGCTGACGTTAACAGGAAAAGTGTTAAAGGTGAGTACATTCAGACGTGTTAACTTTCCTGTGTTGTATATCCTGGGCCTACCTAAACAATGAGATTAGGCCTAGTAGCTGGCAGGTAAATTACTCTGTGATTGTCTTAATAAAATCACGAAGTTGAAACATTTACAGTAATTTGTAGATCAGATTGGTCTTGATACAATTTCATGGTGTTTTTCAGACTGTCTCAAGGTAAAATCTTATCACATTTATTGTCATGAATCTTGCCCTGGAGGCAGGTCTGGGCGATTTCCGCCAGATTGGCTATATCGAGAAAAAAAGTAAGGTTAGCCATTAGTGTTAACGGTGTGGTTAGACTTAGTTTTAAAATCTGTTTTTAATACTTAGTGCAGGGCTTGGTATTAACTTTCTTTAGCCACTTGTGCATTCGACAAGTAGGACAGATGTTTTTCCACTTGTCCCCCTGTATTGACAATGGGAGGCTACTGGTCTCTGATCCCATGTATTATATCTCCTGCTGTTGTTGCCTTGAGCAAGGCACTTAAAGTTAAATACTGCACTGATAGGCTATTGTATAACACACGTGGTCGGTCAACCCTCCATCTGGAGTGCTACTGTGAGTGCAGGCTTTTGATCCAACCCTGCTCAAACACACCAGAGTCAGCTTATCAAGGTCCTGTTGAGCAGCTTATTATTATTATTATTATTATTATTATTATTATTTATTAACAATGTGTTTGAGCAGGGCAGGAACAAAAGCCTGTACACCCAGGAGCTCTCCAGGAGGAGGGTTTGACACCCTGTAACATTACAACCAAATACTTTTTGTTGTTATAAAACCAGGGATCAAATGGCTAAGCTGGGTGAGTTAGCCAACTAAGATGTTTATCTATTTGTAAGGTTAAATATTCAGTGTTCAGGGGAGTTCTTGACAGCATAGGAGTTACTTGTCCATTAGGCTATTCTAAGAATGTTTTTTTAGCTTTGTCAGAATTACATGGCCAGTATTGAATAGAGGAGAATCCTAGCAAATTTTGAGCGCTTGAGAGATGGTTTTACAACTGGAGTATGCAGCATTGGTTTCATCAACTGCGTGTCGACCATTTGAGGTTATACGTGAGTGCCGATGAGTTATTTTAGGACATCGGACATGACGATGACTTTAATGCATGCTAGTATTTCACTAGCGAGAACCAGCCAAAATACAATCTATTTTGAATTGGCTATGTAGGTAGTCTGTTCTATGTAATTTATTTGACCTGTTGCCCTAATGTCTCTCTCTGATCCAATTCTCGTCTTAATAGCCTGCCCAATTGTTTGATATTGTGATAATATTTGTATTTTTCTAAAATAATTTTACTTGTCCATTCAGACAACTGAAATCTATATTCTGCTTGTCCAACATATTTACTTGCGAAGAGAAAGCAGACAAATGACCGCCATGGAGTTTTGCCTCCAGGGAAAGTTTCAGGACAAATGCTAACCTGCTAAATCCAAACATTTGGACATCTAATCAGGTCACCTAACAAGCTGGTTTAATTTGTATTTAAACCAATTAGGGGAAGGGAACCCACCCAGGCCTTTTCTAAATGTAAGCCTTGCAATCGCCCACTCACAAGATCTGTTCGGATCCATGAGATTTGCACCCCCTTGGCATAACGTTTAGATTGGCACAATGTGGACATCACTCCGACGTTTCTCCTAGTGAGAAAAGGCTACAGGCAAGCATGTGACAAACCCATTTAGTTGAAATGTAGAGAATTGAACATTTTGATCAACCTTTTCTCTCTTCACTTCATCTTCTACTTTTCAAATAACTTGCATATATATTGCTCTTTATTACTAGAATGCCTGCCATTTTGCGAAACACATGAATTTGTTTTCCTTTCTTCACAGGTAACACGGCATTACATGACTGTGCTGAATCCGGCAGCTTGGAGATAATGAAGATGCTGCTAAAATATGGAGCCACCATGGAGAGGGATGGTTATGGAATGACCCCACTGCTGTCTGCTAGTGTGACTGGCCACACTAACATTGTTGACTATTTGACTCAACACCAGCAAACACGCCAATTGGAGAGAATAAACGCCTTGGAACTGCTTGGTGCCACTTTTGTGGATAAAAAGCGTGATCTTCTTGGGGCATTAAAGTACTGGAAGAGAGCCATGGACCTGAGATACAGGGACGGCAACAATGTTCTCCACAAAGCAGACCCAAAGCAGTTGATCATGGCCTATGACCATGCCAGGGAGGTAAGTAATGAGGAGGAGCTAGACAGCTTGATCTCTGAACCAGATGAGATGAGGATGCAGGCCTTGCTCATTAGAGAGCGCATCCTAGGCCCCTCCCACCCCGACACCTCTTACTACATCCGCTACAGGGGAGCTGTATACGCCGACTCTGGGAACTTTGAGCGCTGTATCAACCTGTGGAAGTACGCCCTGGACATGCAGCAGAGCAACCTGGACCCCCTCAGCCCCATGACAGCCAGCAGCCTGCTGTCCTTCGCTGAGCTTTTCTCCTTCATGCTCCAGGACCGTGCCAAAGGCCTGCTGGGCACCTCAGTCTCCTTCGATGACCTCATGGGCATCCTCAGTAAGAGCGTGCTGGAGATTGAGCGGGCGGTGAAACAGAACCTGCCTGACCCGGCTCAGCTCAGCAAAGCCCTCTCCATCATCCTGCATCTCATCTGCCTGCTGGAGAAGGTCCCCTGCACCGTGGAGCAGGACCACTTGAAGAAGGAGACCATCTACAGGTTCCTCAAGCTGCAGCCCTGTGGGAAGAATGGCTACAGCCCGCTCCACCTGGCCGTGGACAGGAACACCACCTGCGTGGGGCGCTACCCTGTCTGTAAGTTCCCCTCTTTCTACGTTACCTCTATCCTACTGGAGTGTGGGGCGGACGTAAACTTCCGCGACGAGGACAACAATAGCCCCCTGCATGTGGCCGCCTCCAACAACCACCCGGACATCATGAATCTGCTGATTGCCTGCGGCACGCACTTTGACAGCACCAACTCCCTGAAGCAGATGGCCTGTGACCTGCTGGATGAGAAGGAGATGGCCAAGAACCTGATCCAGCCCATCAATCACACCACCCTGCAATGTCTGTCTGCGCGGGCCATCATCAAACACAGCCTTTCCTACAGAGGAAACATCCCAGAGAAGCTGGAGGCCTTTGTGCTTCTCCACAGATAATGACTATTAAAGACGTGTGAGTGGAGCGCGATCCTGCTCTTTTGATTGTATTGAAGTCGAGGATGAACATCGCGTGAACTTCGCTTTCCCCCCTACAAAGCCAGAGTTAAAGCTCTGTGGAAAATCAATGGGGATTTTTTGTAATATGGGCATGCACAATATTTTGAACCGAGCTAGTGTTTTGCTTTCTAATTTCTCCATATTCCATGCTATTTATTAAGATATCATTGAGAGATTTCTCTGTGACCCCTCCACTTTGTGTGTTTCTCTATTTTCAAAGATGCAGGAATATGTTGAGTCATTTTTACATCACCATGGTTCCAATTCGAACCTTTTCTTTAACTAATTGGTCTTTTGATCAATCAGATCAGCTCTGAAAAAGATCTGATGTGATTGATCAGAAGACCAATTAGTGGACAAAAATGTCAGAATTGGGCTGCCAGTGTAAATGTTGCCAATAAATGGACCCTCTACATTTCATTGTACGTTCTTTATGCTCTCATTCAATGGTAATGTTTTCAGGGTTTTGGGTCTGCGGAGTTGAGTAATGGAATGGACAAATATCTTGATCAAAACCATAAAGATGCTTCATGAAATGGTCATGTTTGCAAATACCATAAGTGCTTTATTCCTCCTATGCACAGGCTATGATATGCGACTGTTCTGTGCGGTGTCTTGCAATTTTTTTTGTGGTAACTCCCCTGTTCCTTCATCTTTCCCTAATTTGTTACACTAAGCAGAGGGATTGATGTGACAATTGCTGAATGCTGTTAGTGGTGGGGTTGGGTGATTTTATGTGCTAACTGTTAAAGGTTATTAAGTGCTGAAGTTGAGTAGGAGTGTATGCAACCCTCATGCTTCATATCATTGACCTTTGAACCTGATTCTTCTATGGTGATCTGAGCACTAAAGCAACATGGTTAGTTGGAAACTAATATGACTGTGCATGTAGTTAGAATTCACAGGAAACCCCTCGACATCTGAGTTTTGAATGGCATATCATTCAATTATTGCATAAACGCTTTAGAGCTCTGACGAACCCAAACGTATAACCTTTATATTCATCCAATTGCATTATAATTGGAAAGAGGGAAGGCCTTGTACAGTGTCTGAGCTTTGTGAAGTAACCTTGCACATTAGCTTTATTCATGTGGTTTTTAAAAGGGCTTAACTTAATATTTTTAGGAATAGATTTCGCTAAGTACAGAACCATACAAAGGAACCATACCAGGGAACTTGCTTTAATTCTGCACTTTATTACAGACTGTAAGTTTTCCAATGACAAAATTACAATGATCAATTTCATGTCTTAAGAACTAATTTGACAATAAACCCATGTTGCACTTGTCCTCTTTTTCCCAGTGTTTTCATTCAGTCCCAAGTAGCTATGCAGCAGGATTACATTTGTCTCTGTAGTGACTCTCCTGCACACACCTATTTCCCACCACTTTAAAATGTCGCAGTGTAACTGGATGTTTTTTTCTTGATGAGTCATGGGCTGAGGAATGCCTGTAGTCAGTAGGGTGGATCCTCTTGATCGATCACAGTAGGCCTGTCTAGTTGGCCATGGTGCTTGAACAAAGACTTATGTTGGTTATGTTATTGTTGTTTCTCGATTGTAGAAAAACATGGTCAAGACCAACTTTTTAGATTCTTTGTCATATCTTTGATCTTTTCTCAACTCGTTAGCCTACCTCTTGGCTGGAATGTTCACATGTCATTAAACTAAAACGAGGGTACAGTAAGGTTGAGCTTGTTCAGACTTGCTGTAGGCTGTCAAGCATAAGTATATTGTTTTTTTCTTTTCTGAGAATTAGCCTAGTTTTATGGCCACTCAATAGGTCACACATTTTAGGGTGTATTTTCATTGCAATATTGTGTTTTTTGTTTTTTTTCACCCCTGAAAGGACTTTGCACCCCCATTGAACCCAACCCTTTTTAAACTATTTTCGTTACTGGGCTACACACATTACTGTCATTTATCATTTCTGTCCTTTTTGGCAATTGACGCTCAGCCTACTTCTGTCGTGTCTTAAAATAACCCAGAATAATGCCCCACTGAAAACGTGGCCTAAATAAGGGCTCGCTCCAATGTCTCCCTGCAGGTGTTTCAGTCAGTACAATGCCCATAAACCCAGCTGAAAGATGGCACTCCCTAAATGCATCTCAGAAAACGTCCTAGAAATCATGTTAACCTGTTTTTAAGACAACGCCCAGCTCAGAGTAGGTTTTAGGGTGATGTGAAGACAGCCCAGACAAACTCTGAGCCCGGAGTAAAATCAACCCATGAAAGTTTCTCAGCTGGTAATCACAACAGTTTTGAGGTACCGCAAAGGAAAGATGGTGATGACGCTCCTTGACTTTGTTTCAAATAATGGGGAATGACCAATGAGGCATCGCCAGCTGTGTACGGTTCAGACAACCACGGTGAATGTGATTGTCAAATGTTGCAATTGTGAAACGTTCAATACTTTTTGCTTTTAAAGATTCAATTAAGTTGAGTTATCAATAATGAGAGACAGAACCATTAGACAAAGAAAGCATGACCTGTTTAAGATCCCCTCCCCCAGAGCTTAAAATAGAGAGGGTAATAACATGGGAAACTCTGGGTACCAGGGTCACATGTGGAACAGAATGTCAACAGGCCATTAAAGCGGGACCTCAGCTAAGCTTTCACTGGGAAATAGACGGGCGGGGGACACTTGAGCAGGCAGGCACCAATCTTCCTAAACGGCTCACCCCACTGAGTCAACTGTGAAAACAACAGGGCATATTTATAGGAAGAGGTGGCATGATTACACCAATACCATTTCAGAGCTATTCTAGTCTCCCAGTCTTCCTCTGGGCAGCAAATGCAGTGCCCTTGCCAGTTCTTTTATGGTGTTAGTTGGAGATTATTTGTCCTGGTTGTCAGCCACACTATTAAACAGATGTATCATCACACAAAACTGATACTGACACCATTACACCCTGTTATCAGATTCCAGTGTAAAATTACTAATTTACATGTCCTATTAAACTCCACAGACAAAGGTTTCATTCACGCTCATTTCGCACATTCCCTCACACTCAATATCCATTTATGCTGCTTAGCTGACATAGTTAGCTGTTGTTTAATCCTCCATCATAAAATGAAAGTTTCTTATCCAAAGGTTGCCTGGGTGGTCAGTCACGTTTACATACATCTCTACATCCTAGTTTGTCTTGTACAGGACTGTCTGTGATTCATATGTTTTGGTCCAGTGAGAATCCAGAACAAGAGAGGGGAGTGTATATTAGGTTAAGCTAGTCACTGTGCTGTGAATAGTTGTATTTCCCTCTCACTGATCTGAGAGATGGGGCTTTCTTGTGTCAACAGTGACATGGGCGAGCAGCTGTTAGCTTAGCATGGGGAGGGGGGGGCTGTTTGCTATCTCTGTTTAGGCCCAGTTCACTTTCCTGGCACGAACGCTCGAGCCCCTGGATTTATGTGGTGGTATGCATTACCCTTGATTAGTCTCTACATTGCAGCTGATGTACCCAACGGACTGCCTCCAGTCCTCAGGTTTCTTTAACCACCACCATCTGCCTTTTTCAACAGAGCCTTTTTAGGCTGTCCCGTATGAACAAATAATATAGCTCTAAACACTAGTATTGCTATATTTCTATACTATAGTATTCACTGTAGTGTTTTTGCGGACATGACTGTAATATTTACTAGAGTGTTTTTTGTTGTATTATCTGTAAGAAGAGGGCAGTGGGAAGGCAGGCCCATAAATGGCAGGTAATCCGACAAAGAAGACGAGTAGGCGGCCAGTACATTGCAAAAAACATTATCAGCTCAGCATTGTACATGAGGACGCACAACTGCAACACTTTTTGACTACTAGAGTCTTTCTCAGGTAGCGTTAAGCTACTACTAGAGTCTTCCTCAGGCAGCGTTAAGCTACTACTAGAGTCTTCCTCAGGCAGCGTTAAGCTACTACTAGAGTCTTCCTCAGGTAGCGTTAAGCTACTACTAGAGTCTTCCTCAGGCAGCGTTAAGCTACTACTAGAGTCTTCCTCAGGTAGCGTTAAGCTACTACTAGAGTCTTCCTCAGGTAGCGTTAAGCTACTACTAGAGTCTTCCTCAGGTAGCGTTAAGCTACTACTAGAGTCTTCCTCAGGCAGCGTTAATCTACTACTAGAATCTTCCCAAAGCAGCGTTAAGCTACTACTAGAATCTTCCTAAGGCAGCGTTAAGCTACTACTAGAGTCTTCCTAAGGCAGCGTTAAGCTACAACTAGAGTCTTCCTCAGGCAGCGTTAAGATACTACTAGAATCTTCCCAAAGCAGCGTTAAGCTACTACTAGAATCTTCCTAAGGCAGCGTTAAGATACTACTAGAATCTTCCCAAAGCAGCGTTAAGCTACTACTAGAGTCTTCCTCAGGCAGCGTTAAGCTACTACTAGAATCTTCCCAAAGCAGCGTTAAGCTACTACTACAATCTTCCTAAGGCAGCGTTAAGCTACTACTAGAGTCTTCCTCAGGCAGCATTAAGATACTACTAGAATCTTCCCAAAGCAGCGTTAAGCTACTACTAGAATCTTCCTAAGGCAGCGTTAAGCTACTACTAGAATCTTCCCAAAGCAGCGTTAAGCTACTACTAGAATCTTCCTAAGGCAGCGTTAAGCTACTACTAGAGTCTTCTTAAGGCAGCGTTAAGCTACTACTAGAATCTTCCTAAGGCAGCATTAAGCTACTACTAGAATATTCCCAAAGCAGCGTTAAGCTACTACTAGAATCTTCCTAAAACAGCGTTAAGCTACTACTAGAGTCTTCCTAAGGCAGCGTTAAGCTACTACTACAATCTTCCTAAGACAGCGTTAAGCTACAACTAGAATCTTCCTAAGGCAGCGTTAAGCTACTCCTATATGTATTCCTGTGTAAATATTTTGTTGACATAGAATTGGAGACTTTCTCCTTGAAGACACCTATTAGGGAAATACAAAGAGCACATTTTCCATAACCTGAAGGTAGGTCAATTTATTTGGTTGTTCCAAAATTCGTTACAATTTCAAATCAATGTGGTTACTATTCTAAAACAAACAATTCAAACAATAAGTAATCAATCCAACTTAATCTAATCAAATCAAAAGAAAAACCAACAAGAAAAAAATATAAAAAACGAATGAATGCATTCAATTAAGAAACAGGTAGCAATAATCAGTCTATCAATGAGTTAGTCAGTCAGTCATGGTTGTTCTGGTGGAGTGGTTGAGTGTCTTTGTGTTGGGGGATGGGAAGCGGGGTGGTCTGGGCTGGCAGTTTCTGGATGGAGGGGGTAGTTGTGGTTGGTCAGTGCCGTGTCCAGGGTTGGTGCTGGTGTTTGGGCTGGGACCAGGAAAACCTGGGTTTGTGTTGGGGCCAGGTTGGAAATCATACTGGTACTAGGACTGGAAACCAGGGGTTGGTGCTGGGTCTGTTGCTGGAGACCTGGGAAGAACATGAACCGGGAACTGGGGATGATGCTGGGTCGGGATCTGTAGAGGGGAGGAAGGACAACCTGAGAAGCAAGTAGAGACACCAGGGAGCCATAGACCCAGAGGTCAATGGTGGTACTTCCCTGTGGCCTGCTTACTCCAGGTGAAGGTCTGGTGTTTGGTCCCTCCTCCGCGCCACATCCGGTGTGATGATGAATGGTTCCTGGTCCTGGTTCTGTGAGAGGCTTAGTGTAGAAGGAGGAAGAGATGGAGAGGGAATGGGGTGGTGGAGGGTATGTCCATCGGCCTTTGCTGGTGTTGGAGGAGGATCGATGTGGTGGCAAGGCTGGAGGCTGGAAGACAGAGGGAGCAAACAGGGCCCAGACCCTCCTGGATACGGAGCACTCACAAACAGTTGGTGGGTGTGTTCAGTGCGAGTGCCACCGTGGGGGAAGTTTTCTGTAGGTACCTTGTGTCGTTTATAGATGGATTCCCTGGTGGAGAGGCAAACATGAACAGCCAGCCATCTGAGGAAAGTCCTGTTTGGATCGGAGTATGTTGTCATGATTATTATTTATTGGGGGGGGGGGGAGTCCAGGTTTGATCATTTCATTGCAGGGGTGGATGAGGGAGGTGGATGAGCGCATCTAGCGGGTCGTTTGTGTTGTTGGGTGGTTCTTGGCTGTTCAAAGGTCTTGACGTGCCTCACCACTGACTGCCTGGTGCCCCCCTGTACTGACTTGATGGTGGACTGGCGGTGCGAAGGGTCTGGACTGAGGCTGTAGGTAGGTAGGTAGGTAGGTATGTCGGTCGGTCGGTCGGAAGGAAGGAAGGAAGGAAGGACTGGGGTCTGAACGTATTGTTCAGAGTTTCTGCTCTTTACTATAACCTGTAGGGAACACAATATATGATCTATACTCACTTATGGGTGGCACAAATTGGGATATGGGAATGGGTAGTATTTACTAAAGTGTTTTTTAATGTATTATCTTTGGCAGAAATGGGGGCTTTCTCCTTGAGGAAAACTACTGGGCAAATACTAAAAGCAAATGTTCCATATTCTGTAGAACTGGCATATGAACAGATAGTTCAGTGCCTCTGCTCTTTTCTATAACCTGTAGGGAACACAATGTATGGTTCATACTTGGCATGTAGGTTTCTCACTCATGATTGGCATACATTGGGATATGGTGGATGGTAATGGGTGGAGTATATGCAAATTAAATAATGTAGTAATACTATAGTTTAAAAAAACATAGTGTTTTTGCATATAATAATGTAGTGTTTAATATATTACTCACCAGTATACTACAAAATTCTATAGTAAGCACTACATTATCAAAGAATACTACAGTGTGGAGTATAGTATTCTACATTATACTACAAAATTATATAGTAAGTACTACACATGACCGAGGGATACTACAGAGTGTAGTATAGTATTTTACAGTATACAAATCAAACTTTATTGGTTGTATAAACATATTCAGCAGATGTTATTGCGGGTGTAGCGAAATGCTTGTCAGGAGCCATAAACAGGGTGACCATGTCTATTGGTGCCATACTACAGTTTACTTCAGTTTACTACAGTTTACTTCAGAATACTATACAATTCTATAGTAAGTACCATGGTATTCTATAGCAAACTGTAGTATTTTTTTATGTGGGGTCAACCTCTCTTTTCACACGTGCAACATGTCTCTCAATATATTCAGTGGAATGGACGGATTGCATGGTCCCAGATCTGTTTGTGCTCTTGTCTACTCTATTGTCATTGTCAAGCCAAACAGTATTATTTGTATGTGCTGTGAATGGCAATTCAGCTTTTTGCTGCCAAGTACAGCCTACATGTAGTAATAATAATAATAATAAACTACCACTAACTAAAAATGTAATCAATTTCTGATTAGGAGTCAGCAAGAGAGCAGTAAGAGACTTGCAAGCAGGCCACTGGACTGATGCATCACAAACACATACCATGAGTCATGGTGCTTCCCTGCTAATAACAAAAGGACTCAAACATCACACAAGACAACAGATACTTGGTAAGGGTGTGAGCAGAGACTGATGCCATGCCATCCAGCAAGGTGTTTCACTCAGAACTATTTCCTGTGAGAAAATTGAGGAGTGCTATTTATAACTTTAGTGTACTGTAGTAGTACTGCATTAAAGAGGAAGAGGTTCATTTATTTGAATGTTAGAAATAATCTAATCATCAAGAGGTGTGCAGAGAGGAAATATTTTGTTTACTATTAGTCCTTCCACATATGTCAGCTAATACATGTGGTACTAATACTTGACCTACTTTATGCATGTGTTTGTGCTATCACTTGCCATTTAAATGGGTATCATTTTCCTTGGAGGGATGTTGTTGTAGGCTGCAAGGTTACTGACCTATGAAGAAACCAAAATGTGTGCTATCAGTAACAATTGAATTTAACGGATACGTGCTTAACAATGATTATCCATTGATGTCATATGACAAGTCAGGCTGCAAAATTGAATAGAGTCTGGACAACCGCTTTTTTTATGAACAAATGGTTGAATTCTAGTCAAATATCCAGTGTAGCCAAAGTCCGTGGACTAGTTTTATGTAACTCTCTATGTCCCCATTGATTTGTCAATCACTTTGTTTGACATGTTAATGAGACAACCAGAGAGGAGGGCATAATATAGTATGTTGGCCTCATAAAAGTTAACAGAAATGTCTATAACATAGCTGAGGTAGGGAGGTCAGGTCATGGTGTAAGTGTTTAGTCAGCATTTGTAGTGCCCAACAAGTGAAGCCACATGGGAAGTGGCAACAACCCTGTGCTTGAGTGGCATGCCTACAATGAGTGAATTTCACAGCTCACACAGGTAGATATGTAATACTATCACTCCTACAGAGCAGACCTCACACTCTACAACAAACAAGGGTGGAGTTGACTGAAGCCATGCTTGTGTTGCATTCTAGGACACAAATATCCTGAGAAAAACAGCCCATGTGATTTAAAAAAAAAGTGTATTTCTTAATCTTTTCATTCGGTCAACAACACCCATGGCAAATTCTATACATGTATTAATTCTCCAGTCATCATAAAAAAGGCTATGGAGGGAAGACACTGTCAGAGGTGGAAAGTAACGAATTACAACTTTTACTTGAGTAGTTTTTTTCACCGGTAGTTTTACTTCTAGTGAGATTTCATTAAAGTAACAGTACTTCTACTTGTGTAGGATATTTCAGTACTCTTTCCACCCCTGGACACTGTGTTTGCTTATAATTTACTGTATGTGTAGTGCTTGACTTGAACAGGAACACACCAGTTTGTTTTCTACTGCTAGAGTTCCGGTCCCTCTTATAGAATATTGGCTATTTTCTGGCACCTAAATATGTACAGTACTGTGTGGTACCCAGAAGAGTACCAGCACCTATTTCAGTCCACTTCAAGCACTTTGTATGTGTACAAAGCAGTGATATTTTGTGGTGACAGATACCTGCATAGGACTGTGTTTCACCAAGGAGGTAGACAGAAGAAGCAAACACTGTCCAAACCAATGCGAGATGATCAAATGCAAATTCCTGTTGATATAGCTCTGGTTTCACTTAGTCATCCCAGCTTGTGCCATGTGTTTCTATACTGAGCTCAGTTAACAACAAACAACAAATACATTGCGACATGTGTTAAATGCATACCTTTCAATAGTTGCGACATGAAAACCCTTGTACCATCCCGTATCCCGTATCAATACACAAAACCGACCTTGCTTTTTTATCCATAACTGAAAACAAAGCTTCAGCTAACTGACACAATGTTGCGATTGTGACCTGAACATTGTTTCTTGATACAAGTGATTCTAATGTTAAATTGCAATAAAGTCACAGACCGTAAATCTGAGCCAGAGATTACTTTCTATCCATGACATGAGGCATTTGTAATTATGATGAACTATCCCTTTAAAAAGATTACAGAGACCCAATTGTCTGTCTAAAACGACCCACTTCCTGTCTATTATTAAAAATGTGATCCTCGGGGTATTTACTTTAATCTTAGCATTGTCTTGTGCTGGATCTGTTTTTCTACTTTATTGTTGGACAAAGTTAGATCGACCTCTCATCAGATTATATTTTGTACTACCATTTGACATTTTAAGATTGTTAATCATCATACTAGCAAACTAAAATCCCTGAAATCAAGTCAAGACTAGGAGAGGTGGGTGAAGGTAAGTAGCGTGTGTTCTCACACAGCAGAGAATAAGAGTGACACATGATGGGCTCCTGGGTGGCGCAGCGGTCTACGCCACAGCATCTCAGTGCAAGAGTCGTCACTACAGACTCTGGTTTGATTCCAGGCTGTATCACAACCGGCCGTGATTGGGAGTCCCATAGGGTGGCGCACAATTGGCCCAGCATCGTCCGGGTTAGGGTTTGGCCTGGGTAGGCCGTCATTGTAAATAAGAATTTGTTCTTAACTGACATGCCTAGTTAAATAAAAAAAAAACACACAAAAAACACTAGGTTACTGGGCATGTGAGGTTAGTGAACCACATAGCAGGAGAGATGGAGGGTACCTAAGCACAGAGGGAAATACACTTGGAGCGATCACTTTCCCACTTGTCCCAGGTTCACCCAAAGCTCAAACCCTTACACCCTCACTGAGGTCGCTGGCTGGAGTTACAAACATGACCAAGCTCAAGACACAGTCAGCTCAGGTTTCTCTCATAGGACTCCAGCAGCAGTGGTCAGCTGTCAGAAGGTTTTACTATGCCTGCTGTGTGTGTGTTTGTAACTAATCTGTAATCCACCAGAAGGTAGTTGAAAACAAGCTGCACCCAGAAGAGTCAATTACATGGATACACACAGACCAGTCATCGGTAAATATATCTAACGCACTTCTGAAGGAGGGAGACATGCTGCGCATCTTGTCAGTATGTTAGTAAGAATATCTTACAATAAAACTATGCGAATTCTAAATTGTAGTTCAATGATTTTGCGCTATGTCATCTGTCTATGAGAATTACTATTGTGAAATGACATTCTAATTGCTGATATCTATTGCATACATTCTGGCCAAAATACACATGGCTAGCCTAGCTTTCCCCATGTGTCCAATTTGTTATTTCAATTAGTATAATGTCTTTACATCTCTTTCATCAATTTAAATGTCTCTCTGAGCTGGAGACAAAAATAGGACATTTTAACGTGTGCTGTTCTTGGATCGTTTACTATTTATGCCTTTACACCCACGGAATGGCGATCATCCTTAATATCCTCCCTCAATAATGGATTTCAGTTTCTATTCATATTCACTTACTCCAGAGAATTGTCAAGCCATCTAGCACAGTAATTGTGGCTGCTGGCCATCATTTAAAAGGTGTCCTAAAATAACCTAATCATCAACAGACAGCAGATTATTTGAGTGTGTGAGTATGTATGTATGTATGTATGTATGTATGTATGTATGTATGTATGTATGTATGTTGAGGTGATATCCATATTTTGGACTGTTGGATTTTTATTTTATTTAACCTTTATTTAACTAGGCAAGTCAGCTAAGTACAAGTCTGTCTGTCTGTCTGTCTGTCTGTCTGTCTGTCTGTCTGTCTGTCTGTCTGTCTGTCTGTCTGTCTGTCTGTCTGTCTGTCTGTCTGTCTGTCTGTCTGTCTGTCTGTCTGTCTGTCTGTCTGTCTGTCTGTCTGTCTGTCTGTCTGTCTGTCTGTCTGTCTGTCTGTCTGTCTGTCGAGTTGATGACCAGTAAATTAGCCACAAAGATCGAAATGATCAGCTGCGCCCTCTGCTGGTGTAGCCAAATCAGTAAAGATGACGTTTACACTTGTAGGCGACGTCATGGCGACGTTGGCTGGCTAAACTCATAAGTAGAAAACGTCATCGGGTCTGACGTCGTGTCGCGCCAAACTGCGCATGTGCAGGCCATCAACTCAAAGGCACACTCTCTCTCTCTCTACTTTCACGAGGTTGGAGTACTAACATGTTCAACTACTTAAGACATTGGCTCAAACCTAGGTTTTGTCTTTCAAATTTGAGAAAATTAACAACTAAGAACAAATTTTTCACTTGTCTCATTGACTTCACAAACTCCAAACCATGGTCTGTTTCGCAAGCGTTCCCGGAAGTCTTGCGATGTTGTGCCTCTGGGTTTAGGAACTCTGACCACAGATGTGGTCTCATTAAAGTTTTAAAATTCAATATGAAAATGGCTTCCATAACAACCACAGAGCTTTTTGATGCACAACTCCTGGTAATAACGTTTTATTGTCCTCTACATGTATTTAAATTGTTGTAAGTTGCCAGCAAACGATACTCAACACAATATTATTTTAATGTTGAGTAAAATCTTATAAGCTTCTTCGCTAAGACCAAAGGAAACCAAAATAGCTAACCAGCCAGCCAGGTTGCCAACAACAAACACAGGGATTATATTTGTGTGCATGCTATGCTAGCTAACCTTGCTTTCTAACGTGCTTCACTTTAAACATAACATACACGTTTTGGTCTTCTGTTTGCGTTGCTGTCTGACAACTCTTTTGGGGTATTTCTGCAAATATCTATTGACTAGAGACAGTAAATAATGACCACCGTAGGAGTTGTCAGACAGCACAAACAGATCTGAGCCCAGGCTAGAATATTAGGTATTGCATTTTCTAATGACAGCAAACGTATTGGCTGACTGTTTGTTAGACCTGGCTCATACTAGCTTTTGTTTTCTCATAAGGAAGGTGACTTCATCACAGCTACTCACCACAATGCACAACGTTTGGAAGATAGAGTTTCCCAACAAAAAACAGAGTTTCTCAGAAATGCACAGAAACTTAGGAAACAGTAAGTTCCTCGTATTAATATGCAGAGAATTTAAATTATACATGCACATCTATTGTATTGAGACTCATTTTCTATTGTTCTTAAAACAGGAATGAGGAACTTGAGAAAGAGAAGATGTTGAATACACGAAACAGGAAGAATGGTCTTTCAGATGGATTTAGAGTATTGGAAGAGTTTGATAAAGGACTTCAGGATGATCGAAATACTGAGCGTGTGTATTTTTGTTGTTTTAGTACTCTTTGTATGGCACTTTAATATTTTACTGACTAAAACTATATTTGAACATCTTTAATAATCATGTTGTTCATGTTCTTTGTCCCTCAGATATGAATGTGCAAAAGCATCTGGTGAAAATCCATAATGGTGTAAATACATTTCAGATGCTGCTGACTGACGTGAAGCCTACCCCTGTGTGTAAGTCATATGCTGGTTGATGGTTATACATGTGCACGGAAGCAGTACAGATTGGGGAGTCATGACATTCATGTTTTTATGAAGCCAGTTCAATTTGATACCCACTTCACCTCCCTTTATACAGGCTGTTATACTTTAACTACTAGAAATGCTGTTGTTTGTTTTTTAGTAATTGAGAAACTGAAAGAAATAATGACAGAAGTTGAAAATTCTATCAACACTTTCAAGGAGGATCAACGTCAAAGGTATGAGACGTTCAATATTTTAACAGGTGTCAGCTGTCATGTAATGCATGTTTCGAAATGACTTGATTATAGTTTAGACTGAGATGAACTGCCTCTTTCTTATTCTTTTTAGTTTTGAGGATCTATTGAAAGAGGAAAGAACATGCAGCCAGGAGATAAGTGCTTTTGAAAAGAAGATTGAGACTTGGTCTTTGGCTGTAAAAGCAGACCCAAAGTTGCCCCCTGCTCCGTCAGGCAAGGTGTGTCTGGCTAAAGCCCTAGAGGAGGACCTCCCACCAGAGGTGACCGCACTAGAGAGGTTCCTACAACAAACTGGAGGGAAGCAGGGGGGCTGGGACCAGTATGACCATCATAGCTTTCTGAAAGTGTGGACCAAGCACAATGGCAAACCAGCCTATAGGAAAGAGGCTTTGCTCTACCTGCCAGGCAAAACTCCGGAAGACGTTGAACAGCACGAAGATTGGTATCTTGAGCTCCTGTACCTCCAGGAGAAGAAGAAAGAGGTAGACTGGGCATCACTTTGTAGGCAATGTAATGAGTTTCCAGTCACTTTCAACTGTGGATGGGTAGAACAGTACCGCCATTTATGAGCTCTGAAATGTCAGTCAGCTATTTGTTTTGAGCTGTTAAATCGCATGAGTATACTTGTAATATTCGTTTTGTCTTATAATTTTGCTAATTTTCACTATCCATGCACCAGGCCATTCACCGGTGGAAGGCTGAGAGACAGCAGGAGAGGGCGACAAGGCTGCAGCACCAAGATGAGCTGGAGAGCGCTGCCAGGAGGGAGAGGGAGGCCCAGGCTGAGACCCAGCAGCGTAGGGCTGAGGAGGAGAGGAGGGAGGCAGTGGCTCGCCTGGAGGGGTGGAAAAGGCAGCGCAGGCTGCGCCTGGAGCAGGAGGAGGAGCAGAGGCTCACTGAGGAGATCCTGCAGCGGAGAAAAGCCAAGGAGGAGCGCAGGAGACAGCTGGAGGTGAAGCTGGCTCTGGAGGCCCACATTAAGCAGAAGAAGAAGGAGGAAAAACTTCTGACCATGCAGAAGGAGGAACAGGAACAGGCTGACATGGAGGAGAAGAAGAGACTGGCAGGCTACGGCATCAAACGCTTTCAGGAAAGGGTATGTGAAGGATCAGTATTTCCAATGGTACTACTCAAGGTATTTTGTATATACAGTGCATTCGGGAAGTATTCAGACCCCTTCACTTTTTCCACATTTTGTTATAGCCTTACGCTAAAATGGATTAAATAAAACATTTTCCTCATCAATCTACACACAGTACCCCATAATGACAAGGCAAAAACAGGTTTTTAGAAATGTTTGCAAATGTATAAAAAATAAAAAACAGATGCCTAATTTATATAAGTATTCAGACCCTTTGCTATGAGACTCAAAAAATTGAGCTCAGGGGCATCCTGTTTCCATTGATCCTCCTTGAGCTGTTTCTACAACTTGATTGGAGTCCACCTGTGGTAAATTCAATTGATTTGGACATGATTTCAAATCAAATCAAACTCTACCTACATGTATATATTAAACCGATTACCTCGACTAACCGGTGCCCACGCACAATGACTCTGTTCCGGTACCCCCTGTATATAGCCACACTTGTTATTTTACTGCTGCAGTTTTAATTATTTGTTACTTTTATTTTTTATTTTTCTTAATTTCTTAAAGCATTGTTGGTTAAGGGCTTGTAAGTAAGCATTTCACTGTAAGTTCTACACCTGTTGTATTTGGCGCATGTGACAAATACAATTTGATTTGATTTAAATTCAATTGACAGGCACACACCTGTCTATACAAGGTCCCACAGTTGACAGTGCATGTCAGAGATAAAAACCAAGCCACGAGGTCGAAGAAATTGTCCGTAGAGCTCCGAGACAGGATTGTGTCGAGGTACAGATCTGGGGATGGGTACCAAAACATTTCTGTAGCTTTGAAGGTCCCCAAGAACACAGTGGCCTCCATTGTTCTTAAATGGAGTTTGGAACCACCAAGACTCTTCCTAGAGCTGGCCGCCCAGCCAAACTGAACAATTGGGGGAGAAGGTCCTTGATCAGGGAGGTGACCGGGAACCTGATGGTCACTCTGACAGAGCTTCAGAGTTCCTCTATGGAGATGGGAGAAACTTCCAGAAGGTCAACCATCTTTGCAGCACTCCACCAATAAGGCCTTTATGGTAGAGTGACAGACGGAAGCCACTCCTCAGTAAAACAAGATTCTCTGGTCTGATGAAACCAAGATTGAACTCTTTGGCCTGAATGCCAAGCGTCACGTCTGGAGGAAACCTGGTACCATCCCTACGGTGAAGTATGGTGGTGGCAGCATCATGCTGTGGGGATGTTTTTCAGCGGCAGGGACTGGGAGACTAGTCAGGATCGAGGGAAAGATGAACAGAGCAAAGTATAGAGAGATCCTCGATGAAAACTTGCTGAGGACCTCATACTGGGGTAACGGTTCACCTTCCAACAGGACAACAACCCTAAGCACACAGCCGAGACAAAGCAGGAGTGGCTTCGGGACAAGTCTCTGAATGTCCTTGAATAACCCAGCCAGAGCCCGGACTTGAACCCGATCAAACGTCTCTGGAGAGACCTGAAAATAGCTGTGCAGCAACGCTCCCCATCCAACCTGACAGAGCTTGAGAAGACTGGGAGAAACTCCCAAATACAGGTGTGCGAAGTTTGTAGAGTCATACCCAAGAAGACTTCAGGCTGTAATCACTGCCAAAGGTGCTTCAACAAAGTACTGAGTACTATTTGAGGTTGCTCAAATAGTACTTTTCCCAGTTATATCTACTGGAGACTGGGGTGGAGGAAAGACTGGGGTGGAGGAAAGACTGGGGTGGAGGAAAGACTGGGGTGGAGGAAAGACTGGGGTGGAGGAAAGACTGGGGTGGAGGAAAGTCAAAGTATAATGGTTAACTGACTTATCTGCAGGACTTCCAGAAGTTGGAGACAAAAGTGCAGGAGAGACAGGAGAAGGAAAAGCAGGAGCTGGATAGACAAAAGAGACTGGCTAAGCTGAAGGAGAAGGTAAGACCTTACACAGCAACAGGCACTGATTCCATTGTACACAATGTATGCCATCAGTAATGTTCTGCTATTCATTTGATCTCATTAGGCAGAGGCTCATATCAGCAGAGACCCTTCCAGGCTCTGCAAACTCACCAAAGGATGGGAGGAACGCACCAAAGAGATTGGACCCACTGGGGGCGGACCTGTATTACAGATGTTTCATAGGTGAATTAGCCCAAAACATTCTCATGACCTACTTTTTCTTCTTTCTCTGTAACTAATCTATGCTCATCACCATCTTACAGGGCTGTCCCAAGCTGGAGACAAGACTTATGAGGATGTCTGACTGGAACAAGTATTTTCTTTGCTAATTAGTTTTTTATTTAATCATGCAAAATTCAAACCTCAGTGTGGTTATTTGTCATTTCAACACACTTGTATCTGTGCTTTGTGTCATTTCCATTTTTATACAATAAATGATCACATTTCTTATCTGAATTAAAACATGAATAACTGTCGGCCTACACTTGTTATTATTCTTGCTACTTATTCTGAAATTAATATTATTATAGAAGTGCATTTGACGGTAAATATTTTACATTCTTCAAATATATTTAGCCTCCAGTGTACCAAAACAAACAAAACATTAAAACGTTGCAATGCAAAAGAATGGGAAACTGAGCAAAGTTGGGTTGGAAAACAGAAGGTTGAGCTCTGCTGGAGTCCCCACTTATCTTGTGTGGTTTATTGAGGATGACCACCTGGATGAAACTTGAGAAACCCATTTCAGATATGAAGAGGTGGTGGGTGAAGTAAAGGCTGTGAGGATCAAGAGAAGTGGGCTTGGATCGCCTCTCAGGGAGAGGGACAAGAGGGCGGTTACACCCGAATGGTTGTTGGACGTGGAGATTGAGTCAGAGGAACCCATAGAGGTCATTAAGAAAGTGGGCAGGGGGAAAAGGAAGAAAGCGGAACATTCTAAATGAGAGTGAGGTTGAATTAACTGCGGTCGCAGGTGTGGTCGTCCCGTCCGTGATTGAAGATGATTTTGGCCCAATTGGAGTGAGATTTTTGGACATAATAGATCGTTGCCTTCTGGTTGATCCATATGTGGTGTCAGGTTGAGTGGAGAAGAGGTTGGGTCAGTGAAAGTGGCTCGAAGTGGAATTGTGTTTTTTTGCGTTTCTGCCGTCCAGAGGGAGCGTGCGCTCCACACCATGCGGCTGGGGTCAAGAACTGTGACTTGCTATGTTATCCGGAGCAGGGCGCCATTGAAAGGAGTGATAACTGGTGTGGCGTTGTGTTGAGGAGGATTAACTGAAATTGAAGATTCCCTGTGTCTGTGATGCTCGCTGTTTCGTGCGACGCAGACCCGGTAGAGAGCGTGGCGAAACAGAGAAGACACTATTACTGAGTTGTGATGCAGAGTCTTTAAAAGATAAAGTCAAGTTAGGATCTGTAAGTTATGCTGTGAGAGCTTTTGTCCCGAACAATTTTAACGTGTTTGAGGTGTCAAGCTTATGGTAATGTGGCAGCAGTGTAGGAGGGAGATTCCTAGATGTGAGAAGTGTACAGGAGGACATGAGACAAAGGAATGTGTAGTATTGGTGGGAAAATGTTTGTGTGAAAACTGTAAGGGTACCGATGGTGCTGGAGATGAGAGGTGTCCAGTGAGAGAAAGGCAGGTTGAGGTTGCCAGGATCAGAGAAGTACAGAAGGTGTCATATGCTGAGGCAGTGAAGAGAGTAGTAGTGGAAGATGGGTCCAGGGTGAGGGATCCTAAAAGGGTCCCTGTGAGTAGGCTGAGGTCAACAGAGAGTGATAGGATATGCTTCAGTAAGGTCGTTCTTTTGGTGTTCATGGTCATGGTTGTCCACTGTACCGCAGGAATGGAACGTAAATCACAGAGGATAGTGTTGTGGTGGCAGTTGCAGAGAAGTACTTGGGTGTCACAGGAGGTTGGTGGCACCTTAATTGGGGAGGATGGGCTTGTGCTAATGGCTGGAGCGGAATAGGTGGAATGGTATAAAATACATCAAACGTGGTTTGATGCCATTCCATTTGTGCCGTTGCAGACATTATTATGAGCCGTCCTCCCCTCAGCAGCCTCCACTGTTGGGTGTATGAGATTTTACTGCAGGAAAGTTACAAGGTGTTTTGAGTGATTAGTCTCCCGTCCTCCCATGTGGCTGACCTGGCTTAGGATCAGATAGGGCCAAAGTAGTGGAATAGTGGTGAGATTTTTAATGGGTGTAGGGTTTGTTGGTCTGGCAAATTTTTCACAAAGTGTAATGATACTACACAAATGTGGGCCTGATACACAGCCAATACAGTAGGTGGTGGAATGTACCTATAACATTTGCTTGCGGACCACTATAATACCAAAGAAGTAGAAGTGGAAAAGAAGGCGCGTGTGGTGAGTCTCACCCATTTCCAGAACTATGATGTGTTGTGCGTTGCTCTTCAGAGCAGGGTATTTGTAAAGGGGATAATATCTGGTGTCCTGAGGGATGTTGATGTTGGACAAATTAAGAATATCCCAGGAATGGTTGATGCACATCGGATGAATCGTGTGGTGAATGGAGTGAATGTAAAGAGTCTGTCTGTTCTTCTGTATTTTTAATACGGAGTCCCTCCCTGCCCAGGTGACGTTGTGGTATGTGAATCATCATGTTGGAGGGTTTGTCCCAAGACTGATACAGTGTAATCATCACTGTATGGCTTTCGGACATGCCAAGTGTCTGTAGAAAAGAGAAGCTGAGATCAACCCCATTATCCCAGAAACCCTAGACCCACTCCAATTTGCATACCACCCAAACAGATCCACAGATGATGCAATCTCTATTGCACTCCACACTGCCCTTTCCCTCCTGGACAAAAGGAACACCTACGTGAGAATGCTATTCATTCACTACAGCTCAGCGTTCAACACCATAGTACCCTCAAAGCTCATCACTAAGCTAAGGATCCTGGGACTAAACACCTCCTCTGCAACTGGACCCTGGACTTTCTGACGGGCCGCCCCCAGGTGGTGAGGGTAGGTAGCAACACATCTGGCACGCTGATCCTCAACACTGGAGCCCCTCAGGGGTGCATGCTCAGTCCTCTCCTGTACTCCCTGTTCACCCACGACTGCATGGCCAGGCATGACTCCAACACCATCATTAAGTTTGCAGACGACACAACCAGTGGTAGGCCTGATCACTGACAACGACAAGACAGCCTATAGGGAGGAGGTCAGAGACCTGGCTGGGTGGTGCCAGAATAACAACCTATCTCTCAACGTAAACAAGACTAAGGAGATGATTGTGGACCACAGGAAAAGGAGGACCGAGCACGCCCCCATTCTCATCGACGGGGTTGTAGTGGAGCAGGTTGAGAGCTTCAAGTTCCTTGGTGTCCACATCACCAACAAACTAGAATGGTCCAAGCACACCAAGACAGTCGTGAAGAGGGCACGACAAAGCCTATTCCGCCTCAGGAAACTAAAAAGATTTGGCATGGGTCCTCAGATCCTCAAAGGGTTCTACAGCTGCAACATCGAGAGCATCCTGACTGGTTGCATCACTGCCTGGTACGGCAATTGCTCTGCCTCTGACCGCAAGGCACTCGAGGGGGTAGTGCGTATGGCCCAGTACATCACTGGGGCTAAGCTGCCTGCCATCCAGGACGTCTATACCAGAGGAAGGCCCTAAAAATTGTCAAAGACCCCAGCCACCCCAGTCATAGACTGTTCTCTCTACTACCGCATGGCAAGCGGTACCAGAGTGCCAAATCTAGGACAAAAAGGCTTCTCAACAGTTTTTACCCCCAAGCCATAAGACTCCTGAACAGGTAATCAAATGGTTACCCGGACTATTTGCATTGTGTGCCACCCCCTCCAACCACTCTTTTATGCTGCTGCTACTCTCTGTTTATCATATATGCATAGTCACCCGACCAACCAGTGCCCTGCACATTGGCTAACCGGGATATCTGCATTGTGTGCCCCCCCAACCCCTCTTTTACGCTACTGCTACTCTCTGTTTATCATATATGCATAGTCACTTTAACCATATCTACATGTGTAACCGATGTGAAATGGCTAGTTAGTTAGCGGTGGTGCGCGCTAATAGCGTTTCAATCGGTGACGTCACTCGCTCTGAGACTTGAAGTAGGGTTGCCCCTTGCGTTGCAAGGGCCGCGGCTTTTGTGGCGCGATGGGTAACGATGCTTCGTGGGGTGTCAGTTGTTGATGTGTGCAAGGGTCCCTGGTTCGAGCCCGGGTTGGGGCGAAGAGAGGGACGGAACCTACACTGTTACACATGTACATACTACCTCAATCAGCCCGACTAACCGGTGCCTGCATATAGCCTCGCTACTGTTATTTTTCACTGTCTTTTTATTTCTTTACCTACCTATTGTTCACTTAATACCTTTTTTTGCACTGTTGGTTAGAACCTGTATGTAAGCATTTCACTGTAAGGCAAATACCTGTTGTATTCGGTGCACGTGACAAATAAACTTAGATTTTATTTGATTTGTGGAAAAGAAGATTGTTGTATAGATTGTTGCAATTGTGGTGGGAACCATGAAGCTACATCTTTGAAATGCCCGAAGATGTCATAAGCGTCGTAGTGAGTGGACCAAAACACAGCGGGTATATGTATGCTCATCTTCTTTTATTGAAGAAAACAAAAACACTTATACTAAACAAACGCCAAAAAACAGTCCTGTAAGGTACACTGACAATACATGGAAAAACACCCCTACTAGATAGGACCTTCAATTAGAGGCAACGAGGAACAGCTGCCTCCAATTGAAGGTCAACGCAAGAAACTTAAACATAGAAATAGACACACTAGAACAAACATAGAAATATACTAACAGAACATAAACCAAAAAACCCGAAACACATAAAACAAACACCCCCTGACACGCCCTGACCAAACAACAATAACAAATAACCCCCTTTACTTGTCAGGACGTGACAGAAGAGGGCGAAAGAGAATGAGGGTGCCAGAGGCAGGGCTGTCTAGAGCATTTCATATCAAATTCAATGTTATTGGTCACATACACGTGTTTAGCAGATGTTATTGCAGGTGTAGCAAAATGCTTGTGTTTCTAGCTCCAGCAGTGCAGTAATTTGTGTAATATCTAACAATACACACAAAGTAAAGAAATTTACTTACGAATATATCAATATTTGGATGAGCAATGTCAGAGCAGCATAGACTAAGATACAGTAGAATAGGACAAAATACAGAATATGCATATGAGATGACTAATGCAAAATATGTAAACATTATTAAAGTGACTAGTGTTCCAATTATTAAAGTGACCAGTGATTTCAAGTCTATGTATAGGGCAGCAGCCTCTAATGTGCTAGTGATGGCTATTTAACAGTCTGGTGGCCTTGAGATAGAAGCTGTCAATGTAGAGGCTGTCAAAAGGGTTGAGGGAACGAATTGTAGGAAGACTCCACGGTGTTGGATAAGCCTTCACTGCAGGCTTCACAGTTTGCCTCTCATCAGCAGGATCCAGATACTGTATGTTACATGTTAATTTTTAAGTAGGTGGACTTTGTGGGTTTTTGGCAATGGTGATTAACGGCACTGCCGGAGTGGAGAAGAAGTCCAGTAAGATTGCTGTCATTGTGTCTGCGGCAATGAGCTATAACAAGAATGCGATCTGCGCTAGAACGGCTCCTGGGATTGAAAGATCTTTCAGTGGTGGAGTTATATGGAGTGCTGTCACAAGCAGTGCCACGAGATATGACATGTTTTATTAAGAAGTGGGACTTATTTTTTATTTGTTAAGTTTCTGTTTGTGTGGAATAAGGTCCCAACTCCCCATTTTCCCCGTATGGTTTCCTTTTTTCGCCCCAAGCCAGTTGGTGGCGGTAATGCACCATAAACGTTGGATGCCAACCGCCGTTAAACCGCAACAAAGAAGGTTGCAAAGCCTGTTTACGCGGAAGTTGTTTCAAACTCAAAGATGGCGGAAGAAGAGAACCCGCTTGCCGAATTTGAACAAATTGACTTTTTAAAAGATCGACATGTACGATTCTTTCAAAGATGTCTTCAAGTTTTACCAGAGAGATATTCATCATTAGAAACAAGCAGGTACATATGTTGGCATGAATCTCCTATTTTCATTTGACGTCTTCGCTAGCCAGAATGCTAATGAATGACAGACGACCCTGCCAGTGCCGCTGTCATCAGGCCAAAAGTGTTTTTGTTAACGTTAGCTAGCTATAACATTTTCAGACAAGATACTCAATATACAAAATTGCAACTAAACATTGGTGCTTTTTGCAATGCAACCAGCTGAATTAGCTTGCTACCGTTAGGTACCTAACGTCAGCTACGTTCGGTTAACATCCTATTATCTCGAGATAGATTTTAGCCTGGCTGGCTAACTATCACATAGAGTTGGCCAACCTTAGATTTGATTCAGTTATGGTCACTACTGTCCGTGATCCTTGGGACATCCCTGGTTTAAACCCTAACCTCTACCCTAGCCGAGTTACGCTCCACTCCGTTCTCTTATATCGAGACGGATATAAATACATACGTTTTCAATAAACGTGGATCAAATACCACCGAGAACATTATATTACATTTTAGAGCAACAGCAGTGAGCAAACAGTCGGTTGTATTTGATTAACGTATAATGACTCAAGACGGAGCCAGAGATCAAAATAGTCTAACCAAAAGGAAAAAAAATCATCCTCCCACTACTGCTGGCCTTGGCAGATACAGCCATTACAATCCCAAAGTTGCCAAGAAACTTGGTCCAACCTGAAGCTTGCTCTAACAAACTTGCAACATTGTATAAAATATCCTGGACCCTCAGTTTCCTGTGCCCTGAGCTCCAGACAGACACGGCTGTAGGCTATTTGTGCAAGGGTTAAGAAGTAATCAGGTAGGCCTATTTTATGAAGTTTCCACCAGATCAGAAAATTACCTTTTTCCCCCTCTTTCAAATGGAGTGGTTATCAAAAGGGAGATAACTGGAAAGGTTTTTCTAATAGGCTACATTGAGCAACTATTGTCATTCTCAATGGATGCAAAAACAGACTTTGTTTACTTGCTGTTTGAGTTTTTTTTTAAATGTTCTTTGAGAAGCTCCACAGTTCATTAGTGGCGGTGAGTTAAGACAATCAGAAAGACTGTCAGATCCCCAAATGGGAACATTTATAGGCCTACATTTGCACACAGGCCAGGTAGCCTAGTTCTATGTGTAACCAGGTGCATGCACTTACTCAGGATTGACAGGAGCGCTCCAAACTAAACATAAATAATAATAAATTGACTACTTGTAAATGGAATGAAATAAACCAAAACGTGTTTCTCACAAGTGTAGCCTAGGTTGTGTGCTCTGCAAACAATGTGTCCACTCCGACAATGACAACAGTAAAAGACTAATAATTAATATTTTGAATGCATTAACAGAAATGATGGTAAACAAACAAGAAATGGGAATTAACGGTAAATGTAGAACTGGTGATACTGGTGTACCCTCACTGCGGCCTCCACAATGGATTATTCGACTGAGACGAGCATCAATCAAGATGTGCCACAACAATTGTCATTTTTTTTGCAACTGCTTGATAAAAAAAAGTTATTGCTCAATCAACAGCCTATTGACCAAACAATTGACCAGTCGACTAAATGGGGTCAGCCCTAAATTCTACACTTTTTAATGAAATATGTTAATATTGTATCTGAGTGAGAATGGGGGGCTCACTGGAGGTCAGGGCCCCTGGGCACGTGCCCTGTGGGCCAGGTCGGTATTCGGTCATGATTACTACAAGTTTAGATAGCTGGATAGACTTAAAACCAATTTAAAATTGTTAGCTGACATGGCTAATTGAGTGACTGTCAGTGACTGACATAACAAACTGCTGATACACACCCACATTTTGAAATTGCACCTGGTGTATTTTACTGTTCTTACTCTCAATAGTAAGATATTTTTCTTTGGGTCGGGGCCCCCTAAGCGACCACTTATGTCACTTATGCCTGGAACCAGCCCTGGGGTTAAGGTTGAAGGTAAGGACGTCCTAATGAATCTAAATAGCACAGACCCAATGATGACTGTTGTTGGTAGCAAATCCTACGACCAGTTATTAAAACTCTGCCTCAATATGAGAGAACTGAATTGAGCATTCCACAGCTACCCTAACCTTTTACCCTTACCTTAACCATTTTAAATGTCAACTTCAATGGGTTAGGGATGTCGCAGTGATCCATGATAGCACAGACCATTCAGATATAGTGAGCTAGTTGGTGGCCATACCTGCCATAGCTTGGTGGCCATAGCTGGAGTTCTGCTATCATGCCAACTCCCTGTCACTCATTCTGTCATTGTCATGCCAACAACACAAACAGGTCTGGACTGGGACCAGGCTTAGTTGGTCATTTAAAAGCATAGATACATAATACAGCACACATTATTTGTTGATTAGTGGTTGTCAAAAACAAACTAGCTATCTAAGTGGTGCACTTGGATTGTTTGGAGTCCTCTAGCTATCCAACTAACACATGTAATCGTGCATGGAGTTGGCTATCCAGCTGTCATCATCATGTAAAGTAACCACTCATTTGATTTACTTTTCTGTTCTTACCTCAAATATGCTGTGGCCAATTCTAATAGTATAATATTACTAGGTGAATAAATGTTTGTTTACCTTTGTCCATCCCTGTCTAGGTTGACCATTGTGTTCTTTGCGCTCTCTGGTCTTGATGTCCTGGATTCTCTTAATATAATAGACAAGCCCAGCTTGATTGAATGGGTCTACTCACTACAAGTCATTCCTACAGAAGACCGTAAGTGCTGCTTTGTGATTTATATTGTTTTTGGGCATTCATGTGTCAACGGCCTTCAGGAGGCATCCACGCACGCACGCATGCGCGCGCACACACACACGTAATTCACTTAATTTTGGTGGAACAGAAGAAGAGCGAACTAAACAGTCAGCTAAAACCAACAGAGTTTTTTTTGTATGTCTTTTGTATGCTACTAAAAAGCAACCATTTAGCCTAGTCTTCTATGGTTTAGGGGTTATTTGCTCTCTACTCTTAGATTATGTGCATAATACACTGTGCCAAGTCCAGTCGATCAGTGTGAGTTCTAGGGCCATTTAGCTATAACAGTGGACAGTATATTAAAAAAGGTTTAGGTCAACCATATATCGCACGTGTAAATCATACAGCACAACAATGTTACACATTACTCCCTGGATTTTGTGTTAATGCTCTACAACAAAGCTTTCTTAGTGTCCAACAAGCTTTCTCTACCCTTAACCTTGTTCTGAACACCTCCAAAACAAAGGTCATGTGGTTTGGTAAGAAGAATGCCCCTCTTCCCACAGGTGTGATTACTACCTCTGAGGGTTTAGAGCTTGTGGTAGTCACCTCATACAAGTACTTGGGAGTATGGCTAGACGGTGCACTGTCCTTCTGTCAGCACATATCAAAGCTGTAGGCTAAAGTTAAATCTAGACTTGGTTTCCTCTATCGTAATCGCTCCTCTTTCACCCCAGCTGCCAAACTAACCCTGATTCAGATGACCATCCTACCCATGCTAGATTACGGAGACATAATTTATAGATCGGCAGGTAAGGGTGCTCTCAGCGGCTAGATGTTCTTTACCATTTGGCCATCAGATTTGCCACCAATACTAATTATAGGACACATCACTGCACTCTATACTCCTCTGTGAACTGGTCATCTCTGTACCTGACGCAAGACCCACTGGTTGATGCTTATTTATAAAACCCTCTTAGGCCTCACTCCCCCCCTCTGAGATACCTACAGCAGCCCTCATCCTCCACATACAACACCCGTTCTGTCAGTCACATTCTGTTAAAGGTCCCCAAAGCACACACATCCCTGGGTCGCTCCCCTTTTCAGTTCGCTGCAGCTAGCGACTGGAACGAGCTGCAACAAACACTCAAACTGGATAGTTTTATCTCCAGCTCTTCATTCAAAGACTCAATCATGGTCACTGTTACTGACAGTTGTGGCTGCTTTGTATGATGTATTGTTGTCGCTACCTTCTTGACCTTTGTGCTGTTGACTTTTCCCAATAATGTTTGTACAATGTTTTTTTGTGCCGCTAGTGCTACCATGTGTTGCTACCCTGCTGTTTTGTCATGTTTTGCTGCCTTGTTATGTTGTTGTCTTAGGTCTCTCTTTATGTCGTGTTGTGTCTCTCTTGTTGTGATGTGTGTTTTGTCCTATATTTATATTGTATTTATTTGTATTTTTTTTTATCCCAGGCCCCCGTCCCCACAGGAGGCCATTTGGTAGGCCGTCATTGTAAATAAGAATTAGTTCTTAACTGGCTTGCCTAGTTAAATACAAAAAAATGTGTCAGGCATTGACACAGGTTGTAGAAGCGCTCATGTACTAGAGTTTGCGAGGCACGTATTTGGCCAGCAGCCATACTTTTTCACTTGCCCCACCCAACATCCTGTAGTTTGCTGTGCATATTTTAAAGAGCTCACTCCTCTGGATGATGGGCCAACTCTGACCATCTGCTCAGTGCTCTCTTTTTAAATTATTCAGGCGCCGAACGCAAATCAAATCTTATTGGTCACATATACATATTTAGCAGATGTTATTGCGGGTGTAGCGAAATGCTTGTGTTTCTAGCTCCAACAGTGCTGTAGTATCTAACAATTCACAATACACACCCGTCTAAAAGTAAAATAATGGAATTAAGAAATAAATAAATATTATGACAAGCAATGTCAGAGGGGCATTGACTAAAATACAGTAGAATAGAATACAGTATATACATATTAGATGAGTATAGCAGTACGTAAACATTTATTAAAGTGACTAGTGTTCCATTATTAAGTACTTGTTTGTCCATTGGACAAAACATATGTTACTTCTCTGGCCTGCTAATATTCAGAGAATACATTTCTCCTTTATAAAGCTAACCCACTAGATGGCAGCATTGCACCTAGTTGAGTTGCCCCACAGCAACAGACAATGCCTTGACTTGTGTTTATGGACTGTTATAAAATAGTATCAGAGTAGGTAGGAGTGCTGATCTAGGATCTCTTTATGAATATGGGATCTGATTTTAGAACAGTACACACAGAAAATCTATTTATGCATTCATTTCCTTAAATATCATTATTATTATTATTATAAAATGTTTTAATTTTATTAGGTGGTAGATCAGCTTTAGTATTGCAGATAGATGGTGTCTTCCATGAATGCAATTGTCTGCATCATTTCCAATCCCCTCCATATATTTTTATTGTGTGTGTTTGTGTACACACAGTACCAGTCAAAAGTCGACACACCTACTCATTTCAGGTTTTTCTTTGTTTTTATTATTTTCTACACTTTTGAATAATAGTGAAGACATCAAAACTATGAAATAACACATCGAATCATGTAGTAACCAAAAAAGTGTTCAACAAATCGAAATAAATTTTATATTTGCCTTGATGACATCTTTGCACACTCTTGGCATTCTCTCAACCTGCTTAATGAGGAATGCTTTTCCAACGGTCTTGAAGGAGTTCCCACATATGCTGAGCACTTGTTGGCTGCGTTTCCTTCACTCTGCGTTCCAACTCATCCCAAACCATCTCAATTGGGTTGAGGTCGGGTGATTGTGGAGGACAGGTCATCTGAAGGCTGCACTCTCCTTGGTCAAATAGCCCTTACACAGACTGGAGGTGTGCTGGGTCATTGTCCTGTTGAAAAACAAATGATAGTCCCACTAAGCGCAAACCAGATGGGATTGCGTATCGCTGTGGTGCCATGCTGGTTAAGTGTGCCTTGAATTCTAAATAAATCACTGACAGGGTCACCATCACACCTCCTCCTCCATGCTTCACGGTGGGAACCACACATGGGGAGATCATCCGTTTACCCGCTCTGCGTCTCACAAAGACACGGCGGTTGGAACCAAACATCTCAAATTTGGACTCATCAGACCAAAGGACATATTTCCACCGGTCTAATGTCAATTGCTCGTGTTTCTTGGCCAAAGCAAGTCTCTTCTTATTATTGGTGTCCTTTAGTAATGGTTTCTTTGCAGCAATTTGACCATGAAGGCCTGATTCACACAGTCTCCTCTGAACAGTTGATGTTGAGATGTGTTTGTTACTTGAACTCTGTGAAGCATTTATTTGGGCTGCAATCTGAGGCTGGTAACTCTAATGAACTTATCCTCTACAGCAGAGGGAACTCAGGGTCTTCTTTTCCTGTGGCGGTCCTCAAGAGAGCTAGTTTCACCATAGCCCTTGATGGTTTTTGCGACTGCACTTGAAGAAACTTTCAATGTCCCTGAAATGTTCTGTATTGACTGACCTTCATGTCTTAAAGTAATGATGGACTGTCGTTTCTCTTTGCTTATTTTAGCTGTTCTTGCCATAATATGGACTTGATCTTTTACCAAATAGGGCTATCTTCTGTATTTCCTCCCCTACTTTGTCACAACACAACTGATTGGTTCAAATGCATTAAGAAGGAAAGAAATTCCACAAATTAACTTTTAACGAGGAACACCTGTTAATTGAAATTTATTCAAGGTGACTACTCATGAAGCTGGTTGAGAGACTGCCAAGAGTGTGCAAAGCTGTCATCAAGGCAAAGGGTGGCTACTTTAAAGAATATAACATATTTTGATTTGTTTAACACTTTTTTTTTGGTTACTACATGATTCCATGTGTGTTATTTGATAGTTTTGATGTCTTCACTATTATTCTACAATGTAGAAGATTGTAAAAAATACAAAAAAAAATAGAACCCCTGGAATGAGTAGGTGTGTCCAAACTTTTGACTGGTACTGTATATATTGTTTTATAATTTTCCCCTAACTCTACCACCCCCTCCCCTAATTGGAGTAAATTAATGAACAACCACTTAGGCTTCTACTTCCAACTTATACATACTATATACTTTTTACTGACACAGTATTTTTTCTAATAGTTATCTTTTGTTTGTTTTTTGTCCCATCCTTCAGCTAAACCCCTCCCGTCTATCTCTGAATACTATCCAGTTTTGATTTCTATTTGCCATATATTTTTCAACTGTGCTGTTTCACAAAAGTTCTGAACCTTTCTATTCTCATGGTTTCAACAGATACACATTTTTGCTAAAAGTGTTATTATATTATTGATCAATATGATTTTTTAAAATCACCCAGCAGTGCTATTTGCAGAGTTGGCTCCAGGTAAATGTTGCACTTCTTCAGCCATTCCTGAACCTGCGACCAAAAACAAGCTTCATATGGACAGTACCAAAACAAATGATCTAATGATTGTCTCTTCACAGCAAAATCTGCAGAGCTGGTATGGTTGTATCCCCCATATATATAACATTCTATTGGTTGCAAGAATTTTGTATAATCATTTTAAATTGGAAAAACTCAATGTTTTGAATCAAGCGCCGTTTTGTTTATCAGTTAAAGAAAAATGTGCCATGGAATCGGTATATCAAATCTTTTCCCAGCTATTTTTCAATCTATATGGCACATCTCACTTTTTTGGTCCTTAAATGAAACTGGTATACTTTAATTTATCACAATTTTCTTTAACCAATTTGGTCTTTAATGCAGGGCCGACAGACAAGTTCCTTACTTTCTCCCCCTTCCACTAGCCTCTTCCATTTTTGTGATAATCCTGCAGTTAGTTGGTTGTAATTTTGAGTAGAGCAGACATTTCCATATATTTTTGTTAGCTGCATGTATGAGAACTCCACCAGTCCTATTTATGATATAATTTACATAGATTATACCATTTAAAAAATAAATATGATTTTATTTTTTCATCAATTAGTATATTTGAGTTTAACCATACTATTTGTTGTAGTATTTGTTCTCTTTTCTGGTGGATTAAACTGAAATTGCAACCAACTTTCTATGGCTTGTTTTAAAAATAGCGATATTCTGGAGATTTCATTTTCAAATAACTGAAAGTGAGAGGTTGTAATCTGAATAAAGGGAAAAAAGCCAATCTTGAACACGGGGTGAGACTTTCTTACTTACTGCTTACTTACTGCTAGAGAACCAGTTCGGATTTAAGTATACGCCTTTAGTGAGAGGTCTAATGCTTTAATATTTAATCATTTCTGCCCTCCAAATTCATATTCATTATATAAATAGGCCGGTTTAATTTTGTCTGGCCTGTCGTATAAAATGAAATCTTTTTTGCTCATATAATTTCAAAAGCAAGATGCTAGGTGTAAGCAGGGCCATAGTTAAACTGCAGTATGATTAAAGAGTTAATCGGGGTGATTTTTCCATTTTAATATCGTCTGGCATTACCATTGTTTCTCATACAACAAAATCCAATTCAAATATTTTGTGTGCTCCCCGTCCCCCCCCGCCCCCGCCTCCCCCCCCCCCCCCCCCCAGAATCCAATTTAGGACGTTGTGGGTTTCGAGGGTCATCACACATTGGAGTTCCATACAGCACCTCCAAGGTATTGATCTTGAAACACATCCTTGTTCAACATATTGATTAAGTGGTTGCCATTAAAGGGATAGTTTGAAATGTTTTGCAATAAAGCCCTTTATCTACTTCCCTAGAGTCAGATGAACTTGTGGATACCATTTATGCGTACAGTATGAAGGAAGTTAGAGGTAGTTTCATGAGCCAATCGTAACTAGTGTTAGTACAATGACTGGAAGTCTTCGGGATCAGCTAGCATGCTTCCCTTTAAATGTCTATGGCTGTGTTGACGCAGGCACCCGAATTCTGCTATTTTGCCCAATTATTGACATTAGTGCTGATCTGATTGGTCCAAAAAAGGGGGAAAAATATCTGAATTGGGCTGCCTATATAAGATAGCTGATTCAATCAATTTGCCTCCCCAGGGCCCAGGAGTATCCCACCCGTATGACAGTGGCCATGTGGCCATGACGTACACTGGCCTGGCCTGCCTGGTCCTACTGGGGGACGACCTGAGTCGTGTCAATAAGGAGGCCTGTCTGATGGGCCTGAAAGCCCTGCAGCTGGAGGACGGAAGGTAAACACCCAGTTACTCTCCTCTGTCTTTACCATATCTACTAACAATGAGCTACTGTTTTTCTTTTTCTTTCTTCCTGGTAGTGCCTTGAGCAAGGCACTTAACATAAACAATTGCTCCAGGGGCACTGTGCCTGAACCAATGCTTCCAACCTAGTGAGGGGTGGGTGTTAGGTTGTGAGCATAATGACACATTTCTGTTCATTATGTGACAGATCACATTTTGTTCTTGGACAAGTATTCTTGTTCTGTGAGTTTTTGGTACTTTATAGGTCTTTGTGCTTTATGTGAAAGGAGACCCTGTTTAACCATGTCAATGGGGCGACTGCTATGTCAGACAGATCACTGCGTCTTGTTTGAAAGTATTGTTCTGAGAGGATTTAACCAGTAAAACACTGACACAGCACACCTCGTCCTTACTAGTAGAAAAAAAAGCCCTTTAACGTCTGCTGCGATGTCTGATTCCAGTTTCTATGCGGTCCCAGAGGGAAGTGAAAATGACATGAGGTTTGTGTACTGCGCAGCATGCATCTGCTACATGCTCGATGACTGGTCAGGCATGGACATCAAGAAGGCCATCGACTACATCAGGGGAAGTATGGTAAGTCAGCTGTTTCACTTAGTCTCTGTCATCAAGCGTCCTGCGGCCCTGAGCCTTTCAGTATTCTCTAGAAGGGTTCAATCCTCAACCGCTGACCTCTTTCTACTAAATGTACTCTCAAATACTCAAATCTACTTGCTAGATTGTAAAACTGTGTTTTAACCCAACATTGGTTTAACACAGTGTTTATTTCTCGTATCATAGACAACATGTCAGAGAGGTAGGCCTAGGTCAAACAGCTCATCTTGAAGGTGCATTGGAATCAAAGGGCCCTCACCTGTTAACAGCCTGCCTTTAACAGCCCTCTCTATAGTCCACGACTTCAGAGAGAAACAGTTTACATAGAATTCACCCCAGCACAAAATGTCTGAGGGTTTTGTTACCATCCTGTCTTCATTCATTCTAACATTTGTTAGTGCGTTGGACTTGTAACCAAAAGGTTGCAAGATCGAATCCCCGAGCTGACAAGGTAAAAATCTGTCGTTCTGCCCCTGAACAAGGCAGTTAACCCACTGTTCCTAGGCCGTCATTGAAAATAAAAATCTGTTCTTAACTGACTTGCCTAGTTTAATAAAGGTCAAATAAAAAGATTCTCCCCTCTGCAGTCACAGGGGGCTGGCCAGACGGGGGTTAGGAGAGCAGGCACTACTGGATCCTGCTGGGTCTAATGATAGTGATGGTCTCCCCTGTGATCCCCCTTCGTTCCTATGTAATCCAACAGAAGATGATATAATCCAGTCTACACTCCACAGAGCAGGCAGCGGTATTCCTGTTTAGGTGGCTGTAGTGGATTACACTGAGCTGTGGTGTGTGTGTTGTTTGGGCCATGCTGTTGGCTGGTTTTTATGAGGGCTCCAGGGCTATTCTCAGATGCCTATAAATAGAGGATATGATCCCACGGGAGGAAAGGCCTTTACCGGACTCTAATCCTCTTACTCATTCAGATTTGGTGGGATTTTATCTCCTGGGGCGTGGAGCTCCAGTAAACATCACTACCTGCAACATTGTTACTTCCTCATTGTTATTGTCCCCAAAGCTGGTCAGTCTCATCAAGTGTGTGTATGAAGTGTGGTTTCGTACGGTATACAAGCAGCACTGTGGACATGGATAACTCCACGTGGTTGATTGAGCAGCTTGTTTCCTGATCTCTCCTTACATCATATATCACATCTGTCACACCACACTTGATCTGAAAGTTATTACATGGTTTCAGTGATGGCTATCCATCCCTCACATGGTCTTTGGTGCTATGTTTGCCTAATAGAATGTTGTTTTTGCTTCCTTAGTCATATGACAATGGCATTGGCCAGGGGGCTGGATTGGAATCGCATGGTGAGTATGGCATGCAGCACTCGAGGTCCATGGATATTATGGTTCTAAAAAGGGATTAGCCATTTGTCCAAAACCATATTAGAATAAATATTATATTTAAATATGGTCAGCACGATGATATATATATTATTTTTAGTGCTTTGCTACTATTTTCCCAAGTATGTGGTACATTTTCACAACTCTTAGTACAAAACTCCATAACTGGTCACACTTGTAACACAGCCCGTCTTTCATTCAAAACCTGTCATGGTGCATTCATTTGGATTGTAAACATCCCTCACCACACAACCATTGATTAAAAATAAGTTTATTGTGAAATGTAATGAGAACATTAGTTTAATCACCAAAACGCAACAAAATAATACACTATATATACGAAAGTATGTGAACAACCCTTCAAATTAGTGGATTCGGCTATTTCGGCTGGGGGGCTTTACTTGGCTCATCGTGCTCTAGCGACTCCTTGTGGCGGTGCGGCTGGCTTCCGGGTTAAACAAGCTGGTGTTAAAAAGCGTGGCAGGTAATTTTTCGGAGGACGCATGACTTCGCCTCTCCCGAGCCCGTTGGGGAGTTTCAGCGATGACACAAGATCGTAATCACGAAATTGGGGAGAAAAAGGGGGTAAAAATAAACAAAAAGGTGCTGAAATTAATATGCTACAGTACTGTAAATTACAGTAGATTACAGTTTTCACATTAGGCAATACACTTACATTACCCAACAAAATTGACTGAAAATATAGGGTCACAAATCAGGGATGGGCCTGAAATCATGCCTGAACCACCTCTGCATGGTGGAACCTGACATTTTCCCCCACGATGACATAGGTGACCCTTCACCTTGACAGGCCTGCTCAATTCCATTCAGAAACACAATGAGCTGTGCAGCGTTGTAAGATCCAATTGATGGCCTACGTCCTACCACACCATCTTCTGAGATAGCTGCGCTCATGGAGATGTTTTCCCCACGTTGTACAGGCACTTGGACGGTCGCCCGATGAGGTTCCGCCCACGAAGCCATTATTTGGCCAGGTTGAAGCCCGCCTCATCAACAAAGATATACTTGTGTTTCATGATTCACAGCAGCATTAAGCACCATCACCCTCTAAAATTATTTTTTGGTTAGTTAATTTTACAGTATAGTTACAGTATAATATTGTGAAGTAGCATGTGCATTAATAGTAACAGTAATACAGTATATAGTGCTCTACCTGAACATACTCGGACTGCAGTTCTTTCACCTGTTTGTTGTTTCTCTCAAAAGGCACCAGGTAAATGTCTTTCATAGACACCTGGTGCCTCTTCAAAAGGCAGGCGATTGTTGGTAGGCTGAGGGATGCCACATTGGCAAAGGTGTCATTCTCCTCAATCACGTGTTTTATTTCAGACAGCCGTATGTCATTTCTGGCCCTCACCATTTCCTCCAATGTCCACTCCTGCTGGTTGGTCAGCACATGGCCACGCCATTGTGAACATTGCATTCTGAAAGGCAGTTACTTAATATGAAAGGTATTTCTAGATGAAACGCTGATTAGGTTTGGTGGAAAAGTTAGTGTGATTTGATGTGTTGTACTTAAAGTTAGAAGAAAAAAAAAAAAAACTTTTTGATGACATGTTTGGAATTTTGTACTAAGAGTTTTGACATTTTACTACATACTTGTGAAAATAGTACCAAAACGAATTCCTGCCAATTAAACCCTATTATTCCAGGGAAACCCCCAGGTTTAGCTAAGCTACTACCGGGAGAGATTTGTGTAATGAAACCATGGCACGTTACACAAAGCATTTCTATCAGTTCAATTCAAGTAATATAAAAAAAGTGGAAATGATAACCTTTTATTCAACCCTGGATGCAAACCGTACAATTTTGGGGAGGAATGGCTTGATTATTCATATTATCTCAAATAGGTAGGTACACACATTCCTCTTAACTATCTGCAGAGTGCAAGATCCTCTTTCATTGTTAATGGTCTCCACACAGAGCTGTTCCCCGGGCCTCTGCATCTTCCCCCACAATTACAGCTCTGCAGTTGGGAAGTGATAAGAAGGCTCTGATGCTGATGTTGTGACAGTTGAAAAGGGAAACGGGTGATGGATAGTGGCGCTGTGCCGGTGGCTAATAAACCCTGTCATTAAGCATTCTGTCTGCCAGGTGGGTCCACGTTCTGTGCCGTCGCAGCCCTGAGTCTGATGGGCAAATTAGAGGAGATGTTCAGCCAGCGCGAGCTGAACAGGATACGCCGCTGGTGCATCATGAGACAGCAGAACGGCTTCCAAGGCCGCCCCAACAAGCCCGTCGACACGTGCTACTCCTTCTGGGTGGGAGCCACACTGGAGGTAACAGGAACTATGCTGGAACCTCCGCAGACATACCAGCGTACCTTTACGGTCCATTAACGTTGCTTTATTATCGAAGCGTCCAGTCCATTAATAAAATATGTTGGTAGTATGCTTTGACGTACATTTAGCAGCCCATACTCCTCTTATGTTAAAAACCTTTTTGGAGTGATGCAGTTCAGTGTTTGCCAGTGCTGTTACAGATGGTCCGCCCCCCAATAACGGTGTTGTTGATAATCTCATAAAGAACAAGAAAGGTGCATGCCATGCATCCAATGGGACTGGGTGGCATTAGCATACGGTCTGGGAGCTCTCACTAAAGTGTCAGTAATCGAGACAGTGATGGCGTGTTTAGCCAACTGTCACTGTGCAATGTTTATGGAACAGTGGAACAGGAGGCGGTCAGGAAAACACCTGAGTCTTGAGAAATGGGCTCTGGATACATACAGTGAGTGTACAAAACATTGAGTTGCACCCCCTCCCCCGCCCTCAGAACAGCCTCAATTTGTCGGCGCATTGATTCTACAAGGTGTCAAGCGTTCCACGGGGATGCTGGCCCATATTGACTCCAATGCTTCCCACAGTTGTGTCAAGATGGCTGAATGTCCTTTGGGTGGTTGACAATTCTTGATACACACAGGAAACTGTTGAGCGTGATAAACCCAGCAGCATTGCAGTCCTTCACACACTCTAAGGTTGTGTCTACACTTGACACTTATAATCCTAATTCTAACCTCTCCCATTCTCAGCTCCTAGACGTCTTTCAGTATACTAATTTCCAGAAGAACCGGAACTACATCTTGTCAACTCAAGACCGTTTGGTGGGCGGCTTCGCTAAGTGGCCAGACAGTCACCCAGGTAAGGTTACAGGTGTGGAGAGGGTGGGAGGGAGTGTTGGCCTTTGTTAGTGGAAACCTCTCCGTAAGTCAACACGCAGGTGGCTGGGATGTCTAATTGATGAGGTGATTGTCCAGAACGAGCCCTCAGGACACAGGAGAGGAACAGGCCTCGCAATACAGGAACTGTTTGCTTCTCAGGCTATGGAGATGGAGAATGTAGAGAACAAGAAGACAAAACTGTTACACAAAATGATTGTGAGTAAAAACAGTGTAGTCTAATAGTTGTTTTAAAATAATTTTGTCCCACCAGTGTGTATGTAGTATTTCATAGTTTAGTTGATTGTCTTTAAAGTCCCAGATGCAGTTAAAATATATTGTACACAGAAGCACTAAACAGAAGTGCATCGTCATCATTGAAGTACACATTCATTATTTTAAAAACATTTCCACAGGACCTTGAGTCATAATTCATGTCGAAATGGCTCTTTAATTGATTTGGATGTCTGCTTCCAAGCTGTTGTCTTTTCATTATAATTCAATAATGGTACATTTTACAGTGCCTGGAAGGCTTTTAGTAGGGTCCCACGGGAGATGGATGGTTAGAATGGATCATGGTGCATTATTTATGCTCCCTTAAAGGGCCAGTCCAACAACAATGCATCCATTGACTGTTGTTATTACTTACAAAGACTGCAATTTAGGTCATAAGTATCATGTACTTGGTTGTATGTACTGTTCTTCTCTCAAGTAACGTGTACCAACCTATTCATAGGTTCCTAAGAAAAGAGAAATCTTGATAAATGTAGGATTACTATTTAAAATCACATTAGAAATTCTATAGAGTAGAAGTCTGTTATCAAAAGACAAAGTATGGAAAAGTGTTGCGATGTTTGACTCAAGACATACACTAAACAAAAATATAAACGCAACATGCATCAATTTCATTGATTTTCTGAGTTACAGTTCTTATGAGGAAATCAGTCAATTTAAATAAAGTAATCTATGGATTTCACAAGACTGGAAATACAGATATGCATCTTTTGGTCACACAATGGGCATCGGGATCTCGTCACAGTATTTTGGTACATTTAAATTGCCATCGATAAAATGCGATTGTGTTTTGTTTGTGGCTTATGCCTGCCCATACCATAACCCCACTGCCACCATGGGGCACTCTGTTCACAACGTTGACATCAGCAAATCACTCACCCACATGACGCCATACACGTGGTCTGCAGTTATGAGGCCGGTTGGGCATACTGCCAAATTCTCTAAAACGATGTTGGAGGAGGCTTATGGTATAGAAATGTAACATTCAATTCTCTGGCAACAGCTCTGGTGGACATTCTTGCAGTCAGCATGCTCCCTCAACTTGAGACATCTGAGGCATTGTGTTGTGTGACGAAACTGCACATTTTTAGAGTGGCCTTTTATTGTCCCCAGCACAAGGTGCAGCTGTTTAATGATCATGCTGTTTAATCAGCTTCTTGATATGCCACACCTGTCAGGTGGATGGATTATCTTGGCAAAGGAGAAATGTTAATTAACAGGGATGTAAACAAATTTCTGCACAAAATGTGAGCGAAATAAACATTTCGTGCATATGTAAAATTTCTGGGATCATTTATTTCACCTCATGAAACATGGGAGCAACACTACATGTCTTTGGTCAGTGTAATTGGGAACAGACAGCCAGATGTATTGGCAACCTGCCAATTATCATGTCAAGATCGGTTATATTTATAAGCGTGTAGTCAGTCCATCATGACGGGTTGATGTATGTCATTAAACCTGTTTTGTTAGCACGTTATATGAGCTCTATTATTTACTTTATGATATTTTACGTGGGGCAAATGTAAGGTTGTTAAAGGAGCTGTGTGGAACTGGTTTTCTGTGTGATTTAAAAGCCCATGGCCGCGTTCCAGGCTGACTACATTGCAGACACCTACCATATTATCTCAGCTCGCTGGTCACCATAGCAGCACCCACCTGTAGCACGCGCTCCAGCAGGTATATCTATCTGGTCACCCCCAAAGCCAATTCCTCCTTCGGCCGCCTCTCCTTCCAGTTCTCTGCTGCCAATGACCGGAACGAACTACAAAAATCTCTAAAACTGGAAACACATCTCCCTCACTAGCTTTAAGCACCAGCTGCCAGAGCAGCTCACAGATCACTGCACCTGTACATAGCCCATCTATAATTTAGCCCAAACAACTACTTCTTCCCCATACTGTATTTATTTATTTATTTTGCTCCTTTGCACCCCATTATTTCTACTTGGACTTTCTTCCACTGCAAATCTACCTTTCCAGTGTTTTACTTGCTATATTGTATTTACTTCACCACCATGGCCTTGTTTTGCCTTTACCTCCCTTATCTCACCTCATTTGCTCACTTTGTATATAGACTTATTTTTCTACTATATTATTGACTATATGTTTGTTTTACTCCATGTGTAACTCTGTGTTGTTGTATGTGTCAAACTGCTTGCGTCAAACTGCTTGCTTTATCTTGGCCAGGTCGCAATTGTAAATGAGAACTTGTTCTCAACTAGCCTACCTGGTTAAATAAAGGTAAAATAAATAAATAAAATATGTCGCAATGCCTGGATAGGTGTTTAACATGTCAGCTAAACACATAATTTGGGCTGCCGAGTGGCGCAGCTGTCTAAGGCACTGCAGACACCCTGGTTTGACTCCAGGCTGTATCACAACTGGCCGTGATTGGGAGTCCCATAGGACTGTCCACAATTGGCCCAGGGTCGTCTGGGTTTGGCCGGTGTAGGCTGTCATTGTAAATAAAAATGTGTTCTTCACTGACTTGCCTAGTTAAATACGTTTTTTTTTATTTTTATCATATGATATAGCAATCTGATGTTCGACTGTGCAGTCGATGATGTGGAACTGCATGAAATGGACCTGGAACGCAACCAAAGCCACAGTGCCTTTTAAAGTGGCAGGTGCTGAGGCGTGTCACTTGGCTGACCTACTTTCCTCCTCTCTCCTGTCTGTTCCAGACCCGCTGCACGCCTACTTCGGGATCTGTGGCCTGTCTCTGATAGGAGAGGCCAACCTGCGGCGAGTTCACCCCGCCCTAAACGTGAGCCAGAGGGCCTTTGAGTATCTGCAGCATCTGCACCGGACGTGGAGAGGCACCTGAGGGCCAAACCCCTGTCCCCTACCCCAGCCTCCAAGCACTACCACAGCCCCTAAGCCATGCACAGCCCCCCCCCCCCAACTTACCTTAGCAATAGAAACGATAGTGGGTAGACAAAGGACACAGTCCCACTGAAATGGCTGGGAGAGGTGAATAAATAAATGATCGGGTCTATCAATAATTGAGAGCAAACTGGCGGAGTAGACGCTCAGGCCGGGAGAGAGCTCATTCTGCTTAGCGTCACATGAGCCAGATTCAGTGTTATCTGTTTTTGCTTGACGTGTTGACTTCCCTTCCTCTGAGACATGTTCTTTAAAAGTGAACTGAACTTCGAGCTGCTAGATCAGGGATAGGCAACTGGCGATGCACACCCCTGTTTGTAAGCCCACGGATCAATTTCCCAAAACATTATTTTTATGTAAAAAAACGGTGGAACTCAATTGGGGTTTTAACTTAATGTTGAGGGTTAGAATAGTAGAATACACAAGGTCAAATTTCTACATTTGGTTGTGCATCACAAGTTTTTCCTCTCAGTCACTGACAGTCACTGAATTAGCCCATGTCAGCTAACATTTGTAAGATTGGTAAATTAGCTGGCTAGACAATCTAAACTGGTCAAATTACAGACCATGGGACCCCCGTTGATTTTGTTAGTCATTTTCACTCTTATATCATATTTCACTCTTATATCATATTCAAAACTGCTAATATTTCTCTCTGCCCCATGGAAAAATTTGTAGAATTGCAGAAAATGTAACTCTAAAACAAAAACAAATTCTCTCCACTGTCAATACGGGGGCCTCTAAGATGTTTTGGTTGAAACAACATTTAACTTAGGGCCCCCAAATGGTTAGGGCCAGCTCTGACTGCATGTCAAGGTAGGTATGCAGACCCGCGAGCCACTGCAGCCCCTCGTGATGAGTTCAGATTTTTTGTGGACCCCCCCCCCACCCCCATCAAAGTTGCCCATCACTGAGCTCGATTCACTGTAGGTTTGTATTCTCAAAAGATCTCAGAATGTTTGAAATCATTTCACTGACTTTTTGCCTCTAATTGTGTGTTGTTCTTTGGTCAAAATGTTCTTGTTGAAAACCAACATGGTCGCTACACCAATCAAGCCTCTTGTATTTATCCAGGACGAGTGGGTTTTTAGCATCTGTATTTTGTTAACCTGTGTAGGTGGCTCCAGATATATTAACCTGTGTAGGTGGCTCCAGACATATTTTCGGGTTATGGCAGTGTGCTGTGCTCCTCAAGGCTGCCAAGTTACTCAGACTTGATTCCCTTCTCTGAAATGTGCCTCACACAGCAGACTCTGGGCTCTCTAACCTGGGAGGGTCCTTAACTGTATGGACTTGCCTGTTACTGCAGATGAGTGTTATTGAGTCAAAATACACATGAATGTTTGCCTCAACATGAACAACTATATAGAAACAAGTGAAATTGAATTTATTTTTTCTATACTTTATAGAAATATTGAGTGTAGATAATATATAAATATCAATGTCATCTCTATCATGCAAGTGCTCAAAATCTAATCGTTGCTATTTCAGTGAGATAGGAGGATTTGATATGCAATGTTGATATGTGAAATAAATAATAGCATATTGTCTTTATCATGTCAAATCAACTAAACATGTGCTAAAACTGGCTTGGCAGTGCATATTTATGTGAAATGAATAAAAATGCCTAACTTTTCATTGGTTCAGTGTGAGTTAGTAGCCTGTTAATGTTTCCGTGAAAATGAACAGTTAAATGTCATGCTCGTCAGAGGTTATGTCTAAGATCTAATCGAGGATATTGACCTTTTTCTGCTATAGAATTTATACCGCGTCCGACCTTTCATGTGACATCACATAAATCATATCACTAGTCCTAGGAGTACTTTACTTTGGTTACATAATTGCATTTGTTTTGCCCTGTGAAATCTAGTAGTTAATTAAAGATAAATGACTTTTTTTTGTTCGTATTCTTTGCTCAATCCAGTGGAATGCAGGTTCCAAAATGTGGCCTTGCTGTGCACTGATACTTCCAGAATGGACCACGCTGTTGGTATTGAGTGTATGACATGGGCCTTCATAGAACCCCCCCCCCCCCCCCCCCCCCCCCCCTCCACACACACACACACACACACACACACACACACACTTATGTTTTTCTACCATGTGTCCAGTGAGGTGAAATCCGCGTGAAGCTGCCATCTGGTGACGCCGCCATGCATGGAACAAGTGGCATCGCCAGCAATTACGCACAACTTAATCCTCTCATCCACCGATCTATTCAATAGAATTCACATATTTATCATAAAACAGTTGTCTTAATAGGTGGTATTCGTTACAGAACGAAATAATGTTGATTTTAAGGGATATGCTTGGAAGACCAGAATAAACTAGCCTATAATGTCTATTGTTGCAAAAACGGTTAAATAAATAACAAAATAACGTATAAACTATCAGGCAGAAAGGCATGTTTTCAGATCGTCTAGAAACTAATATGTAGGCTAAACTAGTATATTTATAGGCATAGCATGCATACATGAACGCACTGTTTCATTCGACTCCAATGAATTCCATAGTTTTATTTCGTAATCCATTATATTCCCAAAAATCATTAGAGATTATTTTCTGTCATTTAAAAATAGCCATAGTCTATTCATTGCTGGGTGAGTAGGCTAGGGTTATATCTGAAGAAATACAAAGGTCTCAGTTGGAGACATCGCCGATGATGCTGCAGATGCCTAAACTGCGCGGGCAAGCGCACGCCTGAGATGTACAGTGAGGGCGGGGTTAAACATCAAAGATGATTTCTAGCTAAATCAAATGTTCTCAAGCAGCTGGGGCATGAATGAAGTGTATGCTACACAGGATGCTCGAATTATATAGGATGAGGACGAAGAAGCAACCATATTTCTCTGACTGTGACATTCACTCTTTGGGAAGCCATTCGATTTTTACAGTGTTTCGTATGCTATTTATTCCTTATTGACCCATTGTTTATTATATTCCCACCATTGTTTTGTCGACACTATCTGCCATTATGTCGGATACCGCGGATACCGAAGATAATCAGGATATGTTACCGAGTTTGGTCCAGCAGATAGTCCAGCGGATAACAGCGGGAGAGGTAAGTGAACGTCAGATATGATTTATGTTAATGCCAGATCTGTAGCCTGTTGGAGCAACGCTGGCGTCTTCAGTATTGCGTCTGCTAGATCTAGGTGTGTAGTCTGGGTAGAGGAAGGATGCTCAAGGTTTTGTGCGGTCCTTGGAACAGGATTAGGGATGTAAACATAAAATGTGCATGAAATATGAGGATTTGTAGATGGCTGTTGTAATTTATTGTATTCTATATGTATCCATCTTATCTGTATGCTATCTGAAAGTGTGACGTGGGCAGTTCATGTGGGGTGCAAGACTCACAAAGGTTTTTCTTCTCCATATAATCTCCATGAAGTCCTTTATTTTCCTTTATCCTTTTATAGGCTGCAAATAAATGCCGTTATCTTATGTCAAGGTTGTCAATCATCATAAATCGAAATATTGAATTTAAATATACTAATTCGCCTTTGCAGGATACCAAGTGGTTACATAAAGAATATACTGCAAATGCAGTCCTACGAAATATTCTAGGCTTTTGACCTATTAGCATACATTATTAAAGACATGCTCCGGAACTTTGGTGACTACTAAGTATTTTTTAAACATCCCACTTTGGGCTGGATATGCAGTTCATACATGCATAATCTATGAGCAGAATTCATGTCTTACCGCAATTAGCCACGAAATCCATAGTTTGAAAGTGACCGTTTTTTTTGGAAGCTGTGCTGCGCCATTTTCCTACATTTTCCTCCAAGTTGGCCAGCCCCATAGAAATTCGAGTTCAACCAATGAGCTTCAGCCCCAATCCATATGAGTGACAGCTAGCGAGAGGCACATCATGCACCTTCAGCAGAGTGAGCGACAGCAATGGCGTGGTCCACAAATCTGCACATATGCGAGATTCTACAATTTTTCATGGACCACTTTTGGCTTGTGAAGGCTACAGTCAGAACTACTGAATACAAAAGTACCAGATAATCTCTTTAATGCCCATCATTTGTGTAACTAAGACCCATGTAATATTTACATTTGGCGTGAACTTTATTTTGGACAATGCACCAGATGTGCAAACTGGTAGGATAAGCTTTAGTCTACATTTTAAGCCATTCATAATTAACATGGGACTTCATGTACTATAATATAGTCTATTCCTAATGCCCTTCCCTAAAAATAATCTTCAACGCTATGAGTGCATGTTCTCTGCAAATGATAGGCCAAACAGTTGCTATTTTGGTAATGCAACAATGTAGCATCTCTCAATTTTAAAACATTGTTGCAAACCTCAGGTTTTGCCCTCATACTCAACTGGTGGACAGCAGTCCGGATCCGGACCCAGAATGGGGTCAATACGGACCCCAGGTAACCGACCCTTGGCATCATATACAGACACATAAGACATGGAACAATTTGTAGAATTGCAGGAATTGTTCTTTTAAAAAGCAAAAACATATTAGACCCATGCAAAATGTGTAGAATTGTGGGAAATTAGCTTTAAAACTGAACAATTTCCTGTCTGCCAACAAGAGGGGTGTGAACAGTGTGAGCTAGGGGTTTGTTACTGTAATGACGATATCCATACGGACTTTAGCCACCTAGGACATTTGTGTGACCCAAATGTTCTTGGTGGCAAAGCATTTATCGGCCAGTGAAAGCCGATCCTTTTGCCCTCCCTCTCTTTTAACCCAATGAGTCCCACCGTATCGCCGGCACGTTTTGGACTTTTGGACTTCTGTGTTGTATGATTGGATTCGTCTATTTCTTCTGCATCCGCCGTAGATACCAACCATTCGTCTGTGTGATTAACGTGGGCTGAGCTAGAGCTGTGTTTGTGAGACAAGGATGGATCCCGAAGTTGCCCGGAACAGGATCTTGGAGTCCGAATGGCTTGAGTTACAAACTATTAAAAGCTATCTATGAAAATCTGATTTCCGTCCTCGCAATGGGAGTTATTTTATGTGGTTCCTTTGATTTCCGTCTTCGCAATGGGCTGTCTAGCTTCCGCCCATCCTTTCTTTAGATTGGCGATACACCTCCATAAATAAAATAACTCCTTGCTTGGTGGGCGAAATGATGAAAAACGCCACCTGCTGGAGGGAGACCGATTTTCCGTCGAGGTGGGCCTCGCCTTTCTCTTCCTCTGATGATGCTCACAAGCCACACAAGTCGTTAATAACACCTGTCAAAGTCGTTACACGGAGGTGCCAAGTGTCTGCGGGGTTTCACTCCTCCCTTGTACTTGATTGATGAATTAAGGTCACTAATTAGTAAGGAACTCACCTGGTTGTCTAGGTCTTCATTGAAAGGAAAAAAACATAAGCCCGCAGATACTAGGCCCTCCATGGTATGAGTTTGACACCTCTGTTCTACATAGAAGATCATTGGAAATCCGAGGACAAGGTGTCTCTAATACTGTAATAAGCTCACATAGTTTCTGTCACAAACTCCAAACAGTTGTCACTGACTAGTTGGATATTAATTACCCAGTGAGCAAACTATTTCTGTAGCCCACTAGCAGCATTCATAAACATACATTTTTCTCAGATTTTTGCTTTGGCTGACATTTTATTTTTATTGAAATGTGTCAATAAAACTCATAAATGGTACTGCTTATGTCCAGTTGTTTTGTGTTGTACTTGTAGCCCTCATTGTCCTGAAAAGAAAATGGTAAAACACTTAATTGTGAGGCTAAATATAGTCTGTAAATGTAGATAAACGAGTCCAATTTTGACTGGGATCTCGGGACTGATAGGGTTAAATACTCAGGGCTGCAGCATTGTTACTATGGTGATTTCAGTGTCTCCAAGCCGCCCCACACAGCTTGCTGCTGTCTGTCACTGTCTGAAATGCAGCAGCGCTGTTGCTGATTCACGCCTCGCTGTTTCATCCATAGCGTCTAGTCACGGTATTTAATTCATTGTCGACTCAACAGCGCTCTTGAGTGCAGTAGTCGTAATCTTTAACAAACGCTGGAGAACTTTTAATAAACTAAACGCCTCAAGAACAACAACAAAGATATTCATCATGTCTGCGGTGTCGCGACGTAACTCAATTGTATCGGTAAGTGGAAATTGTACAGGTAATACTGGTTTTAATACGACAAACTAAGTTAGGAACACCCTCGTGAAACGATACTGATTAATCATTGTTCGAGGTTTACAGACTCGATGGTTGACCTTGATTTTATTATTTCAAATTGCGAGGTTGAAATTAGGGTATTTCTATAGCGAGAACTCCCTGTCATATGGTAATGAGAATCTGTGGTTCCTTTTTTTTCCGAGGAATTGTTAGCTTTGTTGTAACCATTTTGTGCTTCCTCAGCTAACCAACAAGCTGATGCATGAACTTCCTTAGTTACGTGCATGGCCTACCAGGGTAGACGCTACACTTTAATGTTTTGTTTAGGAAAAATCTAATGTATTGATTAGTGTCAGGTGAGTTTGTTTTTGTTTGACTGTTTCAAAGTATTTGAAGTAGGCAAGCCTAATACAATGAAGAATGTGGTTTGTTTTAGACGTATGCCTAGTCTATTAAAACTGTCTTCCTTTTCAAATGAAATGTTTAAAAAAGTAACGATAATATCGATTCATACTATGTATGTTACTGTAGGCCAGCGTTTCCCAAACTCGGTCCTGGTTATCCCAAGGTGTGCAGGTTATTTTTGTTTTACCTTAACAGTACACAGCTGATTCAAATAATCAAAGCTTGATGTTGATTTTAATCATCTGTGTAATGTAAGGGCAAAAAACAACAATGTGTTTCCCTTGGAGACCCTAGGACCGAGTTGCTATAGGCTTTGTCTTGTCCACCGGCCTGATCTGGTATGTGGGAGCAGTTTGCCTGAGACTACTGTAGACCTAATAGTGCTGTTTTTGTCCACACCAGGTCCCTATCAAGAATATTGAGCGGGAGCTCATTTGTCCAATTTGTAAGGAGCTGTTTACGCACCCCCTCATCTTGCCCTGTCAGCACAGTGTTTGTCACAAGTGTGTCCGAGAGCTGCTGCTGTTGAACCATGAGGATTCCTTCGACGCTGGGTCTGAATGTTCCCTCCCTGGGAGCCCAGGACCCCGATCCAGAGTTCCCTCACCAAGCATGGAGAGGCTGGATAGGCTTGCAAGATCAGGTGCGTTTGGGTTTGGCCAGTCCTCATGCCCATATTGTGATTCTGACAACATCACATGCAATTTGCAATAAAGTTCTATGGACATGTCATACCCAGGTTAATCTTTCACATGTATTTGCTGAAAGTCATTCTCTAGGTTGTAGAATGAAATAGACACCACCACCAATCTCATCCAGTTTAAAATCATCATGTTAGATGTTCATACTTTTCCTCTAATCTTGTCAACTTTGAGGCTGGTCTTATGTTTCTTTAACAGAATGAAGTAACACGACAAGCATTTAAGTCATCACTTTTGTTTTGTCTAGACTCTAGTTCCATGTCTGTAAGGCATTCACTTCAAAAAGCCTTTAAATTATAGTTCTATTGTGTGGATATTAGTAATACCAAGCAATTTCTTAACATAACATGCCTATTTTTTTCAGCACCTAGATAGAATGAGGCTTGAGTTATGTACAGATGGTGGAACAAAGCATGGTTTATCCCACTAAAGCATTTAAAATGCTTGAGTATGGGGGGGGGCAATATTATTATTTGCTTTGCAAAAAAAACTAGAGGTCCAAGGCGCTAGCAGCATGGAGTGAGACAAGGCAGTCTTTCACTTAACCATAAGCTGGTCCCTGCCATTCCAAAACACCAACCAATTCACATTTGCCCAACCTGAATGTGCCCATTCTTCATGTCCAGGTCTGCATCTATTAAAACAGTGGATACATTCAATGCTGTTTAGAAAAACAGGGTTATAGAGCTGGTAAAAATATAATACTTCCTTGGTCATCTTAAGAATCATTAACTAAATTACAATCCCTGTGGGGTTAGTAACCATGGCACTCATGCAGATTTAGTGTAACAAAATCTGATAATTACGTTGACAATCTTAAAGAACATTATTTAAGGAATATTTTGGCAATGGGGTCCTTGATCTACTTCCCCAGTGTCATATGTACTCGTAGATACCATTTTTATGTCTGTGTCCAGTATGAAGGAAGTTGGAGGTAGTTTTGCGAGCCAGTGCTAACTAGCGTTACCCATAGATTTCCAGGCATTGCGCTATCTGCTAACTCCAACTTCCTTCATACTGGACACTGAGGCATAAAATGGTATCCACACATTTATCTGACTCTGGGGAAGTAGATCAAGGACCCCATTGCCAAAATCCTTAAGTATTCCTTTAACCTACCTTTCAGTAAAGTCTTAAATCTCTGACAGCATTACAGTAATGTTTTTACCCTTGCTGATTGGATGTCAGCCCAGTGGTGGTCATGGTGACAAAACCAGCCTGCGTGGAATGAATGGGGGATTAAATGAACTGAAGCCAGGACTCCACTATATTTATCAGACAAGTGCTTTCAAAGCTAACAATGGTTTGTTACTGCAACCTCAATGTTTTCTTCACCTTGTTTTATTAGGATTCAGACCAGACTTTTTTTGTTTTAGAGTATGTTAAACTCAATGTACCTATAGATATTTTGATTTCACATGTTTTGACCTAAACCTTTTTTAAGAGGGCAATTTCTTTTAAGCACTGTTGTTGGCACTTGTCCACTGTTATTGGAAATACATCAGGTTTGACTCCACTTCTGTTCACATACTGTATATGTTAATCTCACTTCACTTCTTTGTCCATTGCTTGCAGCCACACTGCAGAGAAGGTCGTTTGGGAGGAGAGGTAGACGCGGGTTCCATTTTTTGAATAGCTGTAGTAGTGAGTACAGTGTTACTAGATCCCCCCTCCCCCGTGAACCCCAACTTACTGTTACTCTACTGTTTGTAACACACAGCTGACAATAGACCACCTGTTTTTGGTAGACGTGGCATTCTGGCTTTTTAAAAAGTCTACTGAGCAAAGACATAAATGTAAATTGTCCTACCAATTTGTCTACATTTGGTGTTATTTTTTTTTTAATTAATTTTTTTCTGGCCTGGTGCTTTCAGGGTTTAGTGCTCCCCTTTCAACACATGCATGTCTTAGTAAGTAGGTTGGTGAGTGAGTGAGCTACAGCTCTGTATGGGAATCTCAGGTGAGAGAAATGGGTATGGATGTAAAGGAATTGGTTTAAAGTGGAATTTCTTAATGCCTGGGCAAATGTAGAGGGGTTTCCCCTCCCTGTAGCCTCTGATGCATTCAGTACCTTGTGGGGGAGGCCAGTAGATTCACGTTTAGAAGCAGCAGGGGACCTAGTTCTATGTAACACAACACAGGGTTAGTTTTAGATATGCCAAGATTCTCTAGAGCAAGGGTGTCAAACTCATTCCACGGAGGGCAGAGTGTCTGCAGGTTTTTTTTTCTTCCCCCTTTCAATTAATACCCAGACAACCAGGTGAGGGAAGTTCCTTACTAATTAGACCTTAATTCATCAATCAAGTAAAAGGGTGGAGTGACTACCAGCAGACACTCAGCCCTCTGTGGAATGAGTTTGACATGTGCTCTAGATTATACCACTGCAACCTTCAATCATATGCCTGCTGACAGGCTTGCCCCAAGGATGCTTTTTTAGCACTACGGTTCAGCTGTAATTGAAAATGATAATGTTTTAGACTCATGTGTTTGTAGAGATTGCTCTTAGCCACAAGCCAACGTTCTAACCAACTAATTTGTTCTATTTGATGTGACACGCCCCATAAAGCACACACATTTGTGACACGCCCCTAAAGCACAATGCCAAACAAAACAATGGTCTTACTGAAACTTTAGCAGACATTTGTTTTTCATTCAGGTTTTACTTATTTTTTTATGTTGCGCTCAGTAGATGTTTTAAAGTCTACGCCGCAATTGTCCTAATGCTAGTGAAAGATTCCCTCCATTATAAACACTTCACAACATCTCTCCTAACAAGTGCATCTGAACAAGTATCTAAAATGGCACCAGAATGAGTATTACTTAATGCAGGATACCAACCAGTTCTCCCTTTCATAGAGATCAAGTATTAAAGGCAACCAACAGCTTTGTCTGAAATCCATTCATCTTGACAGTTTATATTTCAAGTAGAGTTAAAAGAAGGTGTAGGGAGGATGAATTCCTCCATTTTAGATGTGTTTCTCCCAGCGTGTACACTATTTGGTTTAGTCACATACTCTTGGCAAGATTGCCTGCATCCCTTTTGTAATGCAGTCCTGGTTATTGTGACAAGGCTCTGTCGCATTATGATGACTCGAACCATGTTAATGATGTGGTTCTGTAGGTAACCCACCCCTTTGCCCTGCTATAATGGCCTTGCAATGACTCGTCAGTTTTTGCCCTGAGCTCTTTCTCTGCACTGGCAATCACCCTCTGAATCCCACTGTGGCAGCAGGCAGTGTCTCAGCCTGCTACCGTACACCTTGCTGTTGGCACATGCTGCAGCAACCTCCCTCCCTGACCAGAACACCCACTCAGCCTAAGTATCTGTCCTTTTAATCTCCCCATCGCCTTCAGGCCAGGACACGTGGCCCCCACCTCATCGATTTCCATCACAATCCCCTCCTGACCTGCCGCTTCATCCAAAACATCAAGCCTGCTCACCCACTTCTCTATCCTCCTCAGTCTGCCATTATTATACACAGTCACACACACATTCCAAATGCAAACGCCATGATTGACCCGCATGCTTGCTTTGCGCCCACCACTCGTCTGTTGGTGTTCTGCAAAATGTTTTTTTTCTTCCTTTGCTTGCCATTTTCCTAAATGCATTTCATGCTCAGTGACAAGGTCCAGCTGCTTGCATCTGTCATGTGTCATGAATGCCTTTGTCCTCATATTTTCTAATAATATGCTACAGCTTTGTCATCTTTCTAGATGATGATGCTTTACAAGGCATCTGGTTGTGATGCATTGAACTGGACAAATGGTTTCAAAATGAATTTCCTCTGCAGGTAGTGGAAATCAATTACACTTTTACCCTTTGGTTGATCTGTTCTGTCATTGCTTTTTCAGTTTTGTCAGTGGGTTTCCCACCTTTTACTTTCCGCCTGATTTTGTAATTTATTTAAAATCATTTAGATTTTACGTGAATCTTTATGTCCAGGTCATTGTAAACACATGCTCTTCCTATCTCTTGTGTGATCCATTGTTGAGGGGTCACCCTGTAGCGAGAGCTGCCGGAGAAGGAAGGACCTGTTTGTTCTGGCGGACACTGACCCTTCCAGTCTGCCTGTCTCTGTGCAGGCCCACCCTTCGATTAGTCCTCTAATGGCTGTTCTGTCCTAGCAGGCTCCATCTCCTCACCAGGATGGAGACGTGGCTCTGTGACCCCCCGCGTTACCACTTTCCCGTGCCCAGGCTGCCAACACGATGTGGACCTGGGTGAGCGGGGCATGAGCATGCTCTTCCGGAACTTCACCCTGGAAAGCATTGTGGAGCGCTACCGGCAGGCGGCCCGCGCCGCCGTGGCCATCATGTGCAACATGTGCAAGCCGCCCCAGCAGGAGGCCACCAAGAGCTGCATGGACTGCAAGGCCAGCTACTGCAACGAGTGCTTCAAGTTCCACCACCCATGGGGCACCCCCAAAGCCCAGCACGAGTATGTGGGGCCCACCATGAATTTTAGGCCCAAGGTAGATACCATTGTCCACCTCGGAGGGGTTTTCATTGTTTATCGCAAGCAGGTTTTTCTGGTGTTGATTTTAGATTAGTGACCTGCTCATGTCAATGATGGTGGATGACTCATTGAGTTGATCGGGTTAATGGTGCAGCCATCAGATTTGCTGACAGGACTGGTCCTTAACCAGCTCACTAGCATTCATTGTTTGTTGCGAAACGTTTTAATTTGGGCTGACAATACAAGTCTCTGCTCTGCCTGTCTTTTGTTGTGCAGTTGCCCATTCAAAGCTAATTAATTCTGGCCATTAAAAATGTCCTCCAGTACTTCTGTTTTGCATTTTGTGGTGTGATGTGTTTGCGACATTGAAAATGTCAGCTAGTCCAATGTGTTTCTCACGTCCATCAGGTGCTGATGTGTCCGGAGCATGAGATGGAGAAGGTCAACATGTACTGCGAGGTGTGCCGCCGTCCAGTCTGTCACCTGTGCAAGCTGGGAGGCTCCCACGCCAACCACAAAGTCACATCCATGAGCAGCGCCTACAAGATCCTTAAGGTACCGTATAATGAATTGTTGTCTCGAGCCGTTCACTTGACCTGACTTGAACCAAATGGGCCGAAATGGGAGGGACCTATCTGAATTTGTCCAATAAGAAAGTTTTGTTTTCTGTTGCAAGTATTTTTGCTACGGTGTATACTAATGAATACATCCTTGGGGAAAGTGTTAGTTTTGAAGTGGTTGTCTGGTCAGTGACGCAGTGACGTTTACAGACTTTATGGCTAAAAGTATGTGGACACCTGATCGTCGAACATCTCATTCCAAAATCATGGTATTAATATGTGCAAGGAGTTGGTCCCCCCCCTTGCTGCTATAACAGCCTTAACTCTTCTCTGAAGGCTTTCCACTAGATGTTGGAACATTGTTGCGGGGACTTGCTTCCATTCAGGACATTAGTATGCTCGGGCACTGATTTTGTGCAATTAGGCATGGCTTGCCGTTGGCATTCCAATTCATCACCAAAGGGGTTAAAGTCAGATCTCTATGCAGGCCAGTCAAGTTCTTTCACACTGATCTCGACAAACAATTTCTGTATGGACTTCGCTTTGTGCATGGGGGTGTTGTCATGCTGTAACAGGAAAGGGCCTTCTCCAAACTGTTGCCACAAAGTTATAAGCACAGAATGGTCTAGAACAGCTTTTCCCAAACGCGGTCCTTGGGACCCCAAGGGGTGCACATTTTGAGTTTTGCTGTAACACTACACAGCTGATTTTAAAATGATCAAAGCTTGATGATTAGTTCATTATTTTAATCAGCTGTGTAGTGCTAAGGCAAACTAAAACGTGTACCCCTTGGGGTCCCGAGGACTGATTTTGGGAAACCCTGGTCTAGATTGTCATTGTACGTTGTAGCGTTACAATTTCCATTCACTGGAACTAAGGGGCCTAGCCCAAACCATGGAAAAACAGCCCCTGACCATTATTCATCCTCCACCAAACTTTACAGTTGGCACTATGCATTCGGCCAGGTAGCATTTTCCTGGCATCTGACAAACCCAGATTAGTCCATCAGACTGCCAGATGGTGAAGCCTGATTCATCGCTTTGCATTGCGCTTGGTGATCTTAGGCTTGTGTGCGGCTGCTCGGCAATTGGAAACCCATTTTCATGAAGCTCCTAACGAACAGTTCTTGCTGACGTTGCTTCCAGAGGCAGTTTGGAATTCGGTAGTGATTGTTGCAACTGAGGACAGACTACTTTTCCTGAACTCATTTTAGCACTCGGCGGTCCCGTTGTGAGCTTGTGTGGCCTACCACTTCTGAGCTGTTGTTGCTCCTAGATGTTTCCACTTTTGAAAGGCTAATTGACATCATTTGAGTTAATTGGAGGTGTACCTGTGGATGCATTTCAAGACCTACCTTCAAACTCAGTGCCTCTTTGCTTGACATCATGGGAAAATCAAAAGAAATCATACCTCAGAAAAAAAAAGATTGTAGACCTCCAAGTCTGGTTCATCCTTGGGAGCAATTTGCAAATGCCTGAAGGTACCACGTTCATCTGTACAAACAATAGTACGCAAGTATAAACACCATGGGACCACGCAGCCGTCATACCGCTCAGGAAGGAGATGTGTTCTGTCTCCTAGTGATGAACGTACTTTGGTGCGAAAAGTGAAAATCAATCCCAGAACAACAGCAAAGGACCTTGTGAAGATGCTGGATGAAACGGGTACAAAAGTATCTATATCCACAGTAAAACGAGTCTTATATCGACTTAACCTGAAAGGCCGCTCAGCAAGGAAGAAGCCACTGCTCCAAAACCGCCATAAAAAGCTACGGACTACGGTTTGCAACTGCACATGGGGACAAAGATCGTACTTTTTGGAGAAATGTCCTCTGGTCTGATGATACAAAAATAGAACTGTTTGGCCATAATGGTTATGTTTGGAGGAAAAAGGGGGATGCTTGCAAGCTGAAGAACACCAGCCCGACCGTAAAGCACGGGGGTGGCAGCATCATGTTGTGGGGGTGCTTTGCTGAAGGAGGGACTGGTGCACTTCACAAAATAGATGGCATCATGAGGTAGGAAAATGAAATGGATATATTGAAGCAACATCTCAAGATATCAGTCAGGAAGTTAAAGCTTGGTCGCAAATTGGACAATGGTCTTCCAAATGGATAATGACCCCAAGCATACTTCCAAAGTTGTGGCAAAAAGGCTTAAGGACAACAAAGTCAAGGTATTGGAGTGGCCATCACAAAGCCCTGACCTCAATCCTATAGAAAATCTGTGGGCAGAACTGAAAAAGCGTGTGTGAGCAAGGAGGCCTCCAAACCTGACAGTTACACCAGCTCTGTCAGGAGGAATGGGCCAAAATTCACCCAACGTATTGTGGGAAGCTTGTGGAAGGCTATCCAAAACGTTTGACCCAAGTTAAACAATTTTAAAGGCAATTCTACCAAATACTAATTGAGTGTATGTAGACTTCTGACCCACTGGGAATGTGATGAAAAATCATTCTCTCAGCTATTATTCTGACATTTCACATTTCTTAAAATAAAGTGGTGATCCTAACTGACCTAAGACAGGGAATTTTTACTAGGAATAAATATCAGGAATTGTGAAACTATAAATGTATTTGGCTAAGGTGTATGTAAACTTCCGACTTCAACTGTATATACTGTTGTGGGGCGGAAGGTAGCCTAGTGGTTAGAGCGTTGATCTAACCCAAAGGTTGCAAGATCAAATCCCCGAGCTGACAAGGTAAAAATCTGTCGTTCTGCCCCTGAACAAGGCAGTTAACCCACTGTTCCTAGGCCGTCATTGAAAATAAGAATTTGTTCTTAACTGACTTGCCTAGTTAAATAAAGGTTAATAATACTGTTTTCTTGGCTCATCCTATATAACTACTTATGTATACCTATTCACATACTGTCTGCCCATCAATCACATGTGTATTTATCTTCCGGTCTCTGGTCCGGAAGCTTATTTCCCATGGCGTTTTTGCATTGCGTGTTTAGACACTGTTTTCTCCACATAGCTCATTCCACTAGATCTACTGCTGTACATAGCATTCTTAGTATAGTGTCTTGTATAGATTGCATTTGGATGACTGTTAGTGCTATTTGGATTTGTTCTGACATTTTTATTTGTCTACTTAATTTACATCATTGTTAGGAGCTAGTAACTTAAGCATTTTGCTGCACTACATCTGAAGTACATCTGCTGAACTATGCACACAACCAGTAAACGATTTGATTTTGAGCCCCCTAATGAAATATTGATCAGTCATTTGTATCTGTGCTGAGTGGCACATGTCCACAGGATCATTTTACCTTTGAGCAGTGTAATCCACATGTGCGGTCATCAACAACAAGCAACCCCCCCCCCCCCCCCCCAGACTAGACAGAGGTCAGTCAGCCACTGAAAGCAGAGGGACAGAGGACTCTGTCCTTTGACTGTAATCTTAGAGGCCTATGGACACGGGCACCGGGCCTGACTCATCCATATTTAATGTAATAATTTGTATCTTATGCTTATCTATCTATTGAACATCTCTGATCTCTCTGCTGGCTGTACTGTATGCAGAGGCATATTGGGTGTTTTGTTCTGATGAACAACCGGAATATTCCGGGATGAGGTAGGATTTCAATCGGGTTTCTCAATGCTCTCAAATGTAATTTTTTTTGTTACCAACAGGAGAAGCTATCAAAGAGTATCCATTACTTAATCAGCAAAGAGGACCAAGTGAGGACTCAGATTTCCCACCTGGAGGTGTTGATCAATGAAACTGAGGCAAGTAGTTGTTGACGGAATAAAACTAGTCCTGTGTCTGTCTTATATTAAATAACAAAGGGACATTGTCTGCACTGAGAAGGAAGGTCACATATTCAAATGCATGTAAATACATACTAATTTGCATGAATTCCACTGCAGAAGGGTTTGCTTAGTCTGACTTTGTCTGTACTGTATTATGATGGCTTTCTCTTGTTTACATTTTGTTGTAATATTACTTATATGCTAGCCTGGTCCCAGATCTGGTTGTGCCATCATTCCTACTTTGTCATGCAAAACTCCCTGTGGTAAGGAGGCATGATGGCACAAACAGATTTCTATGCAGTTTTATTGCACCATGATGCATTGACACCCTTCCCTACCTCTACAGGAGAATGGCCAGGTGGCGGAGTGTGGGGCCTATGAGCACTTTGAGCGGCTGTTCCAGACCCTCCAGGAGAGGAAGTCTGAGATGCTGAACTCCATCGCACAGTCGAAGACGCGGCGTCTGGAGCAGCTCAGGGGCCAGGTGGAGGAGTACCAGGGCATGCTGGAGAACAGTGGCCTGGTGGGCTACGCCCAGGAGGTCCTCAAGGAGACAGACCAGTCCTGCTTCGTTCAGACGGCCAAGCAGCTGCACACCAGGTCAGCCTCCGCTCCAGGGACAAATTTCCCCTAGGTGCAGATCTAGGTTCAGCTTCCCCTCCAATCATAACCTAAACCAGTAGTGGGGAATTGCTAATTTGAACATTTAAGTCATTTAGCAGATGCTCTTATCCAGAGCGACTTACAAATTGATCTGAGGGAAGATCAGCATCTAGGGCAATTTCACCCTACACCGTCAGCCTCCAGCCCTGACTGCCTGCCACTCTCAACACACGTTAGTATACAAAGGCACAGTAGAGACTGGCTCCTGAAGGTTACCATCAGTGGCGATAAAGGCTAATGGTTATTTAATATCACCATTGTTTAAGAAAGGTCAGTAATCGAAAGACCTCCATTCTTAAAGGACCCGTTTTCAAACTATTACAGAACATGATGCTATTTCCCTGTGGCTGCTCTTGTCATCTAGGTTTCCTAATGGGGATTTGGGCCCCGTGACTTCTCCAGTACTAAAATAAATCTGCTTATGGGTAGGTTGAGTGTGTCAAAGATCCATGACACCACGTATCGGGGACACTGGGACAGATTGGAATGGTGAAGTGCTGTTAACATTCCCCATGTCCTGCTCTAGCTCTAATCCTGCTAATTGATCTAAATTTGTACCAAAAAAAAGCAGCTTTGGGATTTCATTCACCTAACACTTACATTCACCCACCCACACAAGTCTCCCATGCTCATTTATCTTGCCTGCCTGGGAAATGGTTCCTTCTCTGATAGTGGTCTCTTTGCTAGCATGTATTTATTTTGAATCCCCATTAGCTCTGCCAAGGCAGCAGCTACTCTTCCTGGGGTCAAGCAAAATGAAGGCAGTTATACATTTGAAAAACATTACAATACATTCATAACAGATTTCACAACATTAAGTGTTTCCTCAGGCCTCTACTACCACATCGATAACACAATCCATTGTGTATAGTGCATATGTTGTGTCTGTTTGTTGCTTCAGTCCCTGCTGTTCCATAAGGTGTATTGTTATCAGATTTTTTTTTAAAATCTAATTTTACTGCTGGAATAGTTCCATGTAGTCATAGCTTTATGTAGTACAGTGTGCCTCTCATAGTCTGTTCTGGACTGTGAAGAGACCTCTGGTGGCATGTTTTGTGGGGTATGCATGGGTATCTGAGCTGTGCCAGTAGTTCAAACAGACCGGTGCATTCAACATGTCAATACCGCTCATAAATAAAATTAGTGACGAACTCAATCTCTCCTCCACTTTGAGCATGTGATTGACATGAATATTATTGTTAACTCTCTGTACATCCAAGGGACAGCTGCCCTGTTCTGAGCCAATTGCAATTTTCCTAAGTCCCTCTTTGTGGCACCTGACCACACGACTGAACAGTAGTCCAGGTGCGACAAAACTAGGGCCTGTAGGACCTGCCTTGTTGATAGTGTTGTTAAGGTAGAGCAGCGCTTTATTATGGACAGACTTCTCCCCATCTTAGCTACTGTTGTATCAATATATTTTGACCATGACAGTTTATAATCCAGGGTTACTCCAAGCAGTTTAGTCACCTCAACTTGCTCAATTTCAACATTATTTATTACAAGATTTAGTTGAGGTTTAGTGAATGATTTGTCCCAAATACAATTTTTTATTTTTTGAAATATTTAGAACTAACTTATTCCTTGCCACCGTTCTGAAACTACCTGCAGCTCTAAGTGTTGCTGTCATTTCAGTTGCTTTAGTAGCTGACGTGTTGAGTCATCTGCATACATAGACACACTGGCTTCACTTACTCTACGCTTTTTCCCAGCAACAGACTATGATCGATAATGTCAGAAGCTGCACTGAAGTCTAACAAACAGCCCCCGCATTCTTTTTGTCATCAGTTTCTCTCAGCCAGTCAGTCATTTGTGTAAGTGAAGTTCTTGTTGAATGTCCTTCCCTATAAGCGTGCTGAAAATCTGTTTACTGTAAAATAGCATTCATTGTATCTGGTCAGACTATTTTTATTTTTTTTCTTCCGGAAGTTAACTAAGGTTTGGTAACAAGCTGATTGGTCGGCTATTTGAGCCAGTTAAGGGGGCTTTACTATTCTTAGGGAAGGGAATAACTTTTTCTTTCCTCCAAGCGTGAGGGCACACACTTTCTAGTAGGCTTAAATTGGGAATGACAATATTTTCCACTATTGTCCTCAGTAATTTTCTATCCAAGTTGTCAGACCCCGGTGGCTTGTCATTGTTGCTAGACAACTATTTTTTTCACCTCTTCAACACTTGCTTTACCGAAGACAAGCATTGTCATTTTGAATATGATAATTTGGTTGGATATACTTGGATGTGTAATGTCAGTGTTTGTTGCCTTCATTTCATGTCTACGTTTGATAATCTTGCCAATGAAAACATCATGAAATTAGTTGTCATATCAGTGAGTTTTGTGATGTATGAGCCATCTGATTCAATGAATGATGGAGCTCTGTTTGCTTTTCTGCCCAACATGTCATTTAAGGTGCTTTAAAGCTTTTTACTGTCTTTGTCACTTATCTTTGTTTCATAGTGTAGTTTATTTTTGTTTAGTCAGTTTTGCCAATCGGTTGTACAGCCAGACCAATTTACCATCTCTTTTGCATCATCCCTCTCAACCATACTTTAAAAACAAACAAAAAAATATTCCTCATAAATCCCCATGGCTTGAAGTCATTTTCTTAATAGGTGCATTGCTTATCCCAGTTAGTAACTGGGATAAGCAATTTCATGAATGTGTCACGTGCAGCATCTGGTTGCTCAAAATGGACCAACAAATATTATTCACATCAACCTCACTACAAAACATATTGTATGACCTCTTATACACTATTAGGCCCAGCCTTTGGAACTTTGGTTTTCCTAGATATGACTACTATATTGTTGATCACTACATCCGATGGATTTGGATACTACTTTCAAACGCATTTCACACATTATCCAGATACTGACTGTTAGCACTTGGTCTACAGCAGCTTCCCACCAGAATGGGCTTTAAGTGAGGCAGATGAACCTGTAGCCATATTAGCCAACAGTATTTAACATGAGCTCCTCTCTAAGCTTTACGGGAATATGATTCTGAATATAAACAGAAACGCATCCAACTCTGGCATTTTGTCTTTTCTGTAATGTTATAGCCAGGTATTGCTACCACTATCATCAAAGGTGTTCTGAGTGAGTTTGAGGCATATAATCAATTACATCTGTTACTAGCAAATTATTGATTTCGTGAACCTTGTTTCTTAAGCTACACATGTTAACGTGGGCTATTTTTAACACTTCTGGGATGCTTGATCATTTTTCTTATTTTACTGGGAAGCTTAGCAGAGCTGCAATAGTCTCGTAGCCAGTTATGGAGGGCAGCTATTCACTTTGTGTTCACTACAAAGTGAATAGCTGCCATTTTGTTTCCTCTTTTCTTTCTCTCCAGAATTGCAAAATCCACCGAGTCTCTGAGGACGTTCCACCCTGCGGCTGACCCCTCCTTTGATGAGTTTGTGCTGGAAACTTCTAGAGAGGAGACTCTGCTGAAGGAGCTTTGTTTTGGGGGAGGTGAGTTCCCCACCCCACACTCCTAATATGTAATGATGAATGCAGACATTGCAATGCAAGCCCAAAGTTGAACCTTAATTTGTTGACACTCCTCATTGGTTCCCCTTTAACTCACCTCCGCTTCAACCTGTCAGTCACTTTCACCTCCTCCTGGGCTCTGCTCTCTGTTAAGACACTGGTAACCAGAAGCCCTTTTAATTGATTAAGCCGGTTACACTCCTGATATACACACAGGGATTTTGGCACAGAGAGCATTGCAGGACTTTTTGCTGGTCCGCTGCTTTGCATATAGACTCGATTTGGAGAATAGGGAACTGTCTGGCGGGCTGGATATAATTATGTTCCTGTGAAAAGGAACTGATTTGACATGCGCATATTAAGTAGGGGCAGCACTACCCTGGAAGTAAACAGGAGGCTTCTTATAGGCTCCCATCTAACTGTGGTTGTCCTCAGAATGAGTTCCAATCCTGCTCCCTCTGTCCCACAGGTATTACTGTGTGAATTGAAGGGGCTTGTGGGCTCGTCGCGCTATAAAGATTACTGACCACAAAGGGGCCCTGCTTTGTCTCCCCGTAGTGAGACTGGAAGGGTCATCTGTGTTCGTTAGCGACAGTTGGTTGGCAGAGCGGGGGCCGGTCTGTCCTTGAGGACAGGGTTCAGACCTGTAAAAGTGGGCTACATGGAGCAGCGCTGCATGGATGTCTCCTCATTAAACTAGACCAGACAGAGTAGAGGAACGAACAGCTCCAACCCAGGACCAGGATCACGGCAGGGTTGTATTCACAAGGCAACAAATGGAAGGAAACGGTATGGGTGGGGGTCTGGGGATGGGGACAGTGACCTCCCAGATATATCACCCCAAGAGGTGATGTGTAATTTCAACCCCAGTACTCAAGCAGATCTCATTACGGTGTTGTGGAGTCTTCTATGCTCACACTGGCTCTATATTTGAATCTATCCCCCCCCACTAGTTGAACCATAAAGGCATTGTGTTGTGCGTTTTCCCCCTTCCTAATCCAGCCCCTCCAGAGACTGCAGTCTGGTCTCACAGCCAGTGAGAAACAAGGAGAAGCCTCTGTTTGGTGTAATGCCTCCTGTCCTGTCCTGTCTCGTCCCGTCCCGGCCGTAGCCTGATCAATAGGTTGTTTCTCTGAGAATAGCGGCGCTCTCGGGCTGGTAGCCCGCTGGGTTGGCAGGCCGCCCTGTCCCCCGCCCCTCCAGTCCTGATCAAACCTGCTGGACCTGGCTGTGGCTGACAGGAAGCTATGTCTGCAGTGAGGGGAGGGGGGGTGAAGGATTAGCAAAGTGCTTTTCCTGGCAATATTTCTTTCTTTTCTTTTTAGCTTCTCAATCTTCCTGTCCATATTCTGTCTGATCTGAGTTCAGTCACATCTCGGAAGAACTCCATGCACTTACATAAACTAATGTGTCTATCTGTTTTTCTTTTATTTCCAGATAACCAATACCATTTTAAAATAAGGTCTAGCATGTTTTGTATGGACCGTTATGTCTCTGTCAAGGCTTGCTTATGTTAGTTTGTCAATTTAGATATTTGTATTTTTTTGGGAGAATTGGACTTTAACCTGACCCCCTCACTCTGCCATGTGCCTTTTCTCCGCTCTCTCAGTCCCCGAGCCCCCTATCATTGATCTGTCCCGTAGTCGCGTCTACAACGAGGGCTTGTTGTGCTGGCAGCTGGCTGAGGATACCCTGGCCACAGACCACCAGGTACTGGAGTACAGGAGGCTGGGCGCGGAGCAGGATGAGGAGGGTGCCAGCCACTGGTGCCTCACAGACAGGGTGTACGGCCCTAGCACAGTGGTGTGTGATCTGGAGGCCAACAGTCTCTACTCGTTCCGAGTCCGCAGCTGCCGCAACTCCCTCTACAGCCCCTACAGCCCAGAGGTCACATTCCACACACCACCTGCCCCAGGTAGGCACCAGGCACTGATGTCTCACAAACGCACTGAGGATGATGTCGTATTCATGTGTAGGGGTGGCACTCGTGATGGGCAGGGACAGAGGTGGGCCTTGGCCATATTCTGAAACACGGCACTACTGGAATTGCAACTCATAACCCCCAAAAAATGCTCGGCAATCATGTAAGCTTTAATGCCATTTCTGTGTTGCAGGAACTGGGAAAAAGTAGTATACTGGGCTATATACCGGCGTATATCTACTAGGCTGTGAAAGTAGAAGATGCTCCACTGTTCAAAGTGAACTGTGGGATAAAATACAGTGGACAGTTATGAAACCTCTGACTATCACTTCTGCAACCCATCTCCTTTGTTGGATTGCAGAAATCACAGCCTTTTGAATGCTTTGTTGCTTTTAGACTGACTGAAGCAATGCAGCAGAGTCCCAGAGTAACAGTATATCTGCTTTCAAAGTGTTTTTCAGCCTCTGATGGTTAAGTGCTCTGATTTTTAACTGTCATATACTGTCTGTAAAGCACTAGTTATCTCTTTAATTCCTCAAGTCTATTGAATTGGACAGTCCCCACCCTCTCATCATAACTTCCATGTGTGTACAATTGCTGATCCATTTGGATTTTGTTTATCCTCCGTTGCCTCATTAGTCTGCAGTAAACTCGGGCTGAGAGCTGGGTCCACTGTGGATTGAAGCCCAGTGATGGGACTGGGAGCCCACATTCCTGTGTCCTGACTGGGGATTTTTCGCAGTGGGGTGTGCAGTGTGTTAGTAATGAGGTGGAATTCTGGGTCAATGCAGGCCTCAGACAGACCAGACATTACAGTAGCTGCAACACGCCTGACAAGTCAGTGTAGGCATACTGCAGACTTATCATTACTGTACGACAATACATTTAACCTTCATTTAAAAAAAAAGGACATCTTTAAGATCACTATATTTTGTGTAGTTCATGCAACAAGTGGTAAACGGCTAGTATTTTTGTCCTTGTGTTTGAGGGATATTCATGAATTAAATGCTCTACCATGGAGACAGAATGCAATGGCTCATTGCACAGGCATAGCTATATTAGTTGGTAAGTGAATAGTAATTATGGCCTTTGGTGTTGTAACTATTTTGAGACTTTTTGAGCCGCAGCAGATGTGGCTTAAATAATTTCAAATAACCTTACATGAGAAATAAAGCATTGTTTTTGTCTTTCAATACATGTAAATGGATAAATTTGGAAATTCTGTCAATTCCTTCACTTTAAAAAAAAATCTTTACAATGGTGCCCTCATGTGACACTTTATGAAAGCCCAGCTTCTCCCTGGCATCCTGAGACGATCAAACAGGACATCCTATCTGCGTCTGACTGTTCCTTTTGTGTTGCTCTCTTCCTGTAGCATTTGGCTTCCTATTCAACGACAATTGCGGCTTCAGCTCGGAGCGGCTGGCGTTGAGCAAGCGCCGTGACTCTGTGGAGAGCATGGCCGGCATGGCCTTCCTGCTGGCTGCTGAGCGCGTGCAGACAGGCAGCTACATGGGTCTGGACTACATCATCGGTGACACGGGCATCTCTCAGGGCAGACAGTACTGGGCCTTCCGTGTGGAGCCCCACTCCTACCTGGTCAAGGTGGGCGTGGCCTCTGATTCCAAACTGCTGGAGTGGTTCCACAACCCCCGAGACACTAGTAGCCCCAGGTAAACTCTGCCGCCTCAGACTAACTCTATCACTCACTAAGGATTAGGACTGAGTCACAAAGAAGCCTGCGACGTAAAAAGCATTAACTTGTAAACCAGGGGTGTCAAACTCATTCCATGGAGGGCCTAGTGTCTGCTGTTTTATTTTTCAGATAGCCCTAGACGGCCAAGTGAGGAGTTCCTTACTAATTAGTGACCTTAATTCATCAAGTACAAGGGAGGAGCGAAACCCTGCAGACACTCAGACCTCAGTGGAATGAGTTTGACACGTGCTGTCGGGTTAATTCACAGAAAAGGCCTTAGTTTTTCAACAATTCTTTCAAATATGTTTCTGCTATTACCTACTGTGTGGTTTTACTGTTGTATATTTGAACAGGCTTCCAGGTAACAATGAGGAAACGGTGTGACAGTATTATTGAATGGGCTGTAGTTGTAGGCTGACTCTGCCTGTCTCCCACCTCCAGGTACGACCACGACAGTGGGCACGACAGTGGCAGCGAGGACACGTGCTATGATCTGTCCCAGCCCTTCACTCTGCTCACTGTGGGCATGGGCAAAATGTTCCTTCCCAAAGCTTCCGGCGGCGACCATGGCGACCACAGCAACCGGGTGCTGCCCATGCCACAGCGTATCGGCGTGTGCCTAGACTACGATGCGGGCCGGGTCTACTTCTACGATGCAGACACCATGAGGTGCCTTTATGAGCGGCAGGTGGACTGCTCCGGTACCATGTACCCTGCCTTTGGCCTCATGGGTAGTGGCAAGGTCCATCTAGAGGAGTTCATCACAGCAAAGCGGCTGTCGTATATGTGAGATGCTGGGCCTTCCACACACACAGGTCCCTCCCTCTCAACACTTGCCTTTGCGTTCATGTTGGTCTCTGCTTTCAGTCAGGTATGTTTGTAGTGATTTAGTTTTTGTCTGCAGTATTTCAGCTGACTATTAATCCAGTTCTGTTTTTAATGAACACCTATTTATGTATCACTAAGTCCAGTAAAACGTAGCCAAGAGAAACCTGAAGAGCCTTGCAGCTACGTCTATGCCTCTGTGCCTTTCACAATAAATAGGTAATCTAACGAATGCTATGATTTGTCTAACTGTGCACAACAGCAAGGCTAGTCATCACTTACAAGGGTGAGTGTATGTAGGTCACAAGGACCCCTCGGTTGAGAAACATCCCCACCAAAAATGTCTAATACAAATCATACCTAATCAATGTCCTTAGTCAAGAGTCTGTCAACACCAGTTTGTTACACTGCATTTGATTTGGACACATTCTCAAAATTTGCACTTTTTTTTTTAAAGACGAGCACACTTTCTTGCACTTAATCTCACTACCTAACCACTCTGAACACTATTTCAATGCGGAGCACATTTATCTAAATTGTAACACTAGACATCCACATTCAGGGTGTAATTCTAACGAGGTCTGTGTGTGCTACTCAGACGTAAATCGTGTGTTGGTGTCAGTGGGAGACTTTTGTTGTCACTTAAAATTACACTCACGGAGATTAGTTGTTGGTCACGTTAATGAATTTACCTTGCACTGCTGCCACGGATGTAGTTGTTCAATAGCAGTGAATGTTTTGTGTTCACCACTGGGAATGTGAAACTTCAAACACTACAGGTTCTCACTACACACTGTCCCACAGAACTCTACTACGATGCGACTTCTTCCTGACACATGTCATGTTACTGTACAGAGCTTACACATTTGTTACGCACGTTGACGATTGGCTCTTGAGTATCAGCTAGGACAACAAGGTTTTAGGGCATACCACGGGTCTGTTCAGCCGTGTGCAGTGTTTCAGAACCTTCCGATTTAGAAATATATTGTGTAAACCGTTCAGATGCTTTGTCCTCTAAAAAAGGGAGAAATTGTCTCTCTACATTTTCTATTTCTGAATGGTTACCCCTGCTGAACATAGCCCCGGTCCCCTCTGGCTTCCTTACATGGGTTTTTGGACTATCTGTACATATGCTTTGTTTTCTTGAGGGTAAGGATAATCTGTTTTTCTCAGGTTTGTGGCCTATGGGCCTTAGGCCAGTAGCACATCAGCCCTGGAAAACTATACCTTTCTCCTCAACAGAATTTTACTTTTCTTTGCGGCTTCCATAAATACATTAGTAATTTACTGTACCCTAATCTCAGCCTTTTAAGATTGTTCATATATCCAATAATAAACTGAAATTAACAATTTTAAATGTTTACCTCAATGTACATATCTAGTGGCATTATTTTTGGGGGGGTGAAATAAGTCATAGATCTGCAATTTGTTTTCTATGAGTTTGTATGTGCTGTGAAGTTTCTCAGCTTAATCAAACTTGAGCAATTTGGGAAATTGGTGGAAAATTGTAGTTGGAACTAGATCATGTCTGACTGAATTTGTCAAGGGAGCATTTTAAATCTGTACGCCTCCTTCTGTGTGTTGTGATGTTTTAGGTCCATTTGAGTGTTTCGTATCCTAGAATTTGCTGCGTTTAATTGTTTTGCTTATCTGAATCATGTAAGTTCATTTTGAGGAACAACAATCTAGTCTTAATTTTAAATCCTAGCTGCTTCAGAATTGGTGCGCATAATTCTCTACCATTCCTTTTAGGACACAACACTTCTACCTGTTCCTTTTTTAAATGACTGTTGAAACACCTTTTAAAAAGTCTATGCACTTAATTAACAGGTTCGGGATTGTGTTTATCACAGAATGTATTATTTACAGAACAAATTGAATGTCTCGTAGGTGCGTTTTTGTTAATTTGCTTATCTTGGGTCAAGTCACTAGTGGCCGCAGGAGTTGTCTTTCACAGTAGATATTTGCTATAGTGCTCGTCTTATTCTAGCTACTGTACATATCACTGCTGATTTTAGAAAAAGGGAATCCTATGGTTTTCAGTAGTAAGTTAAACCAAATATTCTGCAGGCACTCAGTCTAATGGTTCAGGCTATCACTTTAAACTGTAGCATGTATGCCTCGGCTGTGCAGGTCTGTGTGAATTGTTGTGCAATATTACGTACACTGCAGGGAATAGACCTGTTGTATTCTCCTATTGTAAGTAATGGGATATATGATGTTCGCTTTCTGTGAGTGATGCTTTGATGTACATTAAGCGTTGTCTGTCTTCAGATTCTTGAAATACTACGTTATTTTATTTGCTGTTTGGGAATTTGTATGAAATAAACAAGTGTTTTAAACCAATTGTGTGGCTAATTTGTGTTCACTTTGAGTAAGGTTTTATAAACGGTATGTGTTCAATCATGTCACCCTCCGGGGAAATTTGTTCTCTAGTAATAGAGCATTCTGAGACTGAAGTGCAAGGAAACTGGAAAATGTATGAAATGCACACATACTGACCTTTCTCCCTCTCCTCACTCCAGACCCAGATCCCCCCCCCCCCCCATCCTCATTAGACAGCATGTGATGCTACTGCCTCTGCAGATAAAGTAAGCTTATCTACCCTTATACAGGTCATCTACACAATTACTTCTGAGGCAGGAGTTCTGTAGGATTTATGAAATCCTGAAGGGGAAAAGTTGACTTGGACTCGTGCAGGAATCGGCTGTATCGTGCAGGAATTTTCAAAGATCCTGTACATCGGGTAAAAAAATATATTTTTAAGTATATTCCTACAGGGTCAGCTAAATTCTTGCAGGAGTCCTGTAGGTGCAGAACCTGCAGGATTTGTTACTCCTGCAGAATATGCTATTTCTATAGGAAAGTGACAATGAATCCTGTGGGGATTTTCTTACAGGAACAAATATCCTACATGATTCCTGCAGAAAAGAAATGTAGGATATTTGTTACTGTATGAAATCTACTAAAGGTCCAGCAAGATTTTTCCTGTAGAAATCCAGGAATCTTTTTTGTGTGTTATTGTGCAAATTGAGCTGTTACATGTCTAACAGTGTTTTGACTAGTGTTGAAGTTGGAAACTAATTGGTACCAGAAGTCTGCAGCAGCGGACCCATTTCCTCAGACGGGAGGACAGAAAGTTAACCAATCATCTCTGTAAGGCTGGGTTGCTTTGGTGAGGGGGCCTGATGTTGAAAGACCCAAAACACCCAATGACCCCAGGTTACATCACTGTCCAAGAGCGTTGTGAGATGTATTTATCCAATCAATGAGGATTTAGATATTAATGGTAGCAAATCAATACAGAAAATAAAAATAAATTATGCAATCATACTGTGTGTGTTATAAAGATGCTCTTATCATTTGGTTTCCTGACTGGACTACAGGGTGACTGAAATAGGCACACCTGCAATTATGATACTAATTAAGAAAAGATGGTATAAAATAGTGAAAAAAATTGATTGACACATCTAATGAATTTCTCCTCCATATAAGTCACTGTTCAGCTGTTGTATACTCTTGCATGTTGATACATTCTCAAGAGCAAAATCACAAAAGTAATGCTGCCTTTTTTTTTTTTTTTTACAATTATATAATTTTCGTTAGTAGCCATACTGTTGCTTGACAATGGGCTCAGCATTATCCATACCTCAATGGCATCCTCAGGCCAATCGGAAGCATCACCAGCTTCATGAAGATGCGGCTCAATCTTCAGGGAAGGTGTGAGGTGTACGTCACCTACGCTCGTGGTCTGTGTAATACGGAAGAGAGGATATGAGACATTCCACGTCATTGAGGTGCATTTGTGCGATATATTTTTTGAAATAGTTTAGCTATTTCCGTAAGATTTTCATGCGTTTGCACACCATGGTTAACTTAATATTGAATCATTAGAGATTTAATTATATTCAGACCAGCTTCGTCTTTCACTGGAGCGGCCTGGACATTGGAATTCAGCTCAAGGTAAAAGATTAGCTAGCTTGTTAAGTTAGCCGCAGCTTTTTCGCCGGGTCTTCGAGCGCTCACATGCACCTTGCTTGTCAACTAAAAACAGCTCGGTGATAACTAGATTTGAGTCGTCGTCTGCAACTTTGGTATCGTGGCTGTATTTGGTTCGAATTACTTGCCTGGTCCATGGCTTTCCAGTTGACAGTGTCCTCACCATGAATAACATTGAGATTATGGTTGGGCACGTAAAGCTTCAAAATTGTTGACGTTTGACAGATCGAGCTGCTATCCTGCGTGCAGAGATTGAAGCTAGCTAACGTTAGCTAGCGACAATAGGCGACATTTTAATACCTGAAGTTAATCAAGATTTACATCTAGTTAGGTATCAATATACCCATATTAACATTTTAATAGCAATCTAACAGCACCTAGCTAGTTCGTTTTCAGCATTAAATGCACCAGTACAACAACTGTCAAGTGTTTTCCAACAGGGAATTAGCTAGCTAACTAGTTGTCATAGCTACTAACGTTACAGTACTGCTCCGTGCCCTTTATGGAAGGGGTTTTGTGTGGCGTGATTTATTACATTATAGTTACCTAGTTACTACCTAGTAACTGCATTGCATTCAACTGAAGACCTAACAAGTCTTGTTAGGATAGGATGAGATTCAGTGTTATGTGCCTTGTATATGTCTTGAATTGAAATGAGTAAGATGTCTCGTCTTTGGAGTCATATAGCAGCTAATGGTTATTGTGTTTAGTGAGATGATGCATAGCTAGGTAATTCATTACATGAAGACAATAGCAGTTGCTGTACAGTATCTGGTTGAGTTTGTGTTGTTGTTACATGTAAGCTGTTGTCATTCAGGAAACACCCATCAGTCACATTCTATTATACACCTTGTTTCTGCCATTAATGTTAAGAGGGGAGAAATATGTAGGTGTAGGTCTATGAATAATGAGCTGTGGGAAGACCTTACATAACTTGACTAGTTGGGACATGGGAAATACACAATAGCAGCATATCAAGCCATCACAAACCACATCATCTTTTCTTAAAAAGAGCACATTATATGGATACAGACTTGGTCTGAATGGAATGACTATGGCTTCTGTAAAAACAGTGCACTATAAAGGGAATAGTGCCATTTAGGATGCAGGTCTATGGCATGTTTGTGTTGTTTGCATTTTCAGAACAGCAATTCCAATTTTCAAGACCTCTTTGTCAATATCAATCATGAGAAAACAAAACAACAGGTAGTGGATACTTGGCCATTCACCAGCAATGTCAAGCATAGGTATGACCAGTGTATTAAGTGCTTGATTTATTAACATTGTTTGCCAGTCAGTGAAAAAAAAGCAGGTTAATTGAATTACACGAGGTGTTATGATTGGTATAGGTATAATTTGACAATCCCTGAATTAATCCTATTATTCCCTACTGTTTTAAATGCAGTGTTTTGACCTTTAAATTGTGCAACAAAGCTTATTTGGAGAAAAAGTATAAAAAAAAAAAAAGAGATATCGTAAATCGGCCATAAATTCGATTTTTTTTTTAGGCCATATTGCCCAGCCCTACCTACAGCTGCAAATATTGCGGCGGTTTATTATAATTCTTACCCTATAATATTATAATTCTTACCCTATAATAATGCACTAAATCACAGATTTGGCACATTGCACACATGTTAGACTACACATTATGAAATACACTGAGTGCTCTTTCCATGACTGACTGACAAGGTGAAAGCTATGATCCCTTATTGATGTCACCTGTTAAATCCACTTCAGTCAGTGTAGGCTAGATGAAGGGGAGGAGACATGTTAAAGAAGGATTTTTAAGCATTGAGACAATTGAGACATGGATTGTGAATGTGTTCCAGAGAGTGAATGGGCAAGACAAAATATTTAAGTGCCTTTGAACAGGGTATGGTAGTAGGTGCCAGGCGCACCCGTTTGAGTGTGTCAAGAACTGCAACGCTGCTGGGTTTTTCACACTTAACAGTTTCCCGTGTGTATCAAGAATGGTCAACCACCCAAAGGACATCCAACCAACTTGACACAACTGTGGGAAGCATTAGAAAGGCACATGACACACAGCATCCCTGTGGAACGCTTTCGACACCTTGTAGAGTCCATGCCTTGACAAATTGAGGCTGTTCTGAGGGGAAAGGGTGGGGTGCAACTCAATATTAGGAAGGTGTTCCTAATGTTTTGTACACTGAGGGTATATTGAGACAAATACACACAGTAGCCTACAAGTAGCAAAATAGAACTCAATTGATTGATATTTTAATGCAGCCATTTCATTTGATGAATCTTTTTAAAGCATCTTTAAAGCGCTGGGGACACCAGTAGTGAGAGTACGTGGTGCAGACACAGATCCTGTCCACGTCACATGGTAGGAGCAGTCTGCCAGGTAGGATGCAATCTAAGAGTGGAGGGGCTATTTTAAAGTCAGAGGGGATGCAGCCAGTGGTCAGGGATGAGTTGATGAGGGAAGTGAGGAATGGAAGAATGTCTCCAGAGATGGTCGGGAGGAGGGGATGGGGTTGAGCAGGCAGGTTGTCAGGTGGCCGGACCTCACTAGTCGCAGGATTTCATTTGGAGAGAGAGGGGAGAAAGAGGTCAAGGCTTAGGGTAGTTCTATGTGAGTAGGACCAGTAGACTCAATAGGCTGAGTGAATGAGGAGTAAAGTACAAAGTAATGAGGAGCATCAGTGCCTTCGCAAAGTATTCAGACCCTTTGACTTTTTTCACATTTTGTTGCGTTACAGCCTTATTATAAAATTGATTACATTGTTTATTCCCTTCAATGTACACACAATACCTCATAATGACAAAGCAAAAACAGGTTTTTATTCATTTTTGCTAATATATGACAAATAAAAAAATATCACATTTACATAAGTATTCAGACCCTTTACTCAGTACTTTGTTGAAGCACCTTTGGTAGCGATTACAGCAATGAGCGTTCTTGGGAATGACGCTACAAGCTTGGCACACCTGTATTTGGATAGTTTCTCCCATTCTTCTCTGCAGATCCTCTCAAGCTCTGTCAGGTTGGATGGGGAGCGTTGCTGCACAGCTATTTTCAGGTCTCTCCAGAGATGTTCGATCGGGTTCAAGTCCGGGCTCTTGCTGGGCCACTCAAGGACATTCAGAGACTTGTCCGAAGCCACTCATGCGTTGTCTTGAATGTGTGCTTAGGGTCGTTATCCTGTTGCAAGGTGAACTTTCGCCCCAGTCTGAGGTGCTGAGCACTCTGGAGCAGGTTTTAATCAAGGATTTCTCTCTACTTTGCTCCATTCATCTTTGCCTCGATCCTGACTAGTCTCCCAGTCCCTGCCGGTGAAAAACATCCACACGGCATGATGCTGCCACCACCGTGCTTCACCGTAGGGAAGGTGGTTTCCTCCAGATGTGATACTTGGCATTCAGACCAAGGAGTTCAACCTTGGTTTCATCAAACCAGAGAATCTTGTTTCTCATGGTCAGAGAGTCTTTAGGTGCCTTTTGGCAAACTCCAAGCGGGCTGTTATGTGCCTTTTTACTGAGGAGTGGCTTCCAAATGGCCAATCTACCATAAAGGCCTGATTTGGTGGAGTGCTGCAGAGATGGTTGTCCTTATGGAAATTTCTCCCATCTCCATAGAGGAACTCTAGAGGTCTGTCAGAGTGACCATTGGGTGCTTGGTCACCCACACTGACCAAGGTCCTTCTCCGATTGCACAGTTTTCCCGGGCGGTCAGCTCTAGTAAGAGTCTTGGTGGTTCCAAACTTCTTCCATTTAAGAATGATGGAGGCCACTGTGTTCTTGGGGACCTTCAATGCTGCAGAAATGGTTTGGTACCCTTCCCCAGATCTCTGCCTCGACACAATCCTGTCTCTGAGCTCTACGGACAATTCCTTCGATCTCATGGCTTGGTTTTTGCTCTGACATGCACTGTCAACTGTGGGACCTTGTATAGACAGGTGTGTGCCTTTCCAAATCATGTCCAATCAATTGAATTTACCACAGGTAGACTCCAATCAAGTTGTAGAAACATCTCAAGGATGATGAATGGAAACAGGATGCACCTGAGCTCAATTTCGAGTCTCATAGCAAAGGGTCTGAATACTTATGTAAATAAGGTATGTTTTTATTTTTAATACATTTGCAAAAAAAGTTTTCGCTTTGTCATTATGGAGTATTGTGTGTAGATTGCTGAGGATCTTTTTTGATTTAAGCAATTTTAGAATAAGGCTGTAACGTAACAAAAATGCAGAAAAAGTGAAGGGGTCAGAATACTTTCCGAATGCACTGTAGACTAACTCTTTGACAACTGCTTTTGAATCGGCATCTGCAACTTTGATGTCATAATGCTTTGCAATGATGAGCAGATTCGCCTTCGTACATTTATCTAGCATCTCCCATGTAGTGTTTTCCACAAATGCTTCCAACTTAAAAGTCCATGTTGACTAGCTAGGTCTTTTTAATTTCTCAAAATTTGCATTAAGAGTTAACAGTGCTCGTGGATCCTTTTACATGGAAATGCCACACTAGTGTAACTGTGTGAAAACAGACCAGAGTACAGTATCTCTGGTTTAGGCTATTATCTTTGAGGTAGCTTTAGTTACAGAAGGAAGTTTGCTGGAATGTAAAACTTTGATAATACCCTCCTAGGACATTTCTAACCTGGATATGCAACACATTCTATTTGAACAGGCCTAGATTAGGCTATTAAAGGGAGTTATTATTTATGGATTAAGTAGCCTATAGGGTAATTGATTTATGTTGTGTGAACCATGTCTATGATTTAGGCTATTGTCTTCACAAAACTGCCTACTGGTCGAACTGGATTTTTCTCTGTCCTATTGATTGAAAGATATGTTAAAGTGAATGGTAGCATTCCTTACTTGAAGGCCCATGGGTAAAACAACTTATTACCGCATAGGCTTAGTCCAGCCTATAGCCTAACCTATAACCGAGCTTATTCCAATTCATTTATAGGCTACTTAAAATTATAGGTTCACAGAAATGTTATTTTTTTGATGGGACCTTTTTTTAAATCAACCTGAAGCCCTTTTACTGTCTCACTCTCTGACTGTGATGGGATGTCTGTTTTCAGAGTGACTGACTGCTGCTTAACCTTGATGGGCGAATCAGGGTCGTGCCGCTCCACGCTCGTCTCCAGGCTGCCCATCTTCAGGAGGAGCGTGAGTAAGAGGCAGGACTCATTGCCCTCCTCCCCGTCCTCAGGCGGCGTGGGCAATGGCGTCCACACCTCGTCCCCCTCCAGCACCAACTCTAGCAACAGCAGCACGGGCAAGCGTCGCAGCCTGTTCCGCACGCCCTCCATCCGCTTCAGCAGCAAGAGGAACAGCGAACCACCACGCATACAGACCCCTCCGCTAGATCCAGCCCAGGACTCCAATGGCAGCCAGGCCAACACTCAGCTGGGCTTTCACGATGGTGCTGGGCCTCCACGGGCCAAGACGCGGCACTCATTTGGCTTCGGGGGCCACCGGCAGAAGAAGATCACCCGCTCGCAGACGGAGGACTTTGAAAAGGTGTCTTCCACGGCCAATAGGAATGTGTTCATCAAATGCATCAGCTCAGGTACCAATGAGGGAGACGACTCTGGGTTTCTGGATGACTACAGTGGCGGCAGCAGCAAACGCTCGTCCAGGCAGAAGAAACAGCTGCTGCCCAAGTCATTCTCTGCCCACCACCGCTTCTCCAAGAACTCTGAGCAGTGCAAGCCCCCGGAGGTGAGCATAGAGCCCCCAACGTCCGGGGGTACCCTGGGCTCGTGGCCAGGCGAGCTGCTGGGGGAGAGCTCCCTGCAGTCGCCCATGCTGTCTGAGGACCGTACCACGGCCCTCACACCCTCTGAGTTTAATGTCCCCATCACAGAGGACACTGTGTCCGAGGTGGATGCGCTACCCGCACCCAGCCCAGCCGACCCGCCAGACAACAACTTCAGCCATGTCATCTCTACACCCCAAGTGTTCTTCACGCCTGCCCAAGCTGCCACAGATAAGCCCCTCCTGCCAGACACCAGCACAGCCAACACCACGGAGTGTGAGACTGCAATTCCTGTCACAGGGCCAGCAACAGCTGCAACACCACCAATGCCACCGCAACAACAACAACAATCACAGGAAGATAAGGAAGAGGGGGTAGAGGAGAAGGAGGATGTGCCGGTGGTGGAGGAAGAGGTGAGACCAGAGCAGACAGAGACTAGTGAGAGCGAGGCAGGCCCAGTGCGTAGTAAAGGCTACCATTCCAATCCAGAGCAGTCTGAGAGGAGGTCCAGGATCTCCGTACTCATCCAGGAACCAGGGAAGGGAGCGTGCTGCGGTAGACATGAACCCAGGTCATGCCACCTGAGGAAACCCCACACAGGTAAGAACTAAAGACGTTTATGTATCCACATGTGCACTACGGATCTACTTCTATGCGATTGTCATTGATAATGCAGAGAGGAGGGGCATTGCTCTATATAAATCCTTGACCAAGTATATTTGGCCAAAATGTTTGCACATTTGCGTTTCAATCACCAACATTTTCTATTCAAACTTCACACTGATTAGACATGTAGAAGGCAGACGAATAGACCTAGTCTGAAATGAAGGCTATGCTTTATGTTCTCTTTGGTGGATGATGCAGAAATCAGGAAGTACCAGAGTCAGATTTACATGGCTGATTGGGCAGCACTATTTTAGTTCCATGTACAGTGGGAACTATTTCCTCATAAAGGTATTAACCAATGGACAGCGGTTTCCTTAGACAATGTAGGCTCTAGTCATCGAGATCGCAATGTTGTATCGGTCCCTTTATGGCATCTGTGAGCACACAGAAGTTGTAAATTCTGTTTGACTACTACAACTTCTATGAGTTGGTAAACAAACTGAAAGGGTGCACACTGCCACCTGGATGGTATTGTCTGAACAGGTATGAAGCCAAGGTTGCCTATTTACTGCCACCTGGAGGGTATTGTCTGAACAGGCACAGTGTAGTCGCAGTGATGCTGAAACTTTGGTGTTTTACCCGATAAATTACTGGGAGCTTACATATAGAGTGTGCGACTCTCTTTATTTTTAATGAACAGGTATAAAGCCAAGGTTGGGGATTTACTGCCAGCTGCAGTTATGGAATGTTTGCAAAACAGTCCTGTTCCTGGAGAGCTACCCTCCTGTTGGTTTTTGCTCCAACCCCGATTCAGCTTATCAACCAGCTAATCATTAGAATCAGGTTTGCTAGATTAGGGTTGGAGTGAAAACCTAGAGGACTGTAGCTCTGTAGAAGCAGGTTTGAAGAGCCCTGCTCTAGTCACACGTGGATAACAGCTACTGGGAGAATCTCTAGACTTTGGCTATGTTTTTCTGAAACAGCCCACTAAACTCCAGTTCCCCTGCCAAACTTGAACAGTGCTTTGAATATGATTATGTCTGAATAGTTTTCCTTGAGACAACTGTGTGTTAACAGCATTAGTTAGCCTACTGGTTGTGGGCGGTGTTAGGCAATCCATAATGATAACACATCACTTTTGTTGTTCATTTTTTATGTAAATCCTATTTCTTGGGCTACTTTGCAATGTTTCCAGCTAAGCTGCACGCAGCTCCCCGGGACTGCTGTGCAGAAGAAATATCACCTTGCTCAGAGACGCACAAGATTGAACTTCACTCAACGCTCTAGAGTTTTCCCCTTTAGTTAACACTATCAATGTTCTAGAGTTTTCCCCTTTAGTTAACACTATCAATGTTCTAGAGTTTTCCCCTTTAGTTAACACTATCAATGTTCTAGAGTTTTCCCCTTTAGTTAACACTATCAATGTTCTAGAGTTTTCCCCTTAAGTTAACACTATCAATGTTCTAGAATTTTCCCCTTAAGTTAACACTGTCAACGTTTCCCTTTACTGTGGGAATTGTGATCGAATCAACACAATATTAGACTTTTTCAGTGCAACTTACCGAAATAAAACAAACAATATTTTCTTGTAGGCAGAGTTCATTGAAGTATGATTTATATTCCACTGACAGGCACGAATCAGGCCCATACTCTACACAGACCGGTGCGCCATAACCAGAGTTAAGGGAGCCCTATATGCAAATAGACCATTTCCATATATGGATCTGTGCCGTTCACTTTGAACTGAACTGTGTTTACAGCATGAGTGGTCGTGAGTAGATGCGCTTGTTTTGAGATCAAAGCAAGAGCTACATGTAGCCACGTGTGTACATTTGTTCATATTCTTTGCCAGTCAGTGAGTTATAAGCCCAGTTATAGCTAATTTCTAGTCAGCAATGGGGGAGTGGTTGCTTCCTACAAGAACGCAAAACGTGCATTTCAAGCCCACTTTGAAAAGAAAGTCAGGTAAAGAGCTCTTTTCTGTCTTAAAAAGGGCAGTGTTGTATTTTGAGACAGGCTTGAATAAGCTAAGTAGCCAATAGACCCCTTTCTGCATTTGCAAACATTACCGCACGAGGGCGATGCACCCAAGTTGGTGGCAGAACATGGGGGAGTTCTTATAGAACGGCAGCAAAAAAAAAAATCCTCTATTTACATGTTGCGTATGAGTGCATTTCATACTACTTTTGGATTATAATTGGATTTTAAGGCTTGTATGAATGTCCTGCTTAATACCTCAAGGAGGTGATGAAGTCCAGGTGTACGTAATGAAGGTTGCCAGGTGGGCGTAAGGATGGGTTGCCAGGACCGGTGGTTAGTAGACTGGCCAAGTTGAGCGCCGGAGAGTGGGAGTGGACGTGACACTACACCCTATGTCAATGAGCGTTAGCATTCTATCTAACAACTGCTGCAACCAAAATAGTTATTTTGCAAAGATCACAACCAAATATAATCTTAGCGACTATTCAAGCAAAAGTCAAAACATAATTGTAAGCGTATGAGAACTCAAAACAGTTATTTTATCCAGGCTGTATCACATCCGGCCGTGATTGGGAGTCCCATAGGGCGGCGCACAATTGGCCCAGTGTCGTGCGGGTTTGGCCGGGGTAGGCCGTCATTGTAAATAACTTTTTTTAAAGTGTATTTATTATTATTTTCTCCCCAATTCCGTGGTATTCAATTGGTAGTTACAGTCTTGTCCCGTCGCTGCAACTCCTTACGGACTCGGGAGAGGTGAATGTCGAGAGCCGTGCGTCCTCCGAAACACGACCCAGCTAAGCTGCACTGCTTCTTGACACAATGCTCGCTTACACCTGGAAGCCAGCCGCACCAATGTGTCAGAGGAAACACTGTGCACCTGGCGAACGTGTCAGCGCCACAGGAGTCGCTAGAGCACGATGGGACAAAGGATATCCCTGCCGGCTAAACCCTCCCCTAACATGGACGACGCTGGGCCAATTGTGTGCAAATAGCAATTCCATCACTACGTTAGTGTAAAGATTACCTAAAATCATCTGGCTCCTTGAAATCAGTGAAGCTGTTGTTGCAAAACACTGGATCGCTTCCAGGCTAGCAATAGCCAATCGATTGTTTTCTTGTTTTTAAGTTTTTCCCCAACGTGTAGGATAGTCTTTGTTTTTGTGTTTGTCTGTCGAATAGGACAGTCTGTTCACTTGTCTGCTTGCCTCTGTTTTGCCTAGCTCTCGGTCTCCACATCAGTCTCTTCTGTTGTTTGTCTTGTGCTCTTCCTCTCCAGTGTCCATGTGCAGCAGCGGCGCCAGTCCCTACCACGAAGTGATTCGCATGGAGCGCCGTCTCCGCTCCTCCTCGGAAGGGGCTGGGGTGCCGCGGCGGTTCCACCTCAACCTCAAAGAGCCCCACAGCGCCGCCGAGGGTAACATCCTGCTCAGAAAGAGGAACAACTCATCCTCCTCCAAGCTGGGCAGCCTGGTAGGTGTTTACATCGCAACAGTACAGTTACAGTCCAGTACATTAGGGTTACAGTTAGGGTTGCAAAACTACCGGTAATATTCCAAAGTAAGCAGAATCTTTTATGGCAATCTATGGTAACTTTGGTCATTTATACTTCTATAACATAAGATAATGTTAAAATCAAATTGTATTAGTCACATGAGCCGAATACAACAGGAGACCTTACAGTGAAATGCTTACTTATGAGCCCCTAACCAACAATGAGGTTTTAAAAAATATATATATTATTAATAATAAGAAATAAAAGTAACAAGTAATTAAAGAGCAGCAGTAAAATAACAATAGCGAGACTATATACAGGGGGGTACCGGTACAGAGTATATTTTTATCTTCCTCTGACACTGCCTGGTATAGAGGTCCTGGATGGCAGGAAGTTTGGCCCCAGTGATGTACTGGGCCGGACACACTACCCTCTGTAGTGCCTTGCGGTCAGAGGCCGAGCAGTTGCCATACCAGGCAGTGATGCAACCAGTCAGGATGCTCTCGATGGTGCAGCTGTAGAACCTTTTGAGGATCTGAGGACCCATGCAAAATCTTTTCAGTCTCCTGAGGGGGAATAGGTTTTGTCGTGCCCTCTTCACGACTGTCTTGGTGTGCTTGGGCCATGTTAGTGTGTTGGTGATGTGGACACCAAGGAACTTGAAGCTCTCGACCTACTCCACTACAGCCCCGTCGATGAGAATGGGGGCATGCTCGGTCCTCTTTTTCCTGTGGTCCACAATCATCTCCTTTGTCTTGATCACGTTGAGGGAGAGGTTGTTGTCCTGGCACCACACGGCCAGGTCTCTGACCTCCTCCCTATAGGCTGTCTTGTCGTTGTCGGTGATCAGGCCTATCACTGTTGTGTCATCGGCAAACTTAGTGATGGTGTTGGAGTCGTGCCTGGCCGTGCAGTCATGAGTGAACAGGGAGTACAGGAGGGGACTGAGCATGCACCCCTGAGAGTCCACTGTGCTGAGGATCAGCGTGGCGGATGTGTTGTTACCTACCCTTACCACATGGGGGCAGCCCGTCAGGAAGTCCAGGATCCAGTTGCAGAGGGAGGTGTTTAGTCCCAGGGTCCTTAGCTTATTGATGCGCTTTGAGGGCACTATGGTGTTGAACACGGAGCTGTAGTCAATGAATAGCATTCTCACATAGGTGTTCCTTTTGTAAAAATGGGAAAGGGCAGTGTGGAGTGCAGTAGAGATTGCATCATCTGTAGTTCTGTTAGGGCGGTATGCAAATTGGAGTGGGTCTAGGGTTTCTGGGATAATGGTGTTGATGTGAGCCATGACCAGCCTGCCAAAGGACTTCATGGCTACAGACGTGAGTGCTACGGGTCAGTAGTCATTTAGGCAGGTTACCTTAGTGTTCTTGGGCACAGGGACTGTGGTGGTCTGCTTAAAACATGTTGGTCTTACAGACTTGGACAGGGAGAGGTTGAAAATGTCAGTGAAGACACTTGCCAGTTGGTCCACGCATGCTCGCAGTACACGTCCTGGTAATCCGTCTGGCCCTGCGGTCTTGTGAATGTTGACCTGTTTAAAGGTCTTACTCACATCGGCTGCGGAGAGCGTGATCACATAGTCTTCCGGAAAAGCTGGTGCTCTCATGCATTTTTCAGTGTTATTTGCCTCGAAGCAAGCATAGAAGTAGTTTAGCTCGTCTGGTAGGCTTGTGTCACTGGGCAGTTCTCGGCTGTGCTTCCCTTTGTAGTCTGTAATGGTTTGCGAGCCCTGCCACAACCGACGAGTGTCAGAGCCGGTGTAGTACGATTCGATCTTAGTCCTGTATTGACGCTTTGCCTGTTTGATGGTTCGTCGGAGGGCATAGCGGAATTTCTTATAAGCTTCCTGGTTAGAGTCCCGCTCCTTGAAAGCGGCAACTCTAGCCTTCAGCTCAGTGCAGATGTTGCCTGTAATCCATGGCTTCTGGTTGGGGTATGTACGTACGGTCACTGTGCGGACGACGTCATCGATGCACTTATTGCTGAAGCCAATGACTGATGTGGTGTCCTCAATGACATTGGAGGAATCCCGGAACATATTCCAGTATGTGCTAGCAAAACAGTCCTGTAGCTTAGCATCTGCTTCATCTGACCACTTATTTATTGATCAAGTCACTGGTGCTTCCTGCTTTAATTTTTGCTTGTAAGCAGGAATCAGGAGGATAGAATTGTGGTCAGATTTGCCAAATGGAGGGTGAGGGAGAGCTTTGTATGCATCTCTGTGTGTGGAGTAAAGGTGGTCCAGAATTTCTTTCCCTCTGGTAGCACATTTAACATGCTGATGGAAATTTGGTAAGACGGATTTAAGTTTCCCTGCATTAACGTCCCCGGCTACTAGGGGCGCCGCCTCTGGGTGAGCGTTTTCCTGTTTGCTTATGGCGGAATACAGCTCATTCAGTGCAGTCTTAGTGCCAGCATCGGTCTGTGGTGGTATGTAGACAGCTACGAAAAATAGATACTCTACCTCAGGCGAGCAATAGCACGAGACTTCCTTAGATATCCTACACCAGCTGTTATTTGCAAAAATACATAGTCCGCTGCCCCTTGTCTTACCAGACTCCGCTGTTCTGTCCTGCCGATACAGCGTATAACCAGCCAGCTGTATGTTGGTAATGTTGTCGTTCAGACACGACTCCGTGAAGCGTAAGATATTACAGTTTTGAATGTCCCGTTGGTAGTTTAATCTTCCGTGTAGGTCATCGATTTTATTCCCTAAGATTGCACGTTTGCTAGCAGAATGGAAGGAAGTTACGTTTTGTTTGATCGCCTACGAATTCTCAGAAGGCAGTCCGCCCTCTGGCACCTTTTTCTCTGCCTTATCTTCACGCAAATGACAGGGATCTGGGCCTGTTCCTAGGAAAGCAGTATATCATTCACGTCGAGCTCGTTGGACTCGTTAAAGGAAAAAAAGGATTCTGCCAGTTAGTAATCGCAGTACTGATGTCCAGAAGTTATTTTCGGTCATAAGAGACGGTAGAAACAATATTATGTACAAAATAATTTTAAAAATATGTTCCAAGCAATGCAAAAAAACTATAAAAAACCCCACAATTGGTTAGGAATACGTAAAACATCAGCCTTGTTCTCCGGCGCCATCTTGTTTGACAGCTTTGTCATTAATTTGTCATAAAAAAAATATATATTATTGTATTTGATTATTTTATATATTTTACATGTTATGTGGCCACACAGGGGGTCAGAGATAATTAGACACCTGTGATAATCTGAAGTACCAAAAAAGGTCACTAAATGTAATTTTATAAAATTACATTTGAAAATAAAAAAATAAAAAATTGAAAGTTTCTAAAATGTTGATAGTTTACTGGTAAAACGTTACCAGTAATATCCCCTCTTTGTAAACCTAGTCACAATAAAATATAGGACAGGACAGCCTGGTAGGTGCTTCCACTACACTACTGTACAGTAGGGCTACAGGACAGTGGTTGGTGCTAGCAACGTCAGGGTCGTGGCTTTGATTCCTGCTAGGGCCAGCCGAATGAAAATGTATGCACTGATGTAAGTCGCTCTGGATAATAGCGTCTGCTAAATGGCATATATATACAGTACCAGTCAAAAAATTGGACACCTACTCATTCAAGGGTTTTTCTTATTTTTTTTACTGTTTTCTACATTGTAGAATAATAGTGAAGACATCAAACTATGAACTAACACATATGGAATCATGTAGTAACCAAAAAAGTGTTAATCAAAATATATTTTATGTTTTAGATTCTTCAAAGTAGCCACCCGTTGCCTTGATGACAGCTTTGCACACTCTTGGCATTCTCTCAACCAGCTTCACCTGGAATGCTTTTCCAACAGTTTTCAAGAAGTTCCCACATATGCTGAGCACTTGTTGGATGCTTTTCCCTCACTCTGCGGTCCAACTCATCCCAAACCATCTCAATTGGGTTGCGGTCGGGGTGATTGTGGAGGCCAGGTCAACTGATGCAGCACTCCGTCACTCTCCTTCTTGGTCAAATAGCCCCTACACAGCCTGAAGGTGTGTTGGGTCATTGTCCTGTTGAAAAACAAATGATAGTCCCACTAAGCGCAAACCAGATGGGATGGCGTCTCGCTGCAGAATGCTGTGGTAGCCATGCTTGTTAAGTGTGCCTTGAATTCTAAATGAATCACAGACCGTGTCACCAGCAAAGCACCATCACACCTCCTCCTCCATGCTTCACGGTGGGAACCACACATGCGGCGATCATCCGTTCACCTACTCTGTGTCTCACAAAAACACGGTGGTTGGAACCAAAAATCTAAAATTTGGACTCATCAGACCAAAGGACAGATTTCCACCGGTCTAATGTCCATTGCTCGTGTTTCTTGTTCCAAGCAAGTCTCTTCTTCTTATTGGTGTACTTTATTAGTGGTTTCTTTGCAGCAATTCGACCATGAAGGCCTGATTCTCCTCTGAACAGTTGATGTTGAGATGTGTCTGTTACTTGAACTCTGTGAAGCATTTATTAGGGCTGCAATCTGAGTTGCAGTTAACTCTAATGACCTTATCCTCAGCAGCAGAGGTAACTCTGGGTCTTCCTTTCCTTTGGCGGTCCTCATAAGAGCCAGTTTCATTATAGTGCTTGATGGTTTTTGCGACTGCACTTGAAGAAACTTTCAAAGTAGTGGTGCACCGATATTACATTTTTGGCCGATACTGATATCCGAACACCAGTCTCAATGTCAACAGTGAAGAGGCGACTCCGGGATGCTGGCCATTTTGAGCCTGTAATCGAACCCACAAATGCTGATGCTCCAGATACTCAACTCGTCTAAAGAAGGTTTGTTTTATTGCTTCTTTAACTTCTTCAGGATTGGTGTCCCCTGCGGGACGGTTGAGCTAACATAGGCTAATGCGATTAGCATGAGGTTGTAAGTAACAAGAACATTTCCCAGGACATGGACATATCTGATATTGGCAGAAAGCTTAAATTCTTGTTAATCTAACTGCACTGTCCAATTTACAATAGCTATTACAGTGAAAGAATACCATTTCTATTGTTTGTGAGTGCACAGTTTTGAACATGAAAAGTTATTAGTCAGTACAACAGTTTTCAGCTGTGCTAACATATTTGCAAAAGGGTTTTCTAATGATCAATTAGCCATTTAAAATGATACATTTGGATTAGCTAACACAACGTGCCATTGGAACACAGGAGTGATGGTTACTGATAATGGGCCTCAGTACGCCTATGTAGATATTCCATGCCGTTTACAGCTACAATAGTCATTTACAACATTTAACAATACATTTACATTACATTTTCATTTTAGTCATTTAGCAGACGCTCTTATCCAGAGCGACTTACAGTAGTGAATGCATACATTTCATACATTTTTTTTCTGTGCTGGCCCCCCGTGGGAATCGAACCCACAACCCTGGTGTTGCAAACACCATGCTCTACCAACTGAGCTACAGGGAAGGCTATGTCTACACTGTATTTCTGATCAATTTGATGTTATTTTAATGGACAAAAAATGTGCTTTTCTTTCAAAAACAAGGACATTTCTAAGTGACCCCAAACTTTTGAACGGTAGTGTATGTGTATTGAACACTATTCCCGAGGAAAAACAATACTGCGTGGATGTTTTGGAGTCTGATAACTCTGAAGAGGACGTTGGAAAAAATATCTTGGGTATTGAGTAGACTGATACCCCATTTCGTTGATCCCCAATCCTTAGATAAAGCTGTACAGTGCAATATGAGTGTCAATGCACACAATAGGCTGACTGGGGAGGTGATTTCACACAGTCACAGTGCCGCGATAAGAGCTACAACGCTAATATTTGCCTGAACTCTTCAGTTGTGTTCTGTGGGTGTCACTGAGTAGACTGATACCCCATTTCATTGCTTCACATTCCAACCTTGTTTAACATTATCTAGTCTAAATATGGCATGATTCCACCAATTGTAACCTTCTTCATCACTTTCAAAGAGGTACTTTTATTATGAAGGCAAACCGCAAATTCCACTATTGTGCCTAATCCTTATTGTGGCTAACTTCACAACACATAACCCGGTCAGGTTGAGCCTCACTAGCCAGATGAAGCTAGCTGGCTGCTTATAATGTTAGCTTTGGGCAACAGGGTTAAGTGGCTGGCTAGCTGTTTATTTTCATGAACTGAAGTTAAATTTCAATATGCGAAGTGTCTACCTAGCTAATACTTACAAGGATTCCTAAATCATTGCTAAGAATAATGAAAATGACTGCAGTTTCTACTGGTCGTTGTTTTCAGGCTGGTTGTATTGGTGCTAGCTAGGTACCAAGCTAAAGCTAGCTAGCTACCCAACCCAGAAGTTGCGGTCGAACAAGTAATGCTTTATTACCAACGCGGTATTGTAAACACATCGTTCGTGGCCGGTATTTGCTTGTTTGCAGACTTTTTTGTACAGCTTTGACAGTGCTGCTGATAGTAGTGGTGGCGCTTGGCTTACACGTGCAAATTCAGAACACTCAACATTCTATAATAGAACTGTGTTATTTGACGTGTCAAATTGAAAAGCTTATTTAACACGTCAAATAGTGTTATTGACGTGTCTCTTTTTTGACATGCAAAGTCCCAAATGGCGTTCCATAGTATGTCGTGAAGCTAATAGCAGTGACGTTATCACTGTGTAACTCCGGTAGGGCAACATCTGAAAAATAGCGCACTTGTGGACCGGTGCTCGACCAGTCGCGAAAGCCAACATCACCCACGACAGAGAACGGTTGATTGTCAAGGGCAATGAATTCTATTATCTTGGCATTAATGGATTTCGCCTTTGAGTTGTCTCGCTGACATTGTCTTACTCTTTCAAATGACTGCTCGACTTGTTGACGGCTCGATCCACACAGCAGACATTGTGGGCTAGGTTAGGAATGCTGCGTTGCACGTGTAGCACAACATTTTATGTGGCGTCATTACGTCATGTACCTACGTTATATAGGTATGCACGTCAGCGTTGACATCGGTTTTGCACATCGGCGTTAAACTAGACATTGGGCCGATACCGATGTTGGCCTTTTTAGCTAATATCAGCCGATTCCGATATGTTCACCGATATATCGTGCATCCCTAGTTCAAAGTTCTTGAAATTTTCCAGATTGACTGACCTTCATGTCTTAAAGTAATGATTGACTGTCGTTTCTCTTTGCTTATTTGAGCTGTTCTTGCCATAATATGGACTCTTTTACCAAATAGGGCTATCTTCTAGAGGTCGACCGATTATGATTTTTCAACGCCTATACCGATTATTGTAGGACCAAAAAAAAAAAGCCGATACCGATTAATCGGCCAATTTAAAAAAAATATATATATACTAATAAAATAAAAACTGTATTTTATTTATTTGTAATAATGACGATTACAACAATACTGAATGAACACTTATTTTAACTTAATACATCAATAAAATCAATTTAGCCTCAAATAAATAATGAAACATGTTCAATTTGGTTTAAATAATGCAAAAACAAAGTGATGGAGAAGAAAGTAAAAGTGCAATATGTGCCATGTAAAAAAGCTAACGTTTAAGTGCCTTGCTCAGAACATGGGAACATATGAAAGCTGGTGCTTCCTTTTAACATGAGTCTTCAATATTCCCAGGTAACAAGTTCTAGGTTGTAGTTATTATAGGAATTATAGGACTATTTCTCTCTATACGATTTGTATTTCATATACCTTTGACTATTGGATGTTCTTATAGGCACTTTAGTATTGCCAGTGTAACAGTATAGCTTCTGTCCCTCTCCTCGCTCCTACCTGGGCTCGAACCAGGAACACATCGACAACAGCCACCCTCGAAGCATCGTTACCCATGTAGAGCAAGGGGAACAACTACTCCAAGTCTCAGAGCGAGTGACGTTTGAAACGCTATTAGCGCGCACCCGCTAACTAGCTAGCCATTTCACATCGGTTACACCAGCCTCATCTTGGGAGTTGACAGGCTTGAAGTCATAAACAGCGCAATGCATTGTGAAGAGCTGCTGGCAAAACGCACGAAAGTGCTGTTTGAATGAATGCTTATGAGCCTGCTGGTGCCTACCACTGCTCAGTCAGACTGCTCTATCAAATCATAGACTTAATTATAATATAATAAACACGCAGAAATACGAGCCTTAGGTCATTGATATGGTCGAATCCGGAAACTATCATCTCGAAACCAAAACATTTTTTTCTTTCAGTGAAATACGGAACCGGTCCGTATTTTATCTAACGGGGGCATCCCTAAGTCTAAATATTCCTGTTACATTGCACAACCTTCAGTGGTATGTCATAATTACGTAAAATTCTGGCAAATTAGTTCGCAATGAGCCAGGCAATGTACGCAAGAGCAGTGACACAATTTCATGTTAGCAGGCAATATTAACTAAATATGCAGGTTTAAAAATATATACTTGTGTATTGAATTTAAAGAAAGGCATTGATGTTTATGGTTAGGTACATTGATGCAACGACAGTGCTTTTTTCGCAAATGCGCTTGTTAAATCATCACCCGTTTGTCGAAGTAGGCTGTGATTCGATGAGAAATTAACAGGCACCGCATCGATTATATGCAACGCAGGACACATTAGATAAACTAGTAATATCATCACACCATGTGTAGTTAACTAGTGATTATGTTAAGGTTGATAGTTTTTTATGAGATAAGTTTAATGCTAGCTAGCAACTTACCTTGGCTTCTTGCTGCCCTCGCGTAACAGGTAGTCAGCCTGCCATGCAGGCTGCTCATGTAGTGCAATGTAAGGCAGGTGGTTAGAGCGTTGGACTAGTAACCAGAAGGTTGCAAAAACGAATCCCAGAATCCCCCCTGAACAAGGCAGTTAACCCCCGTTCCTAGGCTGTCGTTGAAAATAAGAATGTGTTCTTAATCTGACTTGCCTAGTTAAATAAAGGTGTAAAAATAAATAAAAATAAAAATAAAAAAATCGCCTAATCGGTTGCCAAAAATACCGATTACAGATTGTTATGAAAACTTGAAATCGGCCCGAATTAATCGGCCATTCTGATTAATCGGTCGACCTCTACTATCTTCTGTATACCACCCCTACCTTGCCACAACACAACTGATTCCACAAATTAACTTTTAAAAAGGTATACCTGTTCATTGAAATGCATTCCAGGTGACTACCCCATGAAGCTGTTTGAGAGAATGCCAAGACTGTGCAAAGCTGTCCTCAATGCAGAGTGGCTACTTTGAAGAATCTCAAATATAAAATGTATTTTCATTTGTTTAACACTTTTTTTTGGGTTACTATATGATTCCATATGTGTTATTTCATAGTTTGGATGTCATCGCTAAAATAGTAAAATTAAGAAAAATCCTTGAATGAGCAGGTGTGTCCAAACTTTTGAATGGTACTGTATATATACACGGTATATACATTATACTATATTACAGTACATGAAAGGACAGCACAGCAGGGGAGCTTGGTATGTGTTTACAGCACAGGACAGCAGGACAGGACAGCAGGGGAGATGGGAGCGGTGCTAGCACCGTTAGTGTTACGGACTAAATAGCTTAGTCAATGGCCACATCCTCTTCTGGATTACACTCTCACATGGGGATAACAGCACTTCCCTGAATCAAACAGACTAATCCTATAACTAACTGTTTTTCAGATCAGTACAACAGGCAGCCCCTACCAAGGCGACAGCAATTTGTCACCCAAGGGATTGCTCACGCCTCCTTCCCTGTCTGGCCACTCCAATCCACATCCCTGCATAAACAGTAAACACTTGTGCTTATTTTGTAGTGCATCATACTAAGATGTATTTAGTTTTGGGAGTGGCGCAAACACCCCTCATCTTCCATACTCAGAAGGGAAAGCACATGTGCAAAACTTGCATGTGTGGCTAAATCTGCGGTTGATGAAATGTAAGTGGCGGCAGTCTCTCCAATCTTGGTTTGAAGTTTTCCCCCAAGCGCTCTCATGGGGAATCGGAGAGCGTGGCCGTAGGAGTGTATTACCAATTTATTCTCCTTTTTTTGCCATCCTCTTTTTAAATTTGTGGGAATAACACAAGGCACTCCAGTGTGACGAGCAAAGCTTCACTGAGATGCTGAAGTGTTTTCCATCGTCTGTTGAGTAGGCTCGTGGTCTCATGAGCAGTCAAGGGCAATGCAGAGGCAGGCTAAAGTATGTTAGCTGGACAAGTACAAGGGAACACTGGGGAAATAACCCCCCTCCCCCTTATGTGTCATAATTAGAATACACTCAACAGCCAACAGGATATGGTTGCTCCCTCTTCTACTGTGGGTTCAGGATACACAATCAAGTGCAGAAACTTGTCAATGCCATTGCCACGGAAATAAAATTATGTATAGTAGATGATGAATCCACTTCATAAGACATGCTAAGAGTAGCGTGTGGCTGTTGAAGGAACAAGTAAAAGGACATTATCATACAACATGGAATAGTTAACCAACCTTTATTACAAAATATGTGGGAATTGTAATAGGGTTGGGTGATATTTGGGCAGACCTCTTCTACGATATGCTGCTCCTGATATCACGATATCCAATATAACCGTTTTGTGACGTTAATGACTAGATAATTCAAATGTTTGTTTTTATTTACAATATTATAGTCACGTCCTCATTAAAGGTGCACAATGATCGCGCCGCCATTTCCTGGTTGCAAAAATTTGAATCGTTCGCCTAATTTCAGTGTGACAATGTGACAAAACAAGCAAGGATAGTGTAGATAATCATTGTACCATTTAAACTGCTTTGAAATATATTTCCCATAAACCAAAATATTGTATTTTCAGCTGTTTGAAGTTGGTGTACAAAACCGAAAGTAAAAGACGCAAAAACTAAACTTAAGAACGGCATGCATAGAAATAGCGCACATAGAACAGATGTACCGCTTCTTAGACTTGCTTTAAATGATAATGACAGATCTATAACTCACATTTCTATATGAATTTGGTATATCATCAATGTCATCAATTTGGTATATCATCAATGTCAAATATCACGATATTCGATTTAATCATATATTGTCCTAACCCTAAATTGTAATCTGCCCTGGCCTGTAGTAGACTGGTAATGAAACATTTGAGTACTTATTTGAGTGAATTGTACCTTTAACACTAATCTCTCTATGAATATCTCCTCCTTAACTCTTGTGAAAGTTTTATATCTGGGTATTCACCAAGAACCAAACTGAAGCAAACGGATTTGTCCAATAAGAAACGCTTGTTTGAATTTTTCCGTTTCAAAATGTTCTGCTATTGTGCAAACTGTTTGGCTACGGTATGCATTCATTAATACACCCCTGGTTTCTGGACCCTCTGCAACTGCAAATCTTTTCTGTATTGATCCTCTTGAATTTATGCCACAGGTACAGAATGAATGTAATATCTACTGACCAAAAGTCTTTCTAGGTGAAAAATAAGAGACCTACTGAAGTTGGCAGTGAAGAAATGGATCCTTGTTTTAACACGCCACCATTTCAAATCAAATACATTTTTATTTCTCACATGCGCCGAATACAACATTACAGTGAAATGGTTACTTACAAGCCCTTAACCCACAATGCAGTTTTAAGAAAAGTCAGTGTTAAAGTATTTACTAAAATAAACTGAAGTAAAAAATACCGGTTAGTCGAGCACATGCACATGTAGGTAGAGGTAAAGGGACTATGCATAGATAATAAACAATGTGTCCATTTAGCGTTAAAGTGACAATCAGCAGTTGAAACAATGACAAAGTTGTATTCTCGCCCCTGTTTTGGTAAAAATGTTGAGGGATGGGGCTGGGTAAATGTAACCACCCTCAAAATCATAGACAGAGCTATGGATGCAAGGACTGACCATCCATGACATCAAAATTATAGTTTTAACCATGTTTTGAGGCTATACAGTATTTGTTTACATTTACTTTGTTTAAAAACAGTGGAGTAAAACAAGCTTATATTTTGTGTTCTGATGAGGTACGATAGTTGGAACTAAGCTTATGAGGGAAATCTAAGTTATATTCTTCAAGAATCAATAGGTACATGTCATTCATTTATAAGTCCAAAAATAAGTGTAGCCACTGCAGATTGCCTCTTTTAAGATACTCACTCAAACATCATAGCGGGGTAAAATGGTCAGAGCTTGCACAGTGAAGCAGTATTAATACACATCTATTGCTGGGGGGGGGGGGGGGGGGGTGACATTAACAGATTAGTTTAGCTCCAAATGATGTATATCTTAGATGCCATTTATACAGAAATGGTTGAGCACCGACAGCCGACTACATGAACATTTTTGCCATTTCACACGCTTGACTTGAGCTTGACATTTAGGGGCAGTTTCCCAGACACATTAAGCCTAGTCCTTGGACTAAAAATCTATTTCAATAGAGATTCTCTGTTGAGCAGGCCTAGTTTTAATCTGTCCCCCTTAAAGTTGATCAATGTGAGTCAGAACCAGTTGGTGACATTGTTATGTTCAAACGGAGTTCATGTAGTCCAGAATGTTATACTGTTCTCTACGCTATTACATCGTAAACATACTTTGTTGTAAATTTGGTACACTGCACTGACATTTTGGCTAGTTTGTAGTCAACATTCATCTTACATGAATCATATGATTCACCAGTGATAACGGCATCACATTTCTTTCTCAATGTTCTCCAAATTATATGAACACGTTTATTTTTTTACCATGCTTTTTACCTTGTCCATCAGAAACCTTTAGTGAAGATGAATTATCTCCAAGACATCTCTAGTGTCATCTGCATTTCTATCTTTTTTCACCTGTAGACCCACCTGGGGAACTGTTTTTCTGGGTGTCACCACAAGATGGTAGCATATCCCTTTGAAACACAAGGAAAAGGGGTCAGCATGAACATGAATCCACAACCACTACTCAGAATATGGATGCCTTTGAACATTTCAATGTTTACTGGGCCAGTGGCTTCCCATTCTCAATGGATTAGATAATTGGTTATTAGATAAAGATATTGGATCTCATAACCTTTGCTTTGGTGAACCCTTATGTTTCTAGCACAGCCATGAATGAACCCTAACAAAACATACAAAATGTCAATGCAAACAGAGTGACCTTGTATGTCTGTTTGTCTCATATCTATAGTGCTAGGTTTTCTCACCTCCTAACCTTACAAGGAAAAACTCTGGGCCCTAGTTATAGCCCATAACTCCTGAGGCTACTCCCAAAGTCAAGTGCCATGCATCAAGCTAGTTGTTCAATTTGTCCAACACTCTGAGTCACATACATGTACGTTTGCTGTATTGTGTCCTCAGGACCTACTGAACAACCTGGGTTCCTCTGAGCTGGATGAGGACGACCTGATGTTGGACCTGGAGCTCTCTGATGACCAACGCCAGCGTCACGGTATAAACACTCCCCATTCATTCATCAGCAAAGCCACCGGCTTCATTCCAAATGGCACCCTATTTCCTACATAGTGCACTACTTTTGACCAGGGCCAGTCGGACTCTGGTCAAAAGTAGTGCACTATATTGGGAATAGTAGTGAGAGCCAGCCTCTCTGCTCCTCTGTCAGCCAGCCACCCATCCAGGGAAACTTTGGCCTTCAAATTTTGAGCATGAACTCTACATGTATATCCAGGGACACACCCAAGTTTAAGCAGGATAAACTTTGTTTGCTCAGATATTTAGGAAGTTTAGAAAAAGCCTACTTTAACTAGACCAAAGACACTTGCTAGGGTTGTGTTGTCACAACACAACTGATTGGCTCAAACACATTAAGAAGGAAAGAAATTCCACAAATTAACTTCGAACAAGGTACACCTGTTAATTGAAATGCATTCCAGGTGACTACCTCATGAAGCTGGTTCAGAGAATGTCAAGAGTGTGCAAAGCTGTCATCAAGGCAAAGGGTGGCTACTTTAAAGAATCTCATATATAAAATATATTTTGATTTGTTTAGCACTTTTTTGGTTACTACATGATTTCATGTGTTATTTCATAGATTTGATGTCTTCACTATTATTATACAATGTAGAAAATAGTAAAAAAAATCAAGAAAAACCCTTGAATGAGTAGGTGTGTCCATACTTTTGACTGGTACTGTATGTGTAGATAGCATATTGAAAACCTAAACATAAAATGTATCACAAACTGTGTCTTCATAATGGTTATTGATTTGCACCCATTAAAACGGTTTTGACATTGGGCTATTAATCAAAATGTCTTGTCAACAGAGAGCAGTGACAGCATCATTTTGAACTTACATTTTAGGAATATAAATTCAACTTACAACATTAATTTCCAATGGTATTTTACTTAATCAGGTTAAAAAAAACTGCTGAATGAGTCCAAAAACGTGCCGTGATTGATTTGTTTTGATGATATATATACCAGAAATCACCAAAACAAGTTTGCCCTGCCTACTTATGCTTTCAGTACAAGATTAATTCTCTGATCCTTTAAGGGAATGTACAAAATGATAGTTCATACTGCAAGAGCGCTGACTGGTTCGAGGACGTCCTCCTTACTGTGTAAGTCTGTGGAAGGGGGTGAGAACCATGAGCCTCCTAGGTTTTGTATTGAAGTCAATGTAACCAGAGGACGGAAAATGGCTGCCCTCCGGCTACACCATGGTGCTACTATAGAGGGTGCTGTTGAGGCTACTGTAGACCTTCATTGCTTATCTAACGGGAGGTCTGAGTCAGTTTCACAAGACTTCCATATCTCTAGGCATGCAACATCTATGTAGACTTCGAGAATTACCTTCAATCTTAATTCTCTTAACGTCCCCACTATGTCTGGAGAGGTTGCATCAGAACACGCTGAAGTACACATAAACACGTAGTGAGGGCAAAGCCTTTAGTCAGAGAGCCTCCCAGGGTGTCATCATTAATACATGCAAAAAAACTATTTTGCATGCTAAGTACTTTTTTTTATATACTAAGTGGTTCACAGACTGGCATGAAATCCCTGCAAAGATTTGATAAATCGCACACTTAAAGCGAAGTGATGAGGTGGTTTACTGAGGAAGAGAAGGAAGTGGGAAGCCTCACCCCAACTCAAATGAAGACGCACACACACACACACACACACACACACACACACACACACACACACACACACACACACACACACACACACACACACACACACACACACACACACACACACATGCCTGAGTACAGACACACACACACACATGCCTGAGTACAGACACACGAACACACAGATGCTCCTATTTTATCTCTCTCAGGTGGCTCCTTGGCATTTTTATTAAAAACCAGGCAGTTTCACAGCAATTTATGGGCTGCAGGGCAGAGACACACTCAGTTTTACCTTGAAACTGAGCCTTCCACATCCTTTTTAAAGATCTGGTTATTTCTGGTTGTCAAACCAGTTTTCTTAGTCGTCTCTCTGCATTAATGAGAATTTAACGGAGATGCCATTGTGTATTTTACTCTGAGCAGCATCAAGTGAATAGAATGGAAAGATTGGTTATCAGAAGTGCAGTGTTCAATAATGGCACTTGTTATAGTATATTATCCAGGGTTGGCTACTCTAAATATGTTGTCAACTCTGTAAAACCAAACCTATTGTCTAACGTAATGTTGACTGAATGTAATGTTGACTGAATGCTACTGATTTTCTGTGTGTGTGTAGTATCCCGAGAGGACTCCAGTCAGTCCCTGTCCTCCTGCCTGAGCCTGCTGCACTCCCGCTTTGAGCCCTCTGGAGACGGGATCCCTAGCAGGGAGCCCTCTGGAAACAGGATCCCTGGCAGGGAGCCCAGAGATGCCACCGCCCACAGGTGAGAGAGCCCAGCTCTCACTACATCTATACCACTCACTACAGCTGTCACTACATCTATACCACTCACTACAGCTGTCACTACATCTATACCACTCACTACAGCTCTCACTACATCTATACCACTCACTACAGCTGTCACTACATCTATACCACTCACTACAGCTCTCACTACATCTATACCACTCACTACAGCTCTCACTACATCTATACCACTCACTACAGCTGTCACTACATCTATACCACTCACTACAGCTCTCACTACATCTATACCACTCACTACAGCTCTCACTACATCTATACCACTCACTACAGCTCTCACTACATCTATACCACTCACTACAGCTCTCACTACATCTATACCACTCACTACAGCTCTCACTACATCTATACCACTCACTACAGCTCTCACTACATCTATACCACTCACTACAGCTCTCACTACATCTATACCACCCACTACAGCTCTCACTACATCTATACCACTCACTACAGCTCTCACTACATCTATACCACTCACTACAGCTCTCACTACATCTACACCACTCACTACAGCTCTCACTACATCTATACCACTCACTACAGCTCTCACTACATCTATACCACTCACTACAGCTCTCACTACATCTATACCACTCACTACAGCTGTCACTACATCTATACCACTCACTACAGCTGTCACTACATCTATACCACTCACTACAGCTCTCACTACATCTATACCACTCACTACAGCTGTCACTACATCTATACCACTCACTACAGCTCTCACTACATCTATACCACTCACTACAGCTCTCACTACATCTATACCACTCACTACAGCTGTCACTACATCTATACCACTCACTACAGCTGTCACTACATCTATACCACTCACTACAGCTGTCACTACATCTATACCACTCACTACAGCTGTCACTACATCTATACCACTCACTACAGCTCTCACTACATCTATACCACTCACTACAGCTCTCACTACATCTATACCACTCACTACAGCTCTCACTACATCTATACCACTCACTACAGCTCTCACTACATCTATACCACTCACTACAGCTCTCACTACATCTATACCACTCACTACAGCTCTCACTACATCTATACCACCCACTACAGCTCTCACTACATCTATACCACTCACTACAGCTCTCACTACATCTATACCACTCACTACAGATCTCACTACATCTATACCACTCACTACAGCTGTCACTACATCTATACCACTCACTACAGCTCTCACTACATCTATACCACTCACTACAGCTCTCACTACATCTATACCACTCACTACAGCTCTCACTACATCTATACCACTCACTACAGCTCTCACTACATCTATACCACTCACTACAGCTCTCACTACATCTATACCACCCACTACAGCTCTCACTACATCTATACCACTCACTACAGCGCTCACTACATCTATACCACTCACTACAGCTCTCACTACATCTACACCACTCACTACAGCTCTCACTACATCTATACCACTCACTACAGCTCTCACTACATCTATACCACTCACTACAGCTCTCACTACATCTATACCACTCACTACAGCTCTCACTACATCTATACCACTCACTACAGCTCTCACTACATCTATACCACTCACTACAGCTGTCACTACATCTATACCACTCACTACAGCTCTCACTACATCTATACCACTCACTACAGCTCTCACTACATCTATACCACTCACTACAGCTCTCACTACATCTATACCACTCACTACAGCTCGCACTACATCTATACCACTCACTACAGCTCGCACTACATCTATACCACTCACTACAGCTCGCACTACATCTATACCACTCACTACAGCTGTCACTACATCTATACCACTCACTACAGCTCTCACTACATCTGTACCACTCACTACAGCTCTCACTACATCTATACCACTCACTACAGCTGTCACTACATCTATACCACTCATTACAGCTCTCACTACATCTATACCACTCACTACATCTATACCACTCACTACAGCTGTCACTACATCTATACCACTCACTACAGCTCTCACTACATCTATACCACTCACTACAGCTCGCACTACATCTATACCACTCACTACAGCTCTCACTACATCTATACCACTCACTACAGCTCTCACTACATCTATACCACTCACTACAGCTCTCACTACATCTACACCACTCACTACAGCTCTCACTACATCTACACCACTCACTACAGCTCTCACTACATCTATACCACTCACTACATCTATACCACTCACTACAGCTCTCACTACATCTATACCACTCACTACAGCTCTCACTACATCTATACCACTCACTACAGCTCTCACTACATCTATACCACTCACTACAGCTCTCACTACATCTATACCACTCACTACAGCTCTCACTACATCTACACCACTCACTACAGCTCTCACTACATCTATACCACTCACTACATCTATACCACTCACTACAGCTCTCACTACATCTATACCACTCACTACAGCTCTCACTACATCTATACCACTCACTACAGCTCTCACTACATCTATACCACTCACTACAGCTCTCACTACATCTATACCACCCACTACAGCTCTCACTACATCTATACCACTCACTACAGCTCTCACTACATCTATACCACTCACTACAGCTCTCACTACATCTATACCACTCACTACAGCTCTCACTACATCTATACCACTCACTACAGCTCTCACTACATCTATACCACTCACTACAGCTCTCACTACATCTATACCACTCACTACAGCTCTCACTACATCTATACCACTCACTACAGCTCTCACTACATCTATACCACTCACTACAGCTCTCACTACATCTATACCACCCACTACAGCTCTCACTACATCTATACCACCCACTACAGCTCTCACTACATCTATACCACTCACTACAGCTCTCACTACATCTACACCACTCACTACAGCTCTCACTACATCTATACCACTCACTACAGCTCTCACTACATCTATACCACTCACTACAGCTCTCACTACATCTATACCACTCACTACAGCTCTCACTACATCTATACCACTCACTACAGCTCTCACTACATCTATACCACTCACTACAGCTCTCACTACATCTACACCACTCACTACAGCTCTCACTACATCTATACCACTCACTACAGCTCTCACTACATCTATACCACTCACTACAGCTCGCACTACATCTATACCACTCACTACAGCTCGCACTACATCTATACCACTCACTACAGCTCTCACTACATCTATACCACTCACTACAGCTGTCACTACATCTATACCACTCACTACAGCTCTCACTACATCTATACCACTCACTACAGCTCTCACTACATCTATACCACTCACTACAGCTGTCACTACATCTATACCACTCATTACAGCTCTCACTACATCTATACCACTCACTACATCTATACCACTCACTACAGCTGTCACTACATCTATACCACTCACTACAGCTCTCACTACATCTATACCACTCACTACAGCTCGCACTACATCTATACCACTCACTACAGCTCTCACTACATCTATACCACTCACTACAGCTCTCACTACATCTATACCACTCACTACAGCTCTCACTACATCTACACCACTCACTACAGCTCTCACTACATCTACACCACTCACTACAGCTCTCACTACATCTATACCACTCACTACATCTATACCACTCACTACAGCTCTCACTACATCTATACCACTCACTACAGCTCTCACTACATCTATACCACTCACTACAGCTCTCACTACATCTATACCACTCATTACAGCTCTCACTACATCGATACCACTCACTACAGCTCTCACTACATCGATACCACTCACTCCAGCTCTCACTACATCGATACCACTCACTCCAGCTCTCACTACATCTATACCACTCATTACAGCTCTCACTACATCTATACCACTCACTACATCTATACCACTCACTACAGCTCTCACTACATCTATACCACTCACTACATCTATACCACTCACTACATCTATACCACTCACTACAGCTCTCACTACATCTATAATACTCACTACAGCTCTCACTACATCTATACCACTCACTACAGCTCTCACTACATCTATACCACTCACTACAGCTCTCACTACATCTATACCACTCACTCCAGCTCTCACTACATCGATACCACTCACTCCAGCTCTCACTACATCTATACCACTCACTCCAGCTCTCACTACATCTATACCACTCACTACAGCTCTCACTACATCTATACCACTCACTACAGCTCTCACTACATCTATACCACTCACTACAGCTCTCACTACATCTATACCACTCACTACAGCTCTCACTACATCTATACCACTCACTACAGCTCTCACTACATCTATACCACTCACTACAGCTCTCACTACATCTATACCACTCACTACAGCTCTCACTACATCTATACCACTCACTACAGCTCTCACTACATCTATACCACTCACTACAGCTCTCACTACATCTATACCACTCACTACAGCTCTCACTACATCTATACCACTCACTACAGCTCTCACTACATCTATACCACTCACTACAGCTCTCACTACATCTATACCACTCACTACAGCTCTCACTACATCTATACCACTCACTACAGCTCTCACTACATCTATACCACTCACTACAGCTCTCACTACATCTATACCACTCACTACAGCTCTCACTACATCTATACCACTCACTACAGCTCTCACTACATCTATACCACCCACTCCAGCTCTCACTACAGCTCTCACTACATCTACACCACTCACTACAGCTCTCACTACATCTATACCACTCACTACAGCTCTCACTACATCTATACCACTCACTACAGCTCTCACTACATCTATACCACTCACTACAGCTCTCACTACATCTATACCACTCACTACAGCTCTCACTACATCTATACCACTCACTACAGCTCTCACTACATCTATACCACTCACTACAGCTTGGAAGGTTATTGGTTACCTTAGAAAAGTAATGTAATTGTACTGCAGCCCTTTACACTCGTACCTGTAGACTGGTTGAAAATGACAGATTTGGACACTGATAAACGCTTAAATTGGAATGCAGTGTCTGGCAGGTAACCTGGTATACCTGACGTCGGAGCTCAGGTTCTCCGCTTCTCCGCTTCACAGCACTGTATGGGTTTTGACTGACAGCCGTTATATACTTGAGCACTGTGCACGACAAGAAGATGCTCCCATTCCTCCTGCTAATTGGGCTACTTTTGCGAATTTGTATGAGTGAGGTAAATGCGGTAAATCGAGAGGAGTCGATGTATTCTGAAAGATGAGACGTTGAATATTATAATAAATTCTGCTTTGATGTTATACAAGTAAACTTCAGATTTCACTTCACATTTCCATATTTGAAAACTCAAGTAATTTACAGTATCAACGATTATGATCGCTGTGTATGATCCACAGTTACAAGAATGACATGAATTATATCCTGGGTTGTGCTGAACAGCTGCAGAACACCCACTTGAAAGCACTCATCGCTCCATTCTATGCGCAGCAAAATTGCAACCTGTATGTTTGAAGTGCCTGTGGAAAGCCTTACACGAAGATCAGATTTTATAACTTAGCTAGCTATTTCGGCAATAGAATACGATTTCAAATGCCCACCTGACCCAGATCTGCTATTTTTATAATGGAACGTTTTTGTTATTGGGCAAACAGCAGTAATTGTGTGATGGTTGGGACGCGGAGCTGTGTTCCAAACTAAAAACGACAAGTGTGTATGCTCCAGTTCCTCCAGTTCCTTCATTTGTTGACTTCTGTAACCATAACATGCATGAAACCAAGGCTTTTAACATCAGAAGCCCCCTCCCTATGTTTGTTTTATTCACTGCTTTAGCACACTCCGCCAACCCTGATGTCCTAGCCGTGTCTGAATCCTGGCTTAGGAAGGCCACCAAAAATTCTGAGATTTCCATCCCCAACTATAACATTTTCCGCCAAGATAGAACTGCCAAAGGGGGTAGAGTTGCAATCTACTGCAGAGATAGCCTGCAGAGTTCTGTCATGCTATCCAGATCTGTGCCCAAACAGTTCGAGCTTCTACTTGTAAAAATCCACCTTTCCAGATATGTCTCTCACTGTTGCCGCTTGTTATAGACCCCACTCAGCCCCCAGCTGTGCCATGGACACCATATGTGAATTAATTGCCCCCCATTTATCTTCAGAGTTTGTACTGTTAGGTGACCTAAACTGGGATATGCTTAACACCCCGACCGTCATACAATCTAAGCTAGATGCCCTCAATCTCACACAAATGATCATGGAACCTACCAGGTACAACCCTAAATCTGTAAACACGGGCACCCTCATAGATATCATCCTGACCAACCTGCCCTCTAAATACACCTCTGCTGTCTTCAACCAGGATCTCAGTGATCACTGCCTCATTGCCTGCGTCTGTAATGGGTCCGTGGTCAAATGACCACCCCTCATCACTGTCAAACGCTCCATAAAACACTTCAGCGAGCAGGCCTTTCTAATCGACCTGGCCTGGGTGTCCTGGAAGGATATTGACTAGACTCCGGCCTTCCCTGTGGCTCAGTTGGTAGAGCATGGTGTTTGCAACGCCAGCATCGTGTGTGCAACGCCAGGGTTGTGGGTTCGATTCCCACGGGGGGCAGTACAAAATAAATTTAAAAAAATGCATGAAATGAAATGTATGCATTCACAACTGTAAGTCGCTCTGGATAAGAGCGTCTGCGAAATGACTAAAATGTAAATGTCAGTAGAGGATGCCTGGTTATTCTTTAAAAGTGCTTTCCTCACCATCTTAAATAAGCATGCCCCATTCAAAAAATGTAGAACTAAGAATAGATATAGCCCTTGGTTCACTCCAGACCTGACTGCCCTTGACCAGCACAAAAACATCCTGTGGCGTACTGCATTCGCATCAAATAGCCTCCGCGATAATCAACTTTTCAGGGAAGTTAGGAACCAATGTACACAGGCAGTTAGGAAAGCAAAGGCTAGCTTTTTCAAACAGAAATTTGCATCCTGTAGCTCAAACTCCAAAAAGTTCTGCGACACTGTAAAGTCCATGGAGAATAAGAGCACCTCCTCCCAGCTGCCCACTGCACTGAGGCTAGGAAACACTGTCACCACCGATAAATCTACGATAATCGAGAATTTCAATAAGCATTTTTCTACGGCTGGCCATGCTTTCCACCTGGCCACCCCTACCCCGGTCAACAGCTCTGCACCCCCCTAGCAACTTGCCCAAGCATCCCCAATTTCACATTCACCTAAATCCAGATAGCTGATGTTCTGAAAGAACTGCAAAATCTGGACCCCTACAAATCAGCTGGCCTAGACAATTGTCCGCCGTAATTGTTGCAACCCCTATTACTAGCCTGTTCAACCTCTCTTTCGTATAGTCTGAGATCCCTAAAGATTCTAAAGCTGTTGCGGTCATCCCCCTCTTCAAATGGGGAGACACTCTAGACCCAAACTGTTACAAACCTATATATATCCTACCCTGCCTTTCTAAAGTCTTTGAAAGCCATGTTAACAAACAGATCACCGACCATTTCGAATCCCACCGTACCTTCTCCGCTATGCAATCTGGTTTCCAAGCTGGTCATGGGTGCACCTCAGCCACGCTCAAGGTCCTAAACGATATCATAACCGCCATCGATAAAAGACAATACTGTGCAGCCGTCTTCATCGACCTGGCCAAGGGTTTTGAATTCTGTCAATCACCACATTATTATCGGCAGACTCAACAGCCTTGGTTTCTCAAATGACTGCCTCGCCTGGTTCACCAACTACTTCTCAGATAGAGTTCAGTGTGTCAAATCGGAGGGCCTGTTGTCAGGGTTCAATTCTCGGGCCGACTCTTTTCTCTGTATACATCAATGATGTCGCTCTTGCTGCTGGTGATTCTGTGATCCACCTCTACGCAGATGACACCATTCTGTATACTTCTGGCCCTTCCTTGGACACTGTGTTAACAACCCTCCAGACGAGCTTCAATGTCATACAACACTCCTTCCGTGGCCTCCAACTGCTCTTAAATGCAAGTAAAACTAAATGCATGCTCTTCAACCGATCGCTGCCCGCACCTGCCCGCCTGTCTAGCATAACTACTCTGCACAGTTCTGACTTAGAATATGTGGACAACTACAAATACCTAGGTGTCTGATTAGACTGTAAACTCTCTTTCCAGACTCACATTAAGCATCTCCAATCCAAAATAAAATCTAAAATCGGCTTCCTATTTCCCAACAAAGCATCCTTCACTCATGCTGCCAAACATACCCTCGTAAAACTGACTATCCTACTGATCCTTGACTTCGGCGATGTCATTTACAAAGTAGCCTCCAACACTCTACTCAGCAGATTGGATGTAGTCTATCACAGTGCCATCCGTTTTGTCACCAAAGCCCCATACACTACCCACCACCGCGACCTGTACTCTCTCGTTGGCTGGCCCTTGCTTCATATTCGTAGCCAAACCCACTGGCTCCAGGTCATCTATAAGTCTTTGCTAGGTAAAGCCCCGCCTTATCTCAGCTCACTGGTCACCATAGCAGCACCCACCCGTAGCACGCGCTCCAGCAGTTATATTTCATTGGTCATCCCCAAAGCCAACTCCTTCTTTGGCCGCCTTCCCTTCCAGTTCTCGCCAATGACTGGAACGAATTGCAAAAATCACTGAAGCAGGAGACTCATATCTCCCTCACTAACTTTAAGCATCAGCTGTCAGAACAGCTTACCAATCATTGCACCTGTACATAGCCCATCTGTAAATAGCCCACCCAACTACCTCATTCCCATATTGTTATTTATTTTTTGCTCCTTTGCACCCCAGTATTTCTACTTGCACATTCATCTTCTGCACAACTATCACTCCAGTGTTTATTTGCTAAATTGTAATTATTTCACCACTATGGCCAATTTATTGCCTTACCTCCCTAATCATACTACATTTTCACACACTGTATATAGACTTTTCTATTGTGTTTATCACGTTTGTTTATCCCATATGTAACTTTGTGATGTGTGTGTCGCACTGCTTTGCTTTATCTTGGCCAGGTCGCAGTTGTAAATGAGAACTTGTTCTCAACTGGCCTACCTGGTTAAATAACGATGAAGTAAAAAAAATTATGAGAAAGCTAGGAGAGCTAAAAAAAAAACACAACATCTTATCGTACAAGGCTCGTTTCCTTGAATCATAAATGTATCAGGGAACAAGACGAGATCCAAATGCAGACGGAGGAGGCCGATGGTAGAGCTCCGTTATTTATTATGACAGAGGGAGTAGGCAAAGGCAGGTCAGGGTCAGGCAAGAGTTCATAAACCAGGTCAGAGTCCAAACAGTACCAGACGATAGGCAGTCTCGAGGTCAGGCCAGGTAGGGGTCAGAAACCAGATCCGAGTCCAAATCAGTACAAGGGGATAGGCAGGCTGGTAGTCAGAACAGGCGGAGTGGTCAGGCAGGCGGGTTCGAAGCCAGGACAGGCAAGGGTTGAAACCAGGAGGACTAGAAACAGAGACTGGGAAAAATAGGAGCAAGGAAAACCGCTGGTTGACTTGGCAAACAAGACGACCTGGCACAGAGAGACAGGAAACACAGGGATATATACACCAGGGATAATAAGCGACACCTGGAGGGGTGGAGACAATCACAAGGACAGGTGAACCAGATCAGGGTGTGACAAAATGTTTATTGAAATAACTGAGGAACTGTGCAGCTTGGAGAGGTATGAGGCCACTTAGAGACACATTCAGAAATAGTTTTTTCTAATCTTTCTCCTAGTCCAAAATTGTTATGAATATTCTTATTATTATGTAACTGAATGTATCCAGACTATTTTCAGATTTTGTTATAGACAAAATTCTGTGAAAAGTACAGTAAATGTAAAATGCACATAAAATCAACAGTGCAATGTTTGGATTCAGTCTTGTGTCAGTCTTGTGTCAACTGTTGTGTTCTCAACTTTGGCCTAATAATTTCCCCATGATCTCCAATGTGTTTTTTCAATTGCTACCATAGTAATGCATGTGCTTTTTTAATGCATTAACCCACTTGGAGAGCTCTGTGGAGATGGGAGAACCTTCCAGAAGGACAACCATCTCTGCAGCACTCCACCAATCAGGCCTTTTATGGTAGAGTGGTCAGACGGAAACCACTCCTCAGTAAAAGGCACATGACAAAAGGCACTCCAAACTCCTCTTGGAGTTTGCCAAAAGACTCTGAGACCATGAGAAACAACATTCTCAGGTCTGATGAAACCAAGATCGAATTCTTTGGCCTGAATGCCAAGCGTCACGTCTGGAGGAAACCTGGCACCATCCCTAAGGTGAAGCATGGTGGTGGCAGCATCATGCTGTGGGGATGTTTTTCAGCGGCAGGGACTGGGATACTAGTCAGAATCGAGGGAAAGATGAACGGAGCAAAGTACAGCGAGATCCTTGATGAAAACCTGCTCCGGACTGGGGTGAAGGTTCACCTTCCAACAGGACAACGACCCTAAGCACACAGCCAAGACATCGCAGGAGTGGCTTCGGGACAAGTCTCTGAATGTCCAGGAGAGGCCCAGCCAGAGTCCGGACTTGAACCCGATCTAACATTTCTGGTGAGACCTGAAAATTAGCTGTGCAGCGACGCTCCCCATCCAACCTGATAGAGCTTGGAGGATCTGCTGAGAAGAATGGGAGAAACTCCCCAAATACAGGTGTGCCAAGCTTGTAGGGTCATACCCAAGAAGACTCAAGGCTGTAATTTCTGCCAAAGATGCTTCAAGAAAGTACTGAGTAAAGGGTCTGAATACTTATGTAAATGTGATATTTCAGAATTTTTGCGAACAGTTCTAAAAACCAGTTTTTTCTTTGTCATTATGGGGTATTGTGTGTAGATTGATGAGAAAAAAAGAAGGCTGTAACGAATTGTGGTAAAGTGAAGGAGTCTGAATACTTTCCGAATGTACTGTATCCCTGGCACATCCCAACTGTGAGCAGTCACTGTTCTTTCATGCAGGAAGAAAGGAAAGCACATATTAAAACTTGTGAACGGAATGGACATAAAGTCCCATTGCTCTTTATATGAAGCCATTAGCACCAAATGCTTCCTTCCAGGGTTGGAACTTATTAGGTAAAACAATGAGAGCCACGAACAGGCATCGATAAAAGTCTAATTGCAACAAAAGCATTGCTATCTTAGTCATTTTTATTAGAGAAGCCTTTTGACGTGGCCTAGCAGAACATGCTGATGCAGAGTATTACCTTAATATGTAACATGTTTTGTGTGTGCACCCCACAGATATGAACCATCACAACAGGGAAATATTGATAAAATACATTTGTGCACTTTTCCCCTGTAGTGGATAAGAACGACACATGCCATTACTGGGTAAATGTGCACCGTGGCAGATTTGACAATATATTTCATTTGGCTGCACACTTGAAAGGCTTATTTGAGTTTATGGAATGTGTGCAATAAAGGTTTGCAGTGTAGTTTGATATTCCCTTCAGTTTCATTGTTCGTGCCAGACAAGTCTTGGATGTAGATTATTACTTTGTCTCGCCGTGCTCTCCTGTGGCCGACGTTTATTATATACTTCTCTTCTGGAGAATTCAGACACAGAATTTCTCAGATAGTTTTTTTTTTTGTGATGCTGTGTTTCATCATTGTTTCTGTGTTGGAGGTGGTGCATTAGTTAGGCCGATCTTAAAACATTTCCCACAAAACGAGGAAGTGCTATCTGAAATGTTCGTTTTTGGGTTCTAAAACATTTTGAAACGTGTGTGCCCCAATGAATGCCACCCTGGAGATTACCTGGAAATAAATCAATATTTTGTCTTCCAATCAGAGCTTGGAATGATTTTGCCCAGTGTACGGTCGGAGACAGGGCCAACCTCAGTGCAAGGTCTCACAGCTCCAGAACTGGAGGGCCCCAGAAGAAGCAAAGTAAAGTTTTCCCCTCTGTTCAGTCACATGACATTTGTTTCAACCTCCTTAGAATTTCACCCTCAGGATATTAGCTGATTTATTGATGTCTCTCTGATAAACTATGGCTGCATCTGTTATTCTGTTCCCCCCATCTGCCTTTGATGTTGGACATCTTTTGCATGTAAGTAAACAATAGTGAATCAGTCAACAGAGGAGGGTCTGGTAGGAAATTACAGTATGAGACATAATCATATGAGAAATCTAATTTTGACACTTTCAGTGTTTGCTTGTTGCCATGAGAACTGTCTCGGGCCTTTCACGGCGCCTCATCATTATTCAGAAGACATATTGGCCAAGCGAAGGGCACGCACACACTAGATGGGGTCCAGATCAATTTATAGGGTCAAACCAGTGACTGTTTGACAGCAGCCATTGGTTAATTGAGCCCATCGCGAGTCTTCTGAATCTCTCCTGCCACTACCTGCCAGGCATCAGCCAACGTCATTGTTTTTGTTGCTCAACAAAAGAAAAAACAGAGTAATTGCTTTCTTTCTCTCATTTGACTTCTCTCACTCGCTTTCTCTCTCATTTGAGACAATTGCACTGAACTAAGACAGGCATATGTGGCAATGATGTTCTGAACGGGATCTCGGCAGATGTAGCGTTTTAAAGATTATGCCGGCGGTGGAATCGCAGGTGTACCCTGACGACAAGCTCTTCATCTTGATGCCCAGTGACAGGAGAGAGCGGCGCCACACATACGGGAGCACACACATGTTGGCACCGCGGTCTTGTGTGTACAGATCATTACTGTAGGAGGAAGTCCTGAAACCTGGCCTAGATTTGAGACTCATCATCCCCTGTCCTCTCAGCACCAACCAACCCGTGATTTATAGAGGTGGTGCATTTGTTGGGCTGACCTTGGTCATTTCTAAACAGCATTTATGTCTTCCACCATCTTGGTTTTTCGTGGTTTTAATGCACACATTGCATTGTGACGAAGGCACGGAGAGTCGAGCGTTGCAAGTTTTTTTGCGTGACTGTAGTCTGTGTGTGTCATGACTAGTAGGCTAATGCCCTCGCTGACTTTAAGAGGCTTTAGGGCTTGTAAATGGTAAACAGGCCCCAACATCTTAGAGTAAACAAATCAACATAAATGGCTTGGAGCAGAAACACATCAGGCCCTAATAAGACACAGAGTTTGACATTTTTGCGGGTCATCCCGTGCCAAGAGCTGTCCCAGATATCATGTATTGCACATGTAGACACACAGACAGACCCTAGTCAAAGATTTAAAAGAAAGGGTCCAATAAAAGGGAGGATACACACAACTACAATTACCACAAGTCTGTGACTTTGGCACAATCCTGGCTAGATGGAGGGTAATAATGGACACTTTCCCTTATACCATCTAACTGGGGGCAATAACACGCATTTTGGGGAAAATAGCTACTTCTCGGAAAGCACGACAACACCTCATTTTCCAGATTGTTTACCCATCAACCTGGGGAGAATTGAAGTATGTGGCCTGCTGTGTTTTTCTGTCTGGGAGTGCCAAATAGAGACCTTGTAGTAAGGGCAGAAATGTTGCAGGATCAGGTGCACAAGTTGTTTTATTTACAGGTGATGATGGTGGTCCACAGGTGCAATTAGTAATATACAGTACCAGTCCAAAGTTTGGACACACATACTCATTTTTTACTATTTTCTATGGTGTAGAATAATAGTGAAGACATCAAACTATGAAATAACACATATGGAATCATGTAGTAACCAAAAAAGTGTTAAACAAATCAAAAATATATTTTAGATTCTTCAAAGTAGCCACCCTTTGCCTTGATGACAGCTTTGCACACTCTTGGCATTCTCTCAACCAGCTTCACATGGAATGATTTTCCAACAGTCTTGAAGGAGTTCCTATATATTACATTTTTTACATTACATTTAAGTCATTTAGCAGATGCTCTTATCCAGAGCGACTTACAAATTGGTGCATTCACCTTATGATATCCAGTGGAACAACCACTTTACAATAGTGCATCTAAATCTTTTAAGGGGGGGGGGGGGGGGGGTTAGAAGGATTACTTTATCCTATCCTAGGTATTCCTTAAAGAGGTGGGGTTTCAGGTGTCTCCGGAAGGTGGTGATTGACTCCGCTGTCCTGGCGTCGTGAGGGAGCTTGTTCCACCATTGGGGTGCCAGAGCAGCGAACAGTTTTGACTGGGCTGAGCGGGAACTGTGCTTCCTCAGAGGTAGGGGGGCCAGCAGGCCAGAGGTGGATGAACGCAGTGCCCTTGTTTGGGTGTAGGGCCTGATCAGAGCCTGAAGGTATGGAGGTGCCGTTCCCTTCACAGCTCCGTAGGCAATCACCATGGTCTTGTAGCGGATGCGAGCTTCAACTGGAAGCCAGTGGAGAGAGCGGAGGAGCGGGGTGGCGTGAGAGAACTTGGGAAGGTTGAACACCAGACGGGCTGCGGCGTTCTGGATGAGTTGTAGGGGTTTAATGGCACAGGCAGGGAGCCCAGCCAACAGCGAGTTGCAGTAATCCAGACGGGAGATGACAAGTGCCTGGATTAGGACCTGCGCCGCTTCCTGTGTGAGGCAGGGTCGTACTCTGCGAATGTTGTAGAGCATGAACCTACAGGATCGGGTCGCCGCCTTGATGTTAGTGGAGAACGACAGGGTGTTGTCCAGGATCACGCCAAGGTTCTTAGCACTCTGGGAGGAGGACACAAGGGATATATATATATATATGCTTAGCACTTGTTGGCTGATTTTGCTATACTCTGCGGTCCAACTCTTCCCAAACCATTTTAGTTGGGTTGAGGTCGGGGGATTGTGGAGGCCAGGTCATCTGATGCAACACTCCATCACTCTCCTTCTTGGTCAAATAGCCCTTACAAAGCACCATCACACCTCCTCCTCCATGCTTCACGGTGGGAACCACACATGTGGAGATCATCCGTTCATAAATACTCCGCGTCTCACACAGACTCATTTGGACTCATCAGACCAAAGGACAGATTTCCACCGGTCTAAGGTCCATTGCTCGTGTTTCTTGGCCCAAGCAAGTCTATTCTGCCCGGATTTTGATGCCAACAAAGTCGCTACAGTCCCATTTGTTTTCATTGCTGCCTCGTTTGAATGCCGCGGTACGCAAAATGTGTACGGAACAGCGTCACATTAACTACCATTACAGGCCTACAGAGTACAGCACAGACACCCAGACCAGAGGACACTTGCTATTATCCCTAATCCACAATCTTGACAAATTAATAAGATTGATCATCCATTGGCGAAAAATCTCCTCCCCCCCCCCCCCCCCACCCTCCTGTAGAGAATGAATCTTCTGCTGAGGAGACTGTCTGTAGCCGTGTGTGTGTGTGTGTGTGTCTACCCTGTAACTCACTGAGACTGTCTGTAGCCGTGTGTGTGTGTGTCTACCCTGTAACTCACTGAGACTGTCTGCAGCTGTGTGTGTGTGTGTGTGTCTACCCTGTAACTCACTGAGACTGTCTGCAGCTGTGTGTGTGTGTGCGTGTCTACCCTGTAACTCACTGAGACTGTCTGCAGCCGTGTATGTGTGTGTCTACCCTGTAACTCACTGAGACTGTCTGCAGCCGTGTGTGTGTGTGTCTACCCTGTAACTCACTGAGACTGTCTGCAGCTGTGTGTGTGTGTGTGTGTCTACCCTGTAACTCACTGAGACTGTCTGCAGCTGTGTGTGTGTGTGCGTGTCTACCCTGTAACTCACTGAGACTGTCTGCAGCCGTGTGTGTGTGTGTCTACCCTGTAACTCACTGAGACTGTCTGCAGCTGTGTGTGTGTGTGTGTGTGTCTACCCTGTAACTCACTGAGACTGTCTGCAGCTGTGTGTGTGTGTGCGTGTCTACCCTGTAACTCACTGAGACTGTCTGCAGCCGTGTGTGTGTCTACCCTGTAACTCACTGAGACTGTCTGCAGCCGTGTGTGTGTGTGTGTCTACCCTGTACCTCAATGAGACTGTCTGCAGCCGTGTGTGTGTGTGTGTGTGTGTGTGTGTGTGTGTGTGTGTCTACCCTGTAACTCACTGAGACTGTCTGCAGCCGTGTGTGTGTGTGTGTGTGTGTGTGTGTGTGTGTGTGTGTGTGTCTACCCTGTAACTCACTGAGACTGTCTGCAGCCGTGTGTGTGTGTGTGTGTGTGTGTGTGTGTGTGTCTACCCTGTAACTCACTGAGACTGTCTGCAGCCGGTGTGTGTGTGTGTGTGTGTGGTGTGTGTGTCTACCCTGTAACTCACTGAGACTGTCTGCAGCCGTGTGTGTGTGTGTGTGTGTGTCTACCCTGTAACTCACTGAGACTGTCTGCAGCCGTGTGTGTGTGTCTACCCTGTAAATCAATGAGACTGTCTGCAGCCGTGTGTGTGTGTGTGTGTGTGTGTGGTGTGTCTACCCTGTAACTCACTGAGACTGTCTGCAGCCGTGTGTGTGTGTCTACCCTGTAACTCAATGAGACTGTCTGCAGCCGTGTGTGTGTGTGTGTGTGTGTGTGTGTGTGTCTACCCTGTAACTCACTGAGACTGTCTGCAGCCGTGTGTGTGTGTGTCTACCCTGTAACTCACTGAGACTGTCTGCAGCCGGTGTGTGTGTGTGTGTGTGTCTACCCTGTAACTCACTGAGACTGTCTGCAGCCGTGTGTGTGTGTCTACCCTGTAACTCACTGAGACTGTCTGCAGCCGTGTGTGTGTGTGTGTCTACCCTGTACCTCAATGAGACTGTCTGCAGCCGTGTGTGTGTGTGTGTGTGTGTGTGTCTACCCTGTAACTCACTGAGACTGTCTGCAGCCGTGTGTGTGTGTGTGTGTGTGTGTCTACCCTGTAACTCACTGAGACTGTCTGTAGCCGTGTGTGTGTGTGTGTGTGTGTGTCTACCCTGTAACTCACTGAGACTGTCTGCAGCCGTGTGTGTGTGTCTACCCTGTAACTCAATGAGACTGTCTGCAGCCGTGTGTGTGTGTGTGTGTGTGTGTGTGTGTGTGTGTCTACCCTGTAACTCACTGAGACTGTCTGCAGCCGTGTGTGTGTGTCTACCCTGTAACTCACTGAGACTGTCTGCAGCCGTGTGTGTGTGTGTGTCTACCCTGTAACTCACTGAGACTGTCTGCAGCTGTGTGTGTGTGTGTGTGTGTCTACCCTGTAACTCACTGAGACTGTCTGCAGCTGTGTGTGTGTGTGCGTGTCTACCCTGTAACTCACTGAGACTGTCTGCAGCCGTGTGTGTGTGTCTACCCTGTAACTCACTGAGACTGTCTGCAGCCGTGTGTGTGTGTGTGTCTACCCTGTACCTCAATGAGACTGTCTGCAGCCGTGTGTGTGTGTGTGTGTGTGTGTGTGTGTGTGTGTGTGTGTGTGTGTGTGTGTGTGTGTGTGTGTGTGTGTGTGTGTGTGTGTGTGTGTGTGTGTGTGTCTACCATGTAACTCACTGAGACTGCAGCCGTGTGTGTGTGTGTGTGTGTGTCTACCCTGTAACTCACTGAGACTGTCTGCAGCCGTGTGTGTGTGTGTGTGTCTACCCTGTAACTCACTGAGACTGTCTGCAGCCGTGTGTGTGTGTGTGTGTGTGTGTGTCTACCCTGTAACTCACTGAGACTGTCTGCAGCCGTGTGTGTGTCTACCCTGTAACTCAATGAGACTGTCTGCAGCCGTGTGTGTGTGTGTGTGTGTGTGTGTGTGTGTGTCTACCCTGTAACTCACTGAGACTGTCTGCAGCCGTGTGTGTGTGTGTGTGTGTCTACCCTGTAACTCACTGAGACTGTCTGCAGCCGTGTGTGTGTGTGTGTGTGTGTGTGTGTCTACCCTGTAACTCACTGAGACTGTCTGCAGCCGTGTGTGTGTGTGTCTACCCTGTAACTCACTGAGACTGTCTGTAGCCGTGTGTGTGTGTGTGTCTACCCTGTAACTCACTGAGACTGTCTGCAGCCGTGTGTGTGTGTGTGTGTGTGTGTGTGTGTGTCTACCCTGTAACTCACTGAGACTGTCTGCAGCCGTGTGTGTGTGTGTCTACCCTGTAACTCACTGAGACTGTCTGCAGCCGTGTGTGTGTGTGTGTGTGTGTCTACCCTGTAACTCACTGAGACTGTCTGCAGCCGTGTGTGTGTGTGTGTGTGTGTCTACCCTGTAACTCACTGAGACTGTCTGCAGCCGTGTGTGTGTGTGTGTCTACCCTGTAACTCACTGAGACTGTCTGCAGCCGTGTGTGTGTGTGTGTGTGTCTACCCTGTAACTCACTGAGACTGTCTGCAGCCGTGTGTGTGTGTGTGTGTGTGTGTGTGTGTGTGTGTGTGTGTGCGTCTACCCTGTAACTCACTGAGACTGTCTGCAGCCGTGTGTGTGTGTCTACCCTGTAACTCACTGAGACTGTCTGCAGCTGTGTGTGTGTGTGTGTCTACCCTGTAACTCACTGAGACTGTCTGCAGCCGTGTGTGTGTGTGTGTGTGTGTCTACCCTGTAACTCACTGAGACTGTCTGCAGCCGGTGTGTGTGTGTGTGTGTCTACCCTGTAACTCACTGAGACTGTCTGCAGCCGTGTGTGTGTGTGTGTGTGTGTCTACCCTGTAACTCACTGAGACTGTCTGCAGCCGTGTGTGTGTGTGTGTGTGTGTCTACCCTGTAACTCACTGAGACTGTCTGCAGCCGTGTGTGTGTGTGTGTGTGTGTGTGTGTGTGTGTGTGTGTGTGTGTCGTGTGCTGCTGTGTGTGTGTGTGTGTGTGTGTGTCTACCCTGTAACTCACTGAGACTGTCTGCAGCCGTGTGTGTGTGTGTCTACCCTGTAACTCACTGAGACTGTCTGCAGCCGTGTGTATGTGTGTGTGTGTGTGTGTGTGTCTACCCTGTAACTCACTGAGACTGTCTGTAGCCGTGTGTGTGTGTGTGTCTACCCTGTAACTCACTGAGACTGTCTGCAGCCGTGTGTGTGTGTGTGTGTGTGTGTGTGTGTGTGTGTGTGTGTGTGTGTGTGTGTGTGTGTGTGTCTACCCTGTAACTCACTGAGACTGTCTGCAGCCGTGTGTGTGTGTGTGTGTCTACCCTGTAACTCACTGAGACTGTCTGCAGCCGTGTGTGTGTGTGTGTGTGTGTGTGTGTGTCTACCCTGTAACTCACTGAGACTGTCTGCAGCCGTGTGTGTGTGTGTGTGTGTGTGTGTGTGTGTCTACCCTGTAACTCACTGAGACTGTCTGCAGCCGTGTGTGTGTGTGTGTGTGTCTACCCTGTAACTCACTGAGACTGTCTGCAGCCGTGTGTGAGTGTCTACCCTGTAACTCACTGAGACTGTCTGCAGCCGTGTGTGTGTGTGTGTGTGTGTGTGTGTGTGTGTGTGTGTGTGTGTGTGTGTGTGTGTGTGTGTGTGTGTGTGTGTGTGTCTACCCTGTAACTCACTGAGACTGTCTGCAGCCGTGTGTGTGTGTCTACCCTGTAACTCACTGAGACTGTCTGCAGCCGTGTGTGTGTGTGTGTGTGTGTGTGTGTGTGTGTGTGTGTCTACCCTGTAACTCACTGAGACTGTCTGCAGCTGTGTGTGTGTGTCTACCCTGTAACTCACTGAGACTGTCTGCAGCCGGTGTGTGTGTGTGTGTCTACCCTGTAACTCACTGAGACTGTCTGCAGCTGTGTGTGTGTGTGTGTGTGTCTACCCTGTAACTCACTGAGACTGTCTGTAGCCGTGTGTGTGTGTGTCTACCCTGTAACTCACTGAGACTGTCTGCAGCCGTGTGTGTGTGTGTGTGTGTGTGTGTCTACCCTGTAACTCACTGAGACTGTCTGCAGCCGTGTGTGTGTGTGTGTGTGTGTGTGTGTCTACCCTGTAACTCACTGAGACTGTCTGCAGCCGTGTGTGTGTGTGTGTGTGTGTGTGTGTGCTACCCTGTAACTCACTGAGACTGTCTGCAGCCGTGTGTGTGTGTGTGTGTGTGTGTGTGTCTACCCTGTAACTCACTGAGACTGTCTGCAGCCGTGTGTGTGTCTACCCTGTAACTCACTGAGACTGTCTGCAGCCGTGTGTGTGTGTGTGTGTGTGTGTGTGTGTGTGTGTGTGTGTGTGTGTGTGTGCTACCCTGTAACTCACTGAGACTGTCTGCAGCCGTGTGTGTGTGTGTGTGTGTGTGTGTGTGTGTGTGTGTGTGTGTGTGTGTGTGTGGTCTACCCTGTAACTCACTGAGACTGTCTGCAGCCGTGTGTGTGTGTGTGTGTGTGTGTGTGTGTGTGTGTGTGTCTACCCTGTAACTCACTGAGACTGTCTGCAGCCGTGTGTGTGTGTGTGTGTGTGTGTGTGTCTACCCTGTAACTCACTGAGACTGTCTGCAGCCGTGTGTGTGTGTGTGTGTGTCTACCCTGTAACTCACTGAGACTGTCTGCAGCCGTGTGTGTGTGTCTACCCTGTAACTCAATGAGACTGTCTGCAGCCGTGTGTGTGTGTGTGTGTGTGTGTGTGTGTCTACCCTGTAACTCACTGAGACTGTCTGCAGCCGTGTGTGTGTGTCTACCCTGTAACTCAATGAGACTGTCTGCAGCCGTGTGTGTGTGTGTGTGTGTGTGTGTGTGTCTACCCTGTAACTCACTGAGACTGTCTGCAGCCGTGTGTGTGTGTGTGTCTACCCTGTAACTCACTGAGACTGTCTGTAGCCGTGTGTGTGTGTGTGTGTCTACCCTGTAACTCACTGAGACTGTCTGCAGCCGTGTGTGTGTGTGTGTCTACCCTGTACCTCAATGAGACTGTCTGCAGCCGTGTGTGTGTGTGTGTGTGTGTGTGTGTGTCTACCCTGTAACTCACTGAGACTGTCTGCAGCCGTGTGTGTGTGTGTGTGTGTGTGTCTACCCTGTAACTCACTGAGACTGTCTGTAGCCGTGTGTGTGTGTGTGTGTGTGTGTCTACCCTGTAACTCACTGAGACTGTCTGCAGCCGTGTGTGTGTGTCTACCCTGTAACTCAATGAGACTGTCTGCAGCCGTGTGTGTGTGTGTGTGTGTGTGTGTGTGTGTGTCTACCCTGTAACTCACTGAGACTGTCTGCAGCCGTGTGTGTGTGTCTACCCTGTAACTCACTGAGACTGTCTGCAGCCGTGTGTGTGTGTGTGTCTACCCTGTAACTCACTGAGACTGTCTGCAGCTGTGTGTGTGTGTGTCTACCCTGTAACTCACTGAGACTGTCTGCAGCTGTGTGTGTGTGTGCGTGTCTACCCTGTAACTCACTGAGACTGTCTGCAGCCGTGTGTGTGTGTCTACCCTGTAACTCACTGAGACTGTCTGCAGCCGTGTGTGTGTGTGTGTCTACCCTGTACCTCAATGAGACTGTCTGCAGCCGTGTGTGTGTGTGTGTGTGTGTGTGTGTGTGTGTGTGTGTGTGTGTGTGTGTGTGTGTGTGTCTACCATGTAACTCACTGAGACTGCAGCCGTGTGTGTGTGTGTGTGTGTGTGTCTACCCTGTAACTCACTGAGACTGTCTGCAGCCGTGTGTGTGTGTCTACCCTGTAACTCAATGAGACTGTCTGCAGCCGTGTGTGTGTGTGTGTGTGTGTGTGTGTGTGTGTGTGTGTGTGTCTACCCTGTAACTCACTGAGACTGTCTGCAGCCGTGTGTGTGTGTGTGTGTGTCTACCCTGTAACTCACTGAGACTGTCTGCAGCCGTGTGTGTGTGTGTGTGTGTGTGTGTGTGTGTCTACCCTGTAACTCACTGAGACTGTCTGCAGCCGTGTGTGTGTGTGTCTACCCTGTAACTCACTGAGACTGTCTGTAGCCGGTGTGTGTGTGTGTGTCTACCCTGTAACTCACTGAGACTGTCTGCAGCCGTGTGTGTGTGTGTGTGTGTGTGTGTGTGTGTCTACCCTGTAACTCACTGAGACTGTCTGCAGCCGTGTGTGTGTGTGTCTACCCTGTAACTCACTGAGACTGTCTGCAGCCGTGTGTGTGTGTGTGTGTGTGTGTCTACCCTGTAACTCACTGAGACTGTCTGCAGCCGTGTGTGTGTGTGTGTGTGTGTCTACCCTGTAACTCACTGAGACTGTCTGCAGCCGTGTGTGTGTGTGTGTCTACCCTGTAACTCACTGAGACTGTCTGCAGCCGTGTGTGTGTGTGTGTGTGTGTGTCTACCCTGTAACTCACTGAGACTGTCTGCAGCCGTGTGTGTGTGTGTGTGTGTGTCTACCCTGTAACTCACTGAGACTGTCTGCAGCCGTGTGTGTGTGTGTGTCTACCCTGTAACTCACTGAGACTGTCTGCAGCCGTGTGTGTGTGTGTGTGTGTCTACCCTGTAACTCACTGAGACTGTCTGCAGCCGTGTGTGTGTGTGTGTCTACCCTGTAACTCACTGAGACTGTCTGCAGCCGTGTGTGTGTGTGTGTGTGTCTACCCTGTAACTCACTGAGACTGTCTGCAGCCGTGTGTGTGTGTGTGTGTGTGTGTGTGTGTGTGCGTGTCTACCCTGTAACTCACTGAGACTGTCTGCAGCCGTGTGTGTGTGTCTACCCTGTAACTCACTGAGACTGTCTGCAGCTGTGTGTGTGTGTGTGTCTACCCTGTACCTCACTGAGACTGTCTGCAGCCTGTGTGTGTGTGTGTGTGTCTACCCTGTAACTCACTGAGACTGTCTGCAGCCGTGTGTGTGTGTGTGTGTGTGTCTACCCTGTAACTCACTGAGACTGTCTGCAGCCGTGTGTGTGTGTCTACCCTGTAACTCACTGAGACTGTCTGCAGCCGTGTGTGTGTGTGTGTGTGTCTACCCTGTAACTCACTGAGACTGTCTGCAGCCGTGTGTGTGTGTGTGTGTGTGTGTGTGTGTGTGTGTGTGTGTGTGTGTGTGTGTGTGTGTGTGTGTGTCTACCCTGTAACTCACTGAGACTGTCTGCAGCCGTGTGTGTGTGTGTGTGTGTGTGTGTGTGTGTGTGTGTGTGTGTGTGTGTGTGTGTGTGTGTGACCCTGTAACTCACTGAGACTGTCTGCAGCCGTGTGTGTGTGTGTGTGTGTGTGTGTCTACCCTGTAACTCACTGAGACTGTCTGCAGCCGTGTGTGTGTGTGTCTACCCTGTAACTCACTGAGACTGTCTGCAGCCGTGTGTATGTGTGTGTGTGTGTGTGTGTGTGTCTACCCTGTAACTCACTGAGACTGTCTGTAGCCGTGTGTGTGTGTGTGTCTACCCTGTAACTCACTGAGACTGTCTGCAGCCGTGTGTGTGTGTGTGTGTGTGTGTGTGTGTGTGTGTGTGTGTGTGTGTGTGTGTGTGTGTGTGTGTGTGTCTACCCTGTAACTCACTGAGACTGTCTGCAGCCGTGTGTGTGTGTGTGTGTGTGTGTCTACCCTGTAACTCACTGAGACTGTCTGCAGCCGTGTGTGTGTGTGTGTGTGTGTGTGTGTGTCTACCCTGTAACTCACTGAGACTGTCTGCAGCCGTGTGTGTGTGTGTGTGTGTCTACCCTGTAACTCACTGAGACTGTCTGCAGCTGTGTGTGAGTGTCTACCCTGTAACTCACTGAGACTGTCTGCAGCCGTGTGTGTGTGTCTACCCTGTAACTCACTGAGACTGTCTGCAGCCGTGTGTGTGTGTGTGTGTGTGTGTGTGTGTGTGTGTGTGTGTGTGTGTGTCTACCCTGTAACTCACTGAGACTGTCTGCAGCCGTGTGTGTGTGTCTACCCTGTAACTCACTGAGACTGTCTGCAGCCGTGTGTGTGTGTGTGTGTGTGTGTGTGTGTGTGTGTGTGTGTGTGTGTGTGTGTCTACCCTGTAACTCACTGAGACTGTCTGCAGCTGTGTGTGTGTGTCTACCCTGTAACTCACTGAGACTGTCTGCAGCCGTGTGTGTGTGTGTGTGTCTACCCTGTAACTCACTGAGACTGTCTGTAGCCGTGTGTGTGTGTGTCTACCCTGTAACTCACTGAGACTGTCTGCAGCCGGTGTGTGTGTGTGTGTGTGTGTCTACCCTGTAACTCACTGAGACTGTCTGCAGCCGGTGTGTGTGTGTGTGTGTGTGTGTCTACCCTGTAACTCACTGAGACTGTCTGCAGCCGTGTGTGTGTGTGTGTGTGTGTGTGTGTGTGTGTGTGTGTGTGTGTGTGTGTGTGTGTGTGTGTGTGTGTGTGTGTGTGTGGTGTGTGTGTGTGTGTGTGTGTGTGTGTGTCTACCCTGTAACTCACTGAGACTGTCTGCAGCCGTGTGTGTGTGTGTGTGTGTGTGTCTACCCTGTAACTCACTGAGACTGTCTGTAGCCGTGTGTGTGTGTGTGTGTGTGTGTCTACCCTGTAACTCACTGAGACTGTCTGCAGCCGGTGTGTGTGTCTACCCTGTAACTCACTGAGACTGTCTGCAGCCGTGTGTGTGTGTGTGTGTGTCTACCCTGTAACTCACTGAGACTGTCTGCAGCCGTGTGTGTGTGTCTACCCTGTAACTCACTGAGACTGTCTGCAGCCGTGTGTGTGTGTGTGTGTGTGTGTGTGTGTCTACCCTGTAACTCACTGAGACTGTCTGCAGCCGTGTGTGTGTGTCTACCCTGTAACTCACTGAGACTGTCTGCAGCCGTGTGTGTGTGTGTGTGTGTGTGTGTCTACCCTGTAACTCACTGAGACTGTCTGCAGCCGTGTGTGTGTGTGTCTACCCTGTAACTCACTGAGACTGTCTGCAGCCGTGTGTGTGTGTGTGTCTACCCTGTAACTCACTGAGACTGTCTGCAGCCGTGTGTGTGTGTGTGTGTGTGTGTGTGTCTACCCTGTAACTCACTGAGACTGTCTGCAGCCGTGTGTGTGTGTGTCTACCCTGTAACTCACTGAGACTGTCTGCAGCCGTGTGTGTGTGTGTGTGTGTGTCTACCCTGTAACTCACTGAGACTGTCTGCAGCCGTGTGTGTGTGTGTGTGTGTGTCTACCCTGTAACTCACTGAGACTGTCTGCAGCCGTGTGTGTGTGTGTGTCTACCCTGTAACTCACTGAGACTGTCTGCAGCCGTGTGTGTGTGTGTGTGTGTGTGTCTACCCTGTAACTCACTGAGACTGTCTGCAGCCGTGTGTGTGTGTGTGTGTGTGTCTACCCTGTAACTCACTGAGACTGTCTGCAGCCGGTGTGTGTGTGTGTGTGTCTACCCTGTAACTCACTGAGACTGTCTGCAGCCGTGTGTGTGTGTGTGTGTGTCTACCCTGTAACTCACTGAGACTGTCTGCAGCCGTGTGTGTGTGTGTGTCTACCCTGTAACTCACTGAGACTGTCTGCAGCCGTGTGTGTGTGTGTGTGTGTCTACCCTGTAACTCACTGAGACTGTCTGCAGCCGTGTGTGTGTGTGTGTGTGTGTGTGTGTGTGTGTGTGTGTGTCTACCCTGTAACTCACTGAGACTGTCTGCAGCCGTGTGTGTGTGTGTGTGTGTGTGTCTACCCTGTAAC
>NC_138314.1:39007500-39017500 GCF_965601325.2 Salmo salar
TGTGTGTGTGTGTGTGTGTGTGTGTGTGTGTGTGTGTGTGTGTGTGTGTGTGTGTGTGTGTGTGTCTACCCTGTAACTCACTGAGACTGTCTGCAGCCGTGTGTGTGTGTGTGTGTGTGTGTGTGTGTGTGTGTGTGTGTGTGTGTGTGTGTGTGTGTGTGTGTGTGTGTGTGTGTGTGTGTGTGTGTACCCTGTAACTCACTGAGACTGTCTGCAGCCGTGTGTGTGTGTGTGTGTGTGTCTACCCTGTAACTCACTGAGACTGTCTGCAGCCGTGTGTGTGTGTGTCTACCCTGTAACTCACTGAGACTGTCTGCAGCCGTGTGTAGTGTGTGTGTGTGTGTGTGTGTGTGTCTACCCTGTAACTCACTGAGACTGTCTGTAGCCGTGTGTGTGTGTGTGTCTACCCTGTAACTCACTGAGACTGTCTGCAGCCGTGTGTGTGTGTGTGTGTGTGTGTGTGTGTGTGTGTGTGTGTGTGTGTGTGTGTGTGTGTGTGTGTGTGTGTGTGTGTCTACCCTGTAACTCACTGAGACTGTCTGCAGCCGTGTGTGTGTGTGTGTGTGTGTGTGTCTACCCTGTAACTCACTGAGACTGTCTGCAGCCGTGTGTGTGTGTGTGTGTGTGTGTGTGTGTGTCTACCCTGTAACTCACTGAGACTGTCTGCAGCCGTGTGTGTGTGTGTGTGTGTCTACCCTGTAACTCACTGAGACTGTCTGCAGCTGTGTGTGTGTGTGTCTACCCTGTAACTCACTGAGACTGTCTGTAGCCGTGTGTGTGTGTGTGTGTGTGTCTACCCTGTAACTCACTGAGACTGTCTGTAGCCGTGTGTGTGTGTGTGTGTGTGTGTCTACCCTGTAACTCACTGAGACTGTCTGCAGCCGTGTGTGTGTGTGTGTGTGTGTGTGTGTGTGTCTACCCTGTAACTCACTGAGACTGTCTGTAGCCGTGTGTGTGTGTGTGTGTGTGTCTACCCTGTAACTCACTGAGACTGTCTGCAGCCGTGTGTGAGTGTCTACCCTGTAACTCACTGAGACTGTCTGCAGCCGTGTGTGTGTGTGTGTGTGTGTGTGTGTGTGTGTGTGTGTGTGTGTGTGTGTGTGTGTGTGTGTGTGTGTGTGTGTCTACCCTGTAACTCACTGAGACTGTCTGCAGCCGTGTGTGTGTGTCTACCCTGTAACTCACTGAGACTGTCTGCAGCCGTGTGTGTGTGTGTGTGTGTGTGTGTGTGTGTGTGTGTGTGTCTACCCTGTAACTCTCTGAGACTGTCTGCAGCTGTGTGTGTGTGTCTACCCTGTAACTCACTGAGACTGTCTGCAGCCGTGTGTGTGTGTGTGTGTCTACCCTGTAACTCACTGAGACTGTCTGTAGCCGTGTGTGTGTGTGTCTACCCTGTAACTCACTGAGACTGTCTGCAGCCGTGTGTGTGTGTGTGTGTGTGTCTACCCTGTAACTCACTGAGACTGTCTGCAGCCGTGTGTGTGTGTGTGTGTGTGTGTGTGTCTACCCTGTAACTCACTGAGACTGTCTGCAGCCGTGTGTGTGTGTGTGTGTGTGTGTGTGTGTGTGTGTGTGTGTGTGTGTGTGTGTGTGTGTGTGTGTGTGTGTGTGTCTACCCTGTAACTCACTGAGACTGTCTGCAGCCGTGTGTGTGTGTGTGTGTGTGTGTCTACCCTGTAACTCACTGAGACTGTCTGCAGCCGTGTGTGTGTGTGTGTGTGTGTGTGTGTGTGTGTGTGTGTGTGTGTGTGTGTGTGTGTGTGTGTGTGTGTCTACCCTGTAACTCACTGAGACTGTCTGCAGCCGTGTGTGTGTGTCTACCCTGTAACTCACTGAGACTGTCTGCAGCCGTGTGTGTGTGTGTGTGTGTCTACCCTGTAACTCACTGAGACTGTCTGCAGCCGTGTGTGTGTGTGTGTGTGTGTGTGTGTGTGTGTCTACCCTGTAACTCACTGAGACTGTCTGCAGCCGTGTGTGTGTGTGTGTGTGTGTGTGTGTGTCTACCCTGTAACTCACTGAGACTGTCTGCAGCCGTGTGTGTGTGTGTGTGTGTCTACCCTGTAACTCACTGAGACTGTCTGCAGCCGTGGTGTGTGTGTCTACCCTGTAACTCAATGAGACTGTCTGCAGCCGTGTGTGTGTGTGTGTGTGTGTGTGTGTGTCTACCCTGTAACTCACTGAGACTGTCTGCAGCCGTGTGTGTGTGTCTACCCTGTAACTCAATGAGACTGTCTGCAGCCGTGTGTGTGTGTGTGTGTGTGTGTGTCTACCCTGTAACTCACTGAGACTGTCTGCAGCCGTGTGTGTGTGTGTCTACCCTGTAACTCACTGAGACTGTCTGCAGCCGTGTGTGTGTGTGTGTGTGTGTCTACCCTGTAACTCACTGAGACTGTCTGCAGCCGTGTGTGTGTGTCTACCCTGTAACTCACTGAGACTGTCTGCAGCCGTGTGTGTGTGTGTGTCTACCCTGTACCTCACTGAGACTGTCTGCAGCCGTGTGTGTGTGTGTGTGTGTGTGTGTCTACCCTGTAACTCACTGAGACTGTCTGCAGCCGTGTGTGTGTGTGTGTGTGTGTCTACCCTGTAACTCACTGAGACTGTCTGTAGCCGTGTGTGTGTGTGTGTGTGTGTGTCTACCCTGTAACTCACTGAGACTGTCTGCAGCCGTGTGTGTGTGTCTACCCTGTAACTCACTGAGACTGTCTGCAGCCGTGTGTGTGTGTGTGTCTACCCTGTACCTCAATGAGACTGTCTGCAGCCGTGTGTGTGTGTGTGTGTGTGTGTGTGTGTGTGTGTGTGTGTGTGTGTGTGTGTGTGTGTGTGTGTGTGTGTGTGTCTACCATGTAACTCACTGAGACTGCAGCCGTGTGTGTGTGTGTGTGTGTGTGTGTCTACCCTGTAACTCACTGAGACTGTCTGCAGCCGTGTGTGTGTGTGTGTGTCTACCCTGTAACTCACTGAGACTGTCTGCAGCCGGTGTGTGTGTGTGTGTGTGTGTGTGTGTGTCTACCCTGTAACTCACTGAGACTGTCTGCAGCCGTGTGGTGTGTCTACCCTGTAACTCAATGAGACTGTCTGCAGCCGTGTGTGTGTGTGTGTGTGTGTGTGTGTGTGTGTGTCTACCCTGTAACTCACTGAGACTGTCTGCAGCCGTGTGTGTGTGTGTGTGTGTCTACCCTGTAACTCACTGAGACTGTCTGCAGCCGTGTGTGTGTGTGTGTGTGTGTGTGTGTCTACCCTGTAACTCACTGAGACTGTCTGCAGCCGTGTGTGTGTGTGTCTACCCTGTAACTCACTGAGACTGTCTGTAGCCGTGTGTGTGTGTGTGTCTACCCTGTAACTCACTGAGACTGTCTGCAGCCTGTGTGTGTGTGTGTGTGTGTGTGTGTGTGTCTACCCTGTAACTCACTGAGACTGTCTGCAGCCGTGTGTGTGTGTGTCTACCCTGTAACTCACTGAGACTGTCTGCAGCCGTGTGTGTGTGTGTGTGTGTGTGTCTACCCTGTAACTCACTGAGACTGTCTGCAGCCTGTGTGTGTGTGTGTGTGTGTGTGTGTGTGTGTGTGTGTGTGTGTGTGTGTGTCTACCCTGTAACTCACTGAGACTGTCTGCAGCCGTGTGTGTGTCTACCCTGTAACTCACTGAGACTGTCTGCAGCCGTGTGTGTGTGTGTGTGTGTCTACCCTGTAACTCACTGAGACTGTCTGCAGCCGTGTGTGTGTGTGTGTGTGTGTGTGTGTGTGTGCTACCCTGTAACTCACTGAGACTGTCTGCAGCCGTGTGTGTGTGTGTGTGTGTGTGTGTGTCTACCCTGTAACTCACTGAGACTGTCTGCAGCCGTGTGTGTGTGTGTGTGTGTCTACCCTGTAACTCACTGAGACTGTCTGCAGCCGTGTGTGTGTGTGCCTACCCTGTAACTCAATGAGACTGTCTGCAGCCGTGTGTGTGTGTGTGTGTGTGTGTGTGTCTACCCTGTAACTCACTGAGACTGTCTGCAGCCGTGTGTGTGTGTCTACCCTGTAACTCAATGAGACTGTCTGCAGCCGTGTGTGTGTGTGTGTGTGTGTGTGTCTACCCTGTAACTCACTGAGACTGTCTGCAGCCGTGTGTGTGTGTGTCTACCCTGTAACTCACTGAGACTGTCTGCAGCCGTGTGTGTGTGTGTGTGTGTGTCTACCCTGTAACTCACTGAGACTGTCTGCAGCCGTGTGTGTGTGTCTACCCTGTAACTCACTGAGACTGTCTGCAGCCGTGTGTGTGTGTGTGTCTACCCTGTACCTCAATGAGACTGTCTGCAGCCGTGTGTGTGTGTGTGGTGTGTGTGTGTCTACCCTGTAACTCACTGAGACTGTCTGCAGCCGTGTGTGTGTGTGTGTGTGTCTACCCTGTAACTCACTGAGACTGTCTGTAGCCGTGTGTGTGTGTGTGTGTGTGTGTCTACCCTGTAACTCACTGAGACTGTCTGCAGCCGTGTGTGTGTGTCTACCCTGTAACTCACTGAGACTGTCTGCAGCCGTGTGTGTGTGTGTGTCTACCCTGTACCTCAATGAGACTGTCTGCAGCCGTGTGTGTGTGTGTGTGTGTGTGTGTGTGTGTGTGTGTGTGTGTGTGTGTGTGTGTGTGTGTGTGTGTGTGTGTCTACCATGTAACTCACTGAGACTGCAGCCGTGTGTGTGTGTGTGTGTGTGTCTACCCTGTAACTCACTGAGACTGTCTGCAGCCGTGTGTGTGTGTGTGTGTCTACCCTGTAACTCACTGAGACTGTCTGCAGCCGTGTGTGTGTGTGTGTGTGTGTGTGTGTGTGTGTGTGTGTCTACCCTGTAACTCACTGAGACTGTCTGCAGCCGTGTGTGTGTCTACCCTGTAACTCAATGAGACTGTCTGCAGCCGGTGTGTGTGTGTGTGTGTGTGTGTGTGTGTGTGTGTGTCTACCCTGTAACTCACTGAGACTGTCTGCAGCCGTGTGTGTGTGTGTGTGTGTCTACCCTGTAACTCACTGAGACTGTCTGCAGCCGTGTGTGTGTGTGTGTGTGTGTGTGTGTCTACCCTGTAACTCACTGAGACTGTCTGCAGCCGTGTGTGTGTGTGTCTACCCTGTAACTCACTGAGACTGTCTGTAGCCGTGTGTGTGTGTGTGTCTACCCTGTAACTCACTGAGACTGTCTGCAGCCGTGTGTGTGTGTGTGTGTGTGTGTGTGTGTGTCTACCCTGTAACTCACTGAGACTGTCTGCAGCCGTGTGTGTGTGTCTACCCTGTAACTCACTGAGACTGTCTGCAGCCGTGTGTGTGTGTGTGTGTGTGTGTGTCTACCCTGTAACTCACTGAGACTGTCTGCAGCCGTGTGTGTGTGTGTGTGTGTGTCTACCCTGTAACTCACTGAGACTGTCTGCAGCCGTGTGTGTGTGTGTGTCTACCCTGTAACTCACTGAGACTGTCTGCAGCCGTGTGTGTGTGTGTGTGTGTGTGTGTCTACCCTGTAACTCACTGAGACTGTCTGCAGCCGTGTGTGTGTGTGTGTGTGTGTCTACCCTGTAACTCACTGAGACTGTCTGCAGCCGGTGTGTGTGTGTCTACCCTGTAACTCACTGAGACTGTCTGCAGCCGTGTGTGTGTGTGTGTCTACCCTGTAACTCACTGAGACTGTCTGCAGCCGTGTGTGTGTGTGTGTGTGTCTACCCTGTAACTCACTGAGACTGTCTGCAGCCGTGTGTGTGTGTGTGTCTACCCTGTAACTCACTGAGACTGTCTGCAGCCGTGTGTGTGTGTCTGTGTGTCTACCCTGTAACTCACTGAGACTGTCTGCAGCCGTGTGTGTGTGTGTGTGTGTGTGTGTGTGTGTGTGTGTGTGTGCGTGTCTACCCTGTAACTCACTGAGACTGGCTGCAGCCGTGTGTGTGTGTCTACCCTGTAACTCACTGAGACTGTCTGCAGCTGTGTGTGTGTGTGTGTCTACCCTGTACCTCAATGAGACTGTCTGCAGCCGTGTGTGTGTGTGTGTGTGTCTACCCTGTAACTCACTGAGACTGTCTGCAGCCGTGTGTGTGTGTGTGTGTGTGTCTACCCTGTAACTCACTGAGACTGTCTGCAGCCGTGTGTGTGTGTCTACCCTGTAACTCACTGAGACTGTCTGCAGCCGTGTGTGTGTGTGTGTGTGTCTACCCTGTAACTCACTGAGACTGTCTGCAGCCGTGTGTGTGTGTGTGTGTGTGTGTGTGTGTGTGTGTGTGTGTGTGTGTGTGTGTGTCTACCCTGTAACTCACTGAGACTGTCTGCAGCCGTGTGTGTGTGTGTGTGTGTGTGTGTGTGTGTGTGTGTGTGTGTGTGTGTGTGTGTGTGTGTGTGTGTGTGTGTGTACCCTGTAACTCACTGAGACTGTCTGCAGCCGTGTGTGTGTGTGTGTGTGTGTGTGTGTCTACCCTGTAACTCACTGAGACTGTCTGCAGCCGTGTGTATGTGTGTGTGTGTGTGTGTGTGTGTCTACCCTGTAACTCACTGAGACTGTCTGTAGCCGTGTGTGTGTGTGTGTCTACCCTGTAACTCACTGAGACTGTCTGCAGCCGTGTGTGTGTGTGTGTGTGTGTGTGTGTGTGTGTGTGTGTCTACCCTGTAACTCACTGAGACTGTCTGCAGCCGTGTGTGTGTGTGTGTGTGTCTACCCTGTAACTCACTGAGACTGTCTGCAGCCGTGTGTGTGTGTGTGTGTGTGTCTACCCTGTAACTCACTGAGACTGTCTGCAGCCGTGTGTGTGTGTGTGTGTGTCTACCCTGTAACTCACTGAGACTGTCTGCACCTGTGTGTGAGTGTCTACCCTGTAACTCACTGAGACTGTCTGCAGCCGTGTGTGAGTGTCTACCCTGTAACTCACTGAGACTGTCTGCAGCCGTGTGTGTGTGTGTGTGTGTGTGTGTGTGTGTGTGTGTGTGTGTGTGTGTGTGTGTGTGTGTGTGTGTGTGTGTGTCTACCCTGTAACTCACTGAGACTGTCTGCAGCCGTGTGTGTGTGTCTACCCTGTAACTCACTGAGACTGTCTGCAGCCGTGTGTGTGTGTGTGTGTGTGTGTGTGTGTGTGTGTGTGTGTGTGTGTGTGTGTGTGTGTGTGTGTGTGTGTGTGTGTGTGTGTGTGTCTACCCTGTAACTCACTGAGACTGTCTGCAGCTGTGTGTGTGTGTCTACCCTGTAACTCACTGAGACTGTCTGCAGCCGTGTGTGTGTGTGTGTGTCTACCCTGTAACTCACTGAGACTGTCTGTAGCCGTGTGTGTGTGTGTCTACCCTGTAACTCACTGAGACTGTCTGCAGCCGTGTGTGTGTGTGTGTGTGTGTCTACCCTGTAACTCACTGAGACTGTCTGCAGCCGTGTGGTGTGTGTCTACCCTGTAACTCACTGAGACTGTCTGCAGCCGTGTGTGTGTGTGTGTGTGTGTGTGTGTGTGTGTGTGTGTGTGTGTGTGTGTGTGTGTGTGTGTCTACCCTGTAACTCACTGAGACTGTCTGCAGCCGTGTGTGTGTGTGTGTGTGTGTGTCTACCCTGTAACTCACTGAGACTGTCTGTAGCCGTGTGTGTGTGTGTGTGTGTGTGTCTACCCTGTAACTCACTGAGACTGTCTGCAGCCGTGTGTGTGTGTCTACCCTGTAACTCAATGAGACTGTCTGCAGCCGTGTGTGTGTGTGTGTGTGTGTGTGTGTGTGTGTGTGTGTGTCTACCCTGTAACTCACTGAGACTGTCTGCAGCCGTGTGTGTGTGTCTACCCTGTAACTCACTGAGACTGTCTGCAGCCGTGTGTGTGTGTGTGTCTACCCTGTAACTCACTGAGACTGTCTGCAGCTGTGTGTGTGTGTGTGTGTGTGTGTGTCTACCCTGTAACTCACTGAGACTGTCTGCAGCCGTGTGTGTGTGTCTACCCTGTAACTCACTGAGACTGTCTGCAGCCGTGTGTGTGTGTGTGTCTACCCTGTACCTCAATGAGACTGTCTGCAGCCGTGTGTGTGTGTGTGTGTGTGTGTGTGGTGTGTGTGTGTGTGTGTGTGTGTGTGTGTGTGTGTGTGTGTGTGTGTGTCTACCATGTAACTCACTGAGACTGCAGCCGTGTGTGTGTGTGTGTGTGTGTCTACCCTGTAACTCACTGAGACTGTCTGCAGCCGTGTGTGTGTGTGTGTGTCTACCCTGTAACTCACTGAGACTGTCTGCAGCCGTGTGTGTGTGTGTGTGTGTGTGTGTGTCTACCCTGTAACTCACTGAGACTGTCTGCAGCCGTGTGTGTGTGTGTGTGTGTGTGTGTGTCTACCCTGTAACTCACTGAGACTGTCTGCAGCCGTGTGTGTGTGTCTACCCTGTAACTCACTGAGACTGTCTGTAGCCGTGTGTGTGTGTGTGTCTACCCTGTAACTCACTGAGACTGTCTGCAGCCGTGTGTGTGTGTGTGTCTACCCTGTAACTCACTGAGACTGTCTGTAGCCGTGTGTGTGTGTGTGTCTACCCTGTAACTCACTGAGACTGTCTGCAGCCGTGTGTGTGTGTGTGTGTGTGTGTGTGTGTCTACCCTGTAACTCACTGAGACTGTCTGTAGCCGTGTGTGTGTGTGTGTCTACCCTGTAACTCACTGAGACTGTCTGCAGCCGTGTGTGTGTGTGTGTGTGTGTGTGTGTGTCTACCCTGTAACTCACTGAGACTGTCCGCAGCCGTGTGTGTGTGTGTCTACCCTGTAACTCACTGAGACTGTCTGCAGCCGTGTGTGTGTGTGTGTGTGTGTGTCTACCCTGTAACTCACTGAGACTGTCTGCAGCCGTGTGTGTGTGTGTGTGTGTGTCTACCCTGTAACTCACTGAGACTGTCTGCAGCCGTGTGTGTGTGTGTGTCTACCCTGTAACTCACTGAGACTGTCTGCAGCCGTGTGTGTGTGTGTGTGTGTGTGTCTACCCTGTAACTCACTGAGACTGTCTGCAGCCGTGTGTGTGTGTGTGTGTGTGTCTACCCTGTAACTCACTGAGACTGTCTGCAGCCGTGTGTGTGTGTGTGTCTACCCTGTAACTCACTGAGACTGTCTGCAGCCGTGTGTGTGTGTGTGTGTGTCTACCCTGTAACTCACTGAGACTGTCTGCAGCCGTGTGTGTGTGTGTGTCTACCCTGTAACTCACTGAGACTGTCTGCAGCCGTGTGTGTGTGTGTGTGTGTCTACCCTGTAACTCACTGAGACTGTCTGCAGCCGTGTGTGTGTGTGTGTGTGTGTGTGTGTGTGTGCATGTCTACCCTGTAACTCACTGAGACTGTCTGCAGCCGTGTGTGTGTGTCTACCCTGTAACTCACTGAGACTGTCTGCAGCTGTGTGTGTGTGTGTGTGTGTGTGTGTGTCTACCCTGTACCTCAATGAGACTGTCTGCAGCCGTGTGTGTGTGTGTGTGTGTCTACCCTGTAACTCACTGAGACTGTCTGCAGCCGTGTGTGTGTGTGTGTGTGTGTCTACCCTGTAACTCACTGAGACTGTCTGCAGCCGTGTGTGTGTGTGTGTACCCTGTAACTCACTGAGACTGTCTGCAGCCGTGTGTGTGTGTGTGTGTGTGTGTGTGTGTGTGTCTACCCTGTAACTCACTGAGACTGTCTGTAGCCGTGTGTGTGTGTGTGTGTGTGTGTGTGTGTGTGTGTGTGTGTGTGTGTGTGTGTGTGTGTGTGTGTGTGTGTGTGTGTGTGTGTGTGTGTGTGTGTGTGTGTGTGTGTGTGTGTGTGTGTGTGTGTCTACCCTGTAACTCACTGAGACTGTCTGTAGCCGTGTGTGTGTGTGTGTCTACCCTGTAACTCACTGAGACTGTCTGCAGCCGTGTGTGTGTGTGTGTGTGTGTGTGTGTGTGTGTGTGTGTGTGTGTGTGTGTGTGTGTCTACCCTGTAACTCACTGAGACTGTCTGCAGCCGTGTGTGTGTGTGTGTGTCTACCCTGTAACTCACTGAGACTGTCTGCAGCCGTGTGTGTGTGTGTGTGTCTACCCTGTAACTCACTGAGACTGTCT
>NC_138314.1:39025000-39027500 GCF_965601325.2 Salmo salar
ACTGAGACTGTCTGCAGCCGTGTGTGTGTGTGTGTGTGTCTACCCTGTAACTCACTGAGACTGTCTGCAGCCGTGTGTGTGTGTCTACCCTGTAACTCACTGAGACTGTCTGCAGCCGTGTGTGTGTGTGTGTGTGTGTGTGTGCTACCCTGTAACTCACTGAGACTGTCTGCAGCCGTGTGTGTGTGTCTACCCTGTAACTCAATGAGACTGTCTGCAGCCGTGTGTGTGTGTGTGTGTGTGTGTGTGTCTACCCTGTAACTCACTGAGACTGTCTGCAGCCGTGTGTGTGTGTGTCTACCCTGTAACTCACTGAGACTGTCTGCAGCCGTGTGTGTGTGTGTGTGTGTGTCTACCCTGTAACTCACTGAGACTGTCTGCAGCCGTGTGTGTGTGTGTGCTACCCTGTAACTCACTGAGACTGTCTGCAGCCGTGTGTGTGTGTGTGTCTACCCTGTAACTCACTGAGACTGTCTGCAGCCGTGTGTGTGTGTGTGTGTGTGTGTGTGCTACCCTGTAACTCACTGAGACTGTCTGCAGCCGTGTGTGTGTGTGTGTGTGTCTACCCTGTAACTCACTGAGACTGTCTGTAGCCGTGTGTGTGTGTGTGTGTGTGTGTCTACCCTGTAACTCACTGAGACTGTCTGCAGCCGTGTGTGTGTGTCTACCCTGTAACTCACTGAGACTGTCTGCAGCCTGTGTGTGTGTGTGTGTCTACCCTGTACCTCACTGAGACTGTCTGCAGCCGTGTGTGTGTGTGTGTGTGTGTGTGTGTGTGTGTGTGTGTGTGTGTGTGTGTGTGTGTGTGTGTGTGTGTGTGTGTGTCTACCATGTAACTCACTGAGACTGTCTGCAGCCGTGTGTGTGTGTGTGTGTGTGTCTACCCTGTAACTCACTGAGACTGTCTGCAGCCGTGTGTGTGTGTGTGTGTCTACCCTGTAACTCACTGAGACTGTCTGCAGCCGTGTGTGTGTGTGTGTGTGTGTGTGTGTGTGTGTGTGTGTGTCTACCCTGTAACTCACTGAGACTGTCTGCAGCCGTGTGTGTGTCTACCCTGTAACTCAATGAGACTGTCTGCAGCCGTGTGTGTGTGTGTGTGTGTGTGTGTGTGTGTGTGTCTACCCTGTAACTCACTGAGACTGTCTGCAGCCGTGTGTGTGTGTGTGTGTGTCTACCCTGTAACTCACTGAGACTGTCTGCAGCCGTGTGTGTGTGTGTGTGTGTGTGTGTGTCTACCCTGTAACTCACTGAGACTGTCTGCAGCCGTGTGTGTGTGTGTCTACCCTGTAACTCACTGAGACTGTCTGTAGCCGTGTGTGTGTGTGTGTCTACCCTGTAACTCACTGAGACTGTCTGCAGCCGTGTGTGTGTGTGTGTGTGTGTGTGTGTGTCTACCCTGTAACTCACTGAGACTGTCTGCAGCCGTGTGTGTGTGTGTCTACCCTGTAACTCACTGAGACTGTCTGCAGCCGTGTGTGTGTGTGTGTGTGTGTGTCTACCCTGTAACTCACTGAGACTGTCTGCAGCCGTGTGTGTGTGTGTGTGTGTGTCTACCCTGTAACTCACTGAGACTGTCTGCAGCCGTGTGTGTGTGTGTGTCTACCCTGTAACTCACTGAGACTGTCTGCAGCCGTGTGTGTGTGTGTGTGTGTGTGTGTCTACCCTGTAACTCACTGAGACTGTCTGCAGCCGTGTGTGTGTGTGTGTGTGTGTCTACCCTGTAACTCACTGAGACTGTCTGCAGCCGTGTGTGTGTGTCTACCCTGTAACTCACTGAGACTGTCTGCAGCCGTGTGTGTGTGTGTGTCTACCCTGTAACTCACTGAGACTGTCTGCAGCCGTGTGTGTGTGTGTGTGTGTCTACCCTGTAACTCACTGAGACTGTCTGCAGCCGTGTGTGTGTGTGTGTCTACCCTGTAACTCACTGAGACTGTCTGCAGCCGTGTGTGTGTGTCTGTGTGTCTACCCTGTAACTCACTGAGACTGTCTGCAGCCGTGTGTGTGTGTGTGTGTGTGTGTGTGTGTGTGTGTGTGTGCGTGTCTACCCTGTAACTCACTGAGACTGGCTGCAGCCGTGTGTGTGTGTCTACCCTGTAACTCACTGAGACTGTCTGCAGCTGTGTGTGTGTGTGTGTCTACCCTGTACCTCACTGAGACTGTCTGCAGCCGTGTGTGTGTGTGTGTGTGTCTACCCTGTAACTCACTGAGACTGTCTGCAGCCGTGTGTGTGTGTGTGTGTGTGTCTACCCTGTAACTCACTGAGACTGTCTGCAGCCGTGTGTGTGTGTGTCTACCCTGTAACTCACTGAGACTGTCTGCAGCCGTGTGTGTGTGTGTGTGTGTCTACCCTGTAACTCACTGAGACTGTCTGCAGCCGTGTGTGTGTGTGTGTGTGTGTGTGTGTGTGTGTGTGTGTGTGTGTGTGGTGTCTACCCTGTAACTCACTGAGACTGTCTGCAGCCGTGTGTGTGTGTGTGTGTGTGTGTGTGTGTGTGTGTGT
>NC_138314.1:39032500-39040000 GCF_965601325.2 Salmo salar
CTGCAGCCGTGTGTGTGTGTGTGTGTGTGTCTACCCTGTAACTCACTGAGACTGTCTGCAGCCGTGTGTGTGTGTGTGTGTGTGTGTGTGTGTGTGTCTACCCTGTAACTCACTGAGACTGTCTGCAGCCGTGTGTGTGTGTGTGTGTCGTGTGTGTGTGTGTGTGTGTGTGTGTGTGTGTCTACCCTGTAACTCACTGAGACTGTCTGCAGCCGTGTGTGTGTGTGTGTGTGTGTGTGTGTGTGTGTGTGTACCCTGTAACTCACTGAGACTGTCTGCAGCCGTGTGTGTGTGTCTACCATGTAACTCACTGAGACTGTCTGCAGCCGTGTGTGTGTGTGTGTGTGTACCCTGTAACTCACTGAGACTGTCTGCAGCCCTGTGTGTGTGTGTGTGTGTGTGTGTGTGTGTGTGTGTGTGTGTGTGTGTGTGTGTGTGTGTGTGTGTGTGTGTGTGTGTGTGTGTGTGTGTGTGTGTCTACCCTGTAACTCACTGAGACTGTCTGCAGCCGTGTGTGTGTGTGTGTGTGTGTGTGTGTGTCTACCCTGTAACTCACTGAGACTGTCTGCAGCCGTGTGTGTGTGTGTGTCTACCCTGTAACTCACTGAGACTGTCTGCAGCCGTGTGTGTGTGTGTGTCTACCCTGTAACTCACTGAGACTGTCTGCAGCTGTGTGTGTGTGTGTGAGTGTGTGTCTACCCTGTAACTCACTGAGACTGTCTGCAGCCGTGTGTGTGTGTGTGTGTGTGTGTGTGTGTGTGTGTGTGTGTGTGTGTGTGTGTGTGTGTGTGTGTGTGTGCCTACCCTGTAACTCACTGAGACTGTCTGCAGCTGTGTGTGTGTGTGTGTGTGTGTGTGTCTACCCTGTAACTCACTGAGACTGTCTGCAGCCGTGTGTGTGTGTGTCTACCCTGTAACTCACTGAGACTGTCTGCAGCCGTGTGTGTGTGTGTGTGTGTGTCTACCCTGTAACTCACTGAGACTGTCTGCAGCCGTGTGTGTGTGTGTGTGTGTGTGTGTGTGTGTGTGTCTACCCTGTAACTCACTGAGACTGTCTGCAGCCGTGTGTGTGTGTGTGTGTCTGTGTGTGTGTGTGTGTGTGTGTGTGTGTGTCTACCCTGTAACTCACTGAGACTGTCTGCAGCCGTGTGTGTGTGTGTGTGTGTGTGTGTGTGTGTGTGTGTGTGTACCCTGTAACTCACTGAGACTGTCTGCAGCCGTGTGTGTGTGTCTACCCTGTAACTCACTGAGACTGTCTGCAGCCGTGTGTGTGTGTGTGTGTGTACCCTGTAACTCACTGAGACTGTCTGCAGCCGTGTGTGTGTGTGTGTGTCTGTGTGTGTGTGTGTGTGTGTGTGTGTCTACCCTGTAACTCACTGAGACTGTCTGCAGCTGTGTGTGTGTGTGTGTGTGTGTGTGTGTCTACCCTGTAACTCACTGAGACTGTCTGCAGCCGTGTGTGTGTATGTGTGTGTGTGTGTACCCTGTAACTCACTGAGACTGTCTGCAGCCGTGTGTGTGTGTGTGTGTGTGTGTGTGTGTGTGTGTGTGTGTGTGTGTGTGTGTGTGTGTGTGTCTACCCTGTAACTCACTGAGACTGTCTGCAGCCGTGTGTGTGTGTGTGTGTGTGTGTGTGTGTGTGTGTGTGTGTGTGTGTGTGTGTGTGTGTGTGTGTGTGTGTGTGTGTGTGTGTGTGTGTGTGTGTGTGTGTGTGTTTGTGTGTGTGTGTGTGTGTCTACCCTGTAACTCACTGAGACTGTCTGCAGCCGTGTGTGTGTGTGTGTGTGTGTCTACCCTGTAACTCACTGAGACTGTCTGCAGCCGTGTGTGTGTGTGTGTGTGTGTCTACCCTGTAACTCACAGAGACTGTCTGCAGCCGTGTGTGTGTGTGTGTGTGTGTGTGTGTGTGTGTGTGTGTGTGTGTGTGTGTGTGTGTGTGTCTACCCTGTAACTCACTGACTGTCTGCAGCCGTGTGTGTGTGTGTGTGTGTGTGCACCCTGTAACTCACTGAGACTGTCTTCAGCCGTGTGTGTGTGTGTGCCCTGTAACTCACTGAGACTGTCTGCAGCCGTGTTTGTGTGTGTGTGTGTGTGTCTACCCTGTAACTCACTGAGACTGTCTGCAGCCGTGTGTGTGTGTGTCTACCCTGTAACTCACAGAGACTGTCTGCAGCCGTGTGTGTGTGTGTGTGTGTGTGTGTGTGTGTGTGTGTGTGTGTGTGTGTGTGTGTGTGTGTGTGTGTGTGTGTGTGTGTGTGTGTCTACCCTGTAACTCACTGAGACTGTCTGCAGCTGTGTGTGTGTGTCTACCCTGTAACTCACTGAGACTGTCTGCAGCTGTGTGTGTGTGTGTGTGTGTCTACCCTGTAACTCACTGAGACTGTCTGTAGCCGTGTGTGTGTGTGTCTACCCTGTAACTCACTGAGACTGTCTGCAGCCGTGTGTGTGTGTGTGTGTGTGTGTCTACCCTGTAACTCACTGAGACTGTCTGCAGCCGTGTGTGTGTGTGTGTGTGTGTGTGTCTACCCTGTAACTCACTGAGACTGTCTGCAGCCGTGTGTGTGTGTGTGTGTGTGTGTGTGTGTGTGTGTGTGTGTGTCTACCCTGTAACTCACTGAGACTGTCTGCAGCCGTGTGTGTGTGTGTGTGTCTACCCTGTAACTCACTGAGACTGTCTGCAGCTGCGTGTGTGTGTGAGGTGTGTGTGTGTGTGCTACCCTGTAACTCACTGAGACTGTCTGCAGCCGTGTGTGTGTGTGTGTGTGTGTGTGTGGTGTGTGTGTGTGTGTGTGTGTTTGTGTGTGTGTGTGTGTGTCTACCCTGTAACTCACTGAGACTGTCTGCAGCCGGGGGGGGGGGGGTGTGTGTGTGTTTGTGTGTGTGTGTGTGTGTCTACCCTGTAACTCACTGAGACTGTCTGCAGCCGTGTGTGTGTGTGTGTACCCTGTAACTCACAGAGACTGTGTGCAGCCGTGTGTGTGTGTGTGTGTGTGTGTGTGTGTGTGTGTGTGTGTGTGTGTGTGTGTGTGTGTGTGTGTGTGTGTGTGTGTGTGTGTGTGTGTGTCTACCCTGTAACTCACTGACTGTCTGCAGCCGTGTGTGTGTGTGTGTGTGTGTGCACCCTGTAACTCACTGAGACTGTCTGCAGCCGTGTGTGTGTGTGGTGTGTCTACCCTGTAACTCACTGAGACTGTCTGCAGCCGTGAGTGTGTGTGTGTGTCTACCCTGTAACTCACTGAGACTGTCTGCAGCCGTGTGTGTGTGTGTCTACCCTGTAACTCACTGAGACTGTCTGCAGCCGTGTGTGTGTGTGTGTGTGTGTGTGTGTGTGTCTACCCTGTAACTCACTGAGACTGTCTGCAGCCGTGTGTGTGTGTGTGTGTCTACCCTGTAACTCACTGAGACTGTCTGCAGCCGTGTGTGTGTGTGTGTGTGTCTACCCTGTAACTCACTGAGACTGTCTGCAGCCGTGTGTGTGTGTGTGTGTGTGTGTGTCTACCCTGTAACTCACTGAGACTGTCTGCAGCCGTGTGTGTGTGTGTGTGTGTGTGTGTGTGTGTCTACCCTGTAACTCACTGAGACTGTCTGCAGCCGTGTGTGTGTGTGTGTGTGTGTGTGTGTGTGTGTGTGTGTGTGTGTGTGTGTGTGTGTGTGTGTGTGTGTGTGTGTGTGTGTGTGTGTGTGTGTGTGTGTGTGTGTGTGTGTGTGTGTGTGTGTGTGTGTCTACCCTGTAACTCACTGAGACTGTCTGCAGCTGTGTGTGTGTCTACCCTGTAACTCACTGAGACTGTCTGCAGCCGTGTGTGTGTGTGTGTCTACCCTGTAACTCACTGAGACTGTCTGCAGCTGTGTGTGTGTGTGTGTGTGTCTACCCTGTAACTCACTGAGACTGTCTGTAGCCGTGTGTGTGTGTGTGTGTCTACCCTGTAACTCACTGAGACTGTCTGCAGCCGTGTGTGTGTGTGTCTACCCTGTAACTCACTGAGACTGTCTGCAGCCGTGTGTGTGTATGTGTGTGTCTACCCTGTAACTCACTGAGACTGTCTGCAGCCGTGTCTGTGTGTGTGTGTGTGTGTGTGTGTGTCTACCCTGTAACTCACTGAGACTGTCTGCAGCCGTGTGTGTGTGTGTGTGTGTGTGTGTGTGTGTGTGTGTGTGTGTGTGTGTGTGTGTGTGTGTGTGTGTGTGTGTGTGTGTGTGTGTGTGTGTGTGTGTGTGTGTGTGTGTGCCTACCCTGTAACTCACTGAGACTGTCTGCAGCTGTGTGTGTGTGTGTGTGTGTCTACCCTGTAACTCACTGAGACTGTCTGTAGCCGTGTGTGTGTGTGTCTACCCTGTAACTCACTGAGACTGTCTGCAGCCGTGTGTGTGTGTGTGTGTGTCTACCCTGTAACTCACTGAGACTGTCTGCAGCCGTGTGTGTGTGTGTGTGTGTGTGTGTGTGTGTGTCTACCCTGTAACTCACTGAGACTGTCTGCAGCCGTGTCTGTGTGTGTGTGTGTGTGTGTGTGTCTACCCTGTAACTCACTGAGACTGTCTGCAGCCGTGTGTGTGTGTGTGTGTGTGTGTGTGTGTGTGTGTGTGTGTGTACCCTGTAACTCACTGAGACTGTCTGCAGCCGTGTGTGTGTGTCTACCATGTAACTCACTGAGACTGTCTGCAGCCGGTGTGTGTGTGTGTGTGTGTGTGTGTGTGTGTGTGACCCTGTAACTCACTGAGACTGTCTGCAGCCCTGTGTGTGTGTGTGTGTGTGTGGTGTGTGTGTGTGTGTGTGTGTGTGTACCCTGTAACTCACTGAGACTGTCTGCAGCCCTGTGTGTGTGTGTGTGTGTGTGTGTGTGTGTGTGTGTGTGTGTGTGTGTGTGTGTGTGTGTGTGTGTGTGTGTGTGTGTGTGTGTGTGTGTGTGTGTGTGTGTGTGTGTGTGTGTGCACCCTGTAACTCACTGAGACTGTCTGCAGCCGTGTGTGTGTGTGTGTGTGTGTCTACCCTGTAACTCACTGAGACTGTCTGCAGCCGTGTGTGTGTGTGTCTACCCTGTAACTCACTGAGACTGTCTGCAGCCGTGTGTGTGTGTGTCTACCCTGTAACTCACTGAGACTGTCTGCAGCCGTGTGTGTGTGTGTGCTACCCTGTAACTCACAGAGACTGTCTGCAGCCGTGTGTGTGTGTGTGTGTGTGTGTGTGTGTGTGTGTGTCTACCCTGTAACTCACTGAGACTGTCTGTAGCCGTGTGTGTGTGTGTGCTACCCTGTAACTCACTGAGACTGTCTGCAGCCGTGTGTGTGTGTGTGTGTGTGTGTCTACCCTGTAACTCACTGAGACTGTCTGCAGCCGTGTGTGTGTGTGTGTGTGTGTCTACCCTGTAACTCACTGAGACTGTCTGCAGCCGTGTGTGTGTGTGTGTGTGTGTGTGTGTGTGTGTCTACCCTGTAACTCACTGAGACTGTCTGCAGCCGTGTGTGTGTGTGTGTCTACCCTGTAACTCACTGAGACTGTCTGCAGCTGTGTGTGTGTGTGTGTGTGTGTGTGTCTACCCTGTAACTCACTGAGACTGTCTGTAGCCGTGTGTGTGTAGTGTGTGTGTGTGTGTACCCTGTAACTCACTGAGACTGTCTGCAGCCGTGTGTGTGTGTGTGTGTGTGTGTGTGTGTGTGTGTGTGTGTGTGTGTGTGTGTGTGTGTGTGTCTACCCTGTAACTCACTGAGACTGTCTGCAGCCGTGTGTGTGTGTGTGTGTACCCTGTAACTCACAGAGACTGTGTGCAGCCGTGTGTGTGTGTGTGTGTGTGTGTGTGTGTGTGTGTGTGTGTGTGTGTGTGTGTGTGTCTACTGTATGACTGTCTGCAGCCGTGTGTGTGTGTGTGTGTGTGTCACCCTGTAACTCACTGAGACTGTCTGCAGCCGTGTGTGTGTGTGTGTGTGTGTGTGTCTGCCTGAGTGTCTGCGTGTGTGTGTGTGTGTCTACCCTGTAACTCACTGAGACTGTCTGCAGCCGTGTGTGTGTGTGTCTCCCTGTCTCTGGTGTCTGCAGCGTGTGTGTGTGTGTCTACCCTGTAACTCACTGAGACTGTCTGCAGCCGTGTGTGTGTGTGTGTGTGTGTGTGTGTGTGTGTGTGTCTACCCTGTAACTCACTGAGACTGTCTGCAGCCGTGTGTGTGTGTGTGTGTCTACCCTGTAACTCACTGAGACTGTCTGCAGCCGTGTGTGTGTGTGTGTGTGTCTACCCTGTAACTCACTGAGACTGTCTGCAGCCGTGTGTGTGTGTGTGTGTGTGTGTCTACCTTGTAACTCACTGAGACTGTCTGCAGCCGTGTGTGTGTGTGTGTGTGTGTGTGTGTGTGTGTGTGTGTGTGTGTGTGTGTGGTGTGTGTGTGTGTGTGTGTGTGTGTGTGTCTACCCTGTAACTCACTGAGACTGTCTGCAGCCGTGTGTGTGTGTGTGTCTACCCTGTACCTCAATGAGACTGTCTGCAGCTGTGTGTGTGTGTGTGTGTGTCTACCCTGTAACTCACTGAGACTGTCTGTAGCCGTGTGTGTGTGTGTGTGTCTACCCTGTAACTCACTGAGACTGTCTGCAGCCGTGTGTGTGTGTGTCTACCCTGTAACTCACTGAGACTGTCTGCAGCCGTGTGTGTGTATGTGTGTGTCTACCCTGTAACTCACTGAGACTGTCTGCAGCCGTGTCTGTGTGTGTGTGTGTGTGTGTGTGTGTCTACCCTGTAACTCACTGAGACTGTCTGCAGCCGTGTGTGTGTGTGTGTGTGTGTGTGTGTGTGTGTGTGTGTGTGTGTGTGTGTGTGTGTGTGTGTGTGTGTGTGTGTGTGTGTGTGTGTGTGTGTGTGTGTGTGTGTGTGTGTGTGTGTGTGTGTGTGTGTGTGTGTGTGTGTGTGTGTGTGTGGGTGTGTGTGTGTGTGCCTACCCTGTAACTCACTGAGACTGTCTGCAGCTGTGTGTGTGTGTGTGTCTACCCTGTAACTCACTGAGACTGTCTGTAGCCGTGTGTGTGTGTGTCTACCCTGTAACTCACTGAGACTGTCTGCAGCCGTGTGTGTGTGTGTGTGTGTCTACCCTGTAACTCACTGAGACTGTCTGCAGCCGTGTGTGTGTGTGTGTGTGTGTGTGTGTGTCTACCCTGTAACTCACTGAGACTGTCTGCAGCCGTGTCTGTGTGTGTGTGTGTGTGTGTGTGTCTACCCTGTAACTCACTGAGACTGTCTGCAGCCGTGTGTGTGTGTGTGTGTGTGTGTGTGTGTGTGTGTGTGTGTGTACCCTGTAACTCACTGAGACTGTCTGCAGCCGTGTGTGTGTGTCTACCATGTAACTCACTGAGACTGTCTGCAGCCGTGTGTGTGTGTGTGTGTGTGTGTGTGTGTGTGTGTGTGTGTGTGTACCCTGTAACTCACTGAGACTGTCTGCAGCCCGTGTGTGTGTGTGTGTGTGTGTGTGTGTGTGTGTGTGTGTGTACCCTGTAACTCACTGAGACTGTCTGCAGCCCTGTGT